>NC_142081.1:122707401-123031151 GCF_054644295.1 Miniopterus natalensis | reverse complement strand
CATTCTGGAATTGATCCCACTTGGTCATGGTGTAAAATCCTTTTTACATGTAGCTTTTATTTTATACTTTTTATGTTAATTTTATATATGTTTGCTTATATTTTCTTGAGAATATTGTGTCAATATTTATAAGGTATGTTGGTCTGTAGTTTTCTTGTGATGTCTTTGTCTGGTTTTGATATCAAAGTAATACTGGTCTCATAGAATAAGGTGGAAAATGTATTCTGCTCTTCTATTTCTTGGAAGAACTTGTAAAAGGTTGGTGTTAACTGCTCTTTAAATATTTTGTAGAATTTATCAGGTGTAATAATTAATTTTATATGTCAACTTTACTGGGCCACAGTGTGCCTAGATATTTGGTCAAACATTACTCTGGGTCTTTCTGTGAGGGTATTTTAGAATGAGATTAACAGCTAAATCAGTAGGCTGAGTAAAGCAGATTACACTCCCTAATGTGGATGGGCCTCATCCAATCAGTCAAAGGCCTGAATCGAACAAAAAGGCTGACCCTCCCCCAAATAAGAGAAAAATTATTTCCTATTTGACCGCCTTCTAACTGAAACATTGGTTCTTCCTGGACCTCAAGTCTTCCTGGATCTCAAGTTTGCATGAGAACTGCTGGCATTGGCTCTTCTGGTTCGCAGGCCTTCAGGCTCAGACTGGAACTAATTCATCAGCTCTCCTGAGTCTCCAGCTTGCTGACTCTTCATGTAAATCTTGGGATGTGCCCATCTCCATAACTGTATGAATCATTTCTTATAACAAATCTCTTTACACACATACACACACAGACAATTGATTCTTTTTCTCTGGAGAACCCTAATACACCAGCCAAGCCATTTGGTCCTAGGCTTGTCTTTTGGAAAAGTTTTTAATATTAATATAATCTCTTTACTTACTATAGATTTATTTTTACTTTCTGTTTCTTCTTTAGTTAGTTTTGGTAATTTGTGGCTTTCTAGAAACTTGTCTCTTTCAAGTCGGTTATCTATTTTTTGGTATACAATTACTCACAGTATCCCCTAACGTCCTTTTAGTTTCTGTAAGGTCCATAGTGATATCTTCTCTTTCATTCTTGATTTTAGTAATTTGAGTGAGTTTTTCCCCCCTTGGTCAGACTTAGTAAATGTTTGTCACCATTGGTTTTGTTGTTTTTGGTTTTGTTTTTTTCTGTTTTTCCACTCTCTATTTCCACTGTAATATTTATTTCCTTATTTCTGCTCGCTTAGAGTTTAGCTCGCTCCTTCTTTTCTAATGTATTAAGGTGGAGGCTTATGTTATTGATTTGAAATGTTTTTTCTTTTAAGTACACATGTTTTACAACTATAAATTTCCCTCTAAGTCCATAAACTTTGACATGCTGTGTTTTTATTGAACTAAAAATATATTTTTAAAATTTCTCTTTTGATTTCTTCTTTGGTTATTTATGACTATGATGTTTAATTTTCATATATTTATGAATTTCTCAAATTTTCTTCTGATTTTGGTTCCTTTTATCACTGACTTCATTTTTTCATAGTTATAGAATACACTTTGTATAATTTTATTCCTTTTAAATTTATTGAGGTTTATTTTATAGTCTAATGTATTGTTTATCATAAAGAATGCTCCGAGTGCACTTGAGAAGAATGTATATTTGGTTGTTTTGGGGTGTAGTGTTCTGAAGATGTTATGTCTAATTGGTTTATAATGTCGTTCACGTCTTACTTTCTTGTTCAACTTTTGTCCCGTTTTTCTCTCAGTTAATGAAAGTGAAGTCTTCAGCTGTTATTGTTGAATTGTCTGTTTCTTCCTTCAGTCCTCTCAGTTTTTGCTCCATGTATTTTGGTGTTCTGTTGTTTTAATTCTTATATCTTCTTACTGGATTGACTTATTTGTCATTATACAATGTCCTTCTTTGTCTCTCTTACAACTGCTTGTCTTAAAGTATATTTTGTCTTATATTAGTATAGTCATTCCAGCTCTTTTTGTTATTATTTGCATGGCACATTTTTTTTATTCTTTTATTTTTAATCTATTTGTTTGTTTTAAGTCTTTAAATCATGTTTCTTGTAGACAGTATATGCTTGGATCATATTTTTTAAATCCATTCATTCAATTCCTGCCTTTTGATTAGAATGTTTCATTTACATTCAGTATAATAGGATTTATGCCTGTCATTTTTCTTTTTTATTGTATATGTTTATGTCCTTTTTCTTCTTTTGTATCTGCAACAAAAAATACAGGCTTTACAGAATTAGTTCAGGAAAGCTGATACACAAACAAACTGCAAGAGCAGCAACTACAAGCACCAACAATGATGACAAACTTATTGGAGTGCACGAAGGGTGACCTGCTTTCCAGAACTGCCACTGAAATCTCTGCTGAGTCCCCTAAGGATTGAACAGGGATTTCCCTAAATGCTTTGAACTGGTAGGTCTCTCAGCTTTTGCTTTTGCCGAAGGGTTGAGGGTATATGTTTGAGCACACCTTCAACTGCTCTAGCACTTTACAACTCTGCTTTAATCTTCACTTCCTATTTGCACAAAGTAAAGTAGAGATGAGAGATTAGGGCTTCTTAGGTCTTTTCTGGGTATGAGCAGAGCCCTACACATGGGCGCACACTTCCATATTGCTAGAAATACGTAAAAGCTTTTCCCAGTGCCCTGTGGACATTTCATTCCCATGTATTTTCTTTGAAATCTTTCAGTCAGCTTCTTGCATATACCAACTTGTATCCCCACCTGAGGCAGTTTTGATATGAAATGATAATCTGCTTACATAAAGTAAGCTCTGAGGCCAAAGAGAGACCATCCCTGAGAAGGGGGCTTTTGTAGGCAGCAACCAGGCAGGTCAAATAGAAACAGTTCAGCCTTGGTTGAGTAGCTCAGTTGGTTAGAGCATCGTCCTGATATGCCAAGGTTCAATCCTTGGGTAGGACACATACAAAAATCAACTAATGAATGCATGAATGGGTGGAAAAACAAATCTCTCTTTCTCTCTGTCTCTCCTACCCCTTGCCTTCTCTCTAAAAATAAAAAAAAAAAAAAAAAAAAAAAAAAATTGAAAAAATAGAAACAGTTCTCTGTGGATAGAGCTTTTGGGGCAGCTCCAAACTTGTTCCACTCCTTCCAGTGGCTGCTGGGCTGCTGGCTTTTACAGTTACCATGGTTACAGGCATTCAGGTTTTAAGGTTACTGTGGAGCTGGGGAGAAGAGAATAGGGCGAATTACAATGCCACAAAGCTCACTATTCTTACCAAAATTAAACAATTTTTCTTTAATAGATGTTCTTTGGCTTGTTGTAAATCCTTGGTTATTTTCCAAAGTTCTGAAGAAGTTTATTTTTGACAATTTTTGTCAGTCTTCTGATTGCTTTTATGGACGAGTAGATGTTTTGACATCCTTACTCTATCACTCCAGATGTCCTTTGGCCATTTATTTTTAACTTGGTATTCTAATTTATTGATTTATAGAAGTTTTCCATTTAACTTTTTAATTAAAAATGTATCCAGACTTCTGAATACAAGTCTTTGTTCAAATATATGCCTTGTAACTATCTGCTCTCAGTTCATGTCTTGCCTTGTCACTCTGTGGCTCTAATCCTATAGTCCTCAGGTACACAACTGAATGGTTTCATCATGTAGAGGAGAGTTAAACACTTTGGTTCACCTGCCACGTAGTCAAGAGTATCTGTCTATGGGCTCAAGTAGGACAGGGCAGGAGGTGGAATTCATTGTCATGGGGCTATGCGGTATGATTAAAATTCTTTATATCACATTATTTTATTTTTTATATTTTTATTATTCAATAAATGAATATACTGATATTATAACAACTGAGGTAAAATAGAAATAAATGGAAAAAATATAAAATTTTTATCTTCCCTCTCTTCTACCCATGACATAATCTTGGTTGTCAATATTTGGTAAATTCTCTCTAATGCTTTCCTAAGAATTTATACACACACACACACACGCACACACACACACAAGTTTAGGTGATGAAAATTTTATAAATAGAATCATACTAGCTCTATGTTTTGTGTTATGATTTTCTATTACTGTTATTTTTAAAGGCTATACAGTATTCAATAGTAGCAGGGATACTATGTTTTGCTAAAGATTTAGATTATTTCCAATTTTTCATGTGTAGAAAATGCTGGAATACCTTTGTACATATGTTTCTAGATTTAAATGTAAATATTTCTGGAGACTTGAATCCCAGAAATAGAATGCATGGGCCAAATGAGAAGAACGTGCTATCATTTATGGAGAGTAGCAATTGCCTTCCAGAAAGGCTGCAGCGAAATATACTTTCACTTACAGTTTATAGAAATGTGTGTTTTCCTGCATCTTCACCAAATACTTAAAATAAGCATTTTAAAAATAATTTTGACAATTGGATGGTTAAAATATATTTTAAGTTTTTAATCTGTATTTTGTTGATTACCTGAGACACTGAGAATGTTTTCATTTGTTTCTGTTCTCCACTTCTATAAATTGTTTATTCATTATTTATATTTTTAACTCCTTTGAGTTTTTTCTTATTAATTTATATATTCTCTTTACATATTCTGGATAATAACCTTTGCCTATCAAATATATTTAAAATGTTTTCTCAGTCTTATTGTTCATATTTTAATTCTGCTTTTTTGTCTTTTTATATTAATTTTTAAAGGAGGTTGTCTGATTTAACTTTGTGTTTCTAGAATATTTGTCTTGTGTAAGAAGGTCTAGTTCAATTCAATATTATAAAGACATTTTCCTATATTTCCTTCTAATAATTTTATAATTTTGCCTTGTGACCTTGTTTTCTTAATTTTATAGAGCGACAAATTGCTTCCAAGAGGGATTTTTTTAATAGTGACTCTAGCTTTATATTTTTTCAAATATGTGAGAAATTATAGTAGCCATTTTTAAATTGTCCACCCTTTATGTCATATTTGAAGTGCTATCTGTGTCATAACTAAATCCCCACGTTTTCAGGAGCGTGTCTTGGGCGCCGTGTTTCATTGTTTGCCGGGTCTGTTTCTCTGCACCTGCGTCACTATTGTACTTGCTACAGCTTTGTGGCATGTTCTCCTGCCTGGCAGGGAAGGCCACCCTTCCACTGTTCTTTTTCATAAGCATTCTTGCTACTCTTGTACATTTTTTTCCCATTTGATATTTAATAGAATCTTTGTATTTCTTTTCTTAAATTCTTACCCTAAGATATGATTTTATTGATTTTTAGAGAGAGAGAGAGAAACATCTCTGTGAAAGAGAAACATCAATGGGTTGCCTCCCTGGCTGGAAATTGAACTCGCAACCTTTTGATGCACAGTAGGACACTCCAACCAACTGAGCCACTCGGCCAGGGCCAAACTTTTTATTTCTAACAAAAATTCGAATAAAATTTTGATTAGTGTTATACTTAATAAATCTGAGGTTGCCCAGCCGGGCGTGGCTCAGCGGTTGAGTGTTGACCTAGGATCCAGGCAATCGGGGTTCGATTCCCGCTCAGGGCACATGCCCGGGTTGGGGGCTGCAGCCGATCAATGACTCTCTCATCATTGATGTTTCTTTCTTTCTCTCTCCCTCCCTCTCCTTTCCTCTCTCTGAAATCAATAAAGATATATTTTTAAAAAGAAAAATGAAGAAATAAATCTGAGGTAGATTTGATGTCTTTATAATGTTAGATATTCCCATCCAGCGTGTGTGTGTGTGTGTGTGTGTGTGTGTGTGTGTGTATGCGCCTTGACTTACGTCCTATAAATTTTTTTTGTTTTGTTCATATCATTCTAACATTTCTATCTGGTATTTTAAAGATGAATTGTTAATAATAAATGGCATTGTTTTATTCATTACAATTTTTAACTCATAATTGTAGGTGTGATCGATTTGGTGAGTCCTAACAGTTTTCCAGATCATTTACTTGATTTTTTTCTTCATTTATTCCAACAATTGGAACCTCCATAAAACACTTAATAGTGTCATGATAGTGGTTTTCCTCATCTTTTTGCCATTTACTATGGAAATGGCTTTTAATGTTTTACCATCGGGTTTATTTTGGGATTTAAGGAAGTTGCCTTCTATTCTTTTTATAAAGACTTTTTTAAATCATCATTATCATGACTGGATTGTCATAATCATGAGGATTGAGTTTGGCCTCTCTTTTCACTTTTTAGTATAGTGAGTTAGATTACTAGGTATTCTGATGATGTTGAACCACCTTTCAGTTCATGCGATGAAACCTACATAATCATCATGTAGTCCTTAAATACCACTGGGTTTCATTTCTTAACATTTTATTTATGTACTTACACCTCTATATTCTAACTGGATTATAATTTCCTTTTATTTGAGTGCCATGCTTGTCCAATTTTGACATCAGGGTTATTCTAGATAAAGTAAACAAGGAAGCTTCTTCTTTTAAAAAATGTTCTTCAACAATTTAAAATATTAATCATCTGTTACTTGAAGGTTTTGCAGAACTTAACCATAAACTGGGCCTATTGCATTTGGGGAGGTGTTCACAGTTGTCTGTTTTTCACTATCTACTATAACTAATAATCTAAATAAATATCCTCTTTTAAGCCAATATCTTTTTAGGTTTTTGTTCATTTCACCTGAATTTTTAAATTTTCAGCGCTGCCAAGTAGAAAGGTAGGCAAAAACCAAAAACTAAATATTTTAAGTAAATGGACTGAGGAGCACTTCCTTTTTTGGATTTAAGATGGCATTGTTTCTTTCTCTTTATAATGGAAAAAAATCTCAGTTTGGATGAATACTTGAAGGAGCTATAATTCAAATCACACTTTTCTGTTTAAGCAACTTATAAAACAAAACAACCCAGTTTTAAATGTGTCTTGCTCAATACTTAATTGTGTTCAAATTGTCATAAGACAAACCTGTATATACTGATTACATAGTTTTTAAAAGTTTTAGACAAAAAATTGAGGTTCCTGACAAATTATGAACACCGCCTTGCAGATGTGGACATCTCAGTGGAGTCATGAACTCCAAGAGCACAGGGTCGAGGTTCTACAGTTAATATGGCATGACCTAGAGCTGCTGCAGGATAGCCAAACAGAACATGTGTCGACTTTGTGGTTGTTTTCACAATGTTCCCTGTAGTGTCCATCTACTTTCTTCCAACTAAACCAATCAAGTTAATCCCATCTAGTCTGCTGCTAAGATTGGTTCTGGTAACCAGATCAAAGCAAATCATCCTGTGTCATTTTTATGTAACAATTATGGAGTTGCTTTGTTGGAATCTGGCTTTGGTTTTGGATTACAGTCTTGTTATCTGTATCTCTAGGCCTCCAAATAATTTTTGGACAGCCACACCGGTAGAGCTCATCATCTGGCATTACTAGGTGTCTCTCCTCCTTCTTTGGGAAAGAACATGACAATTCCCTGGTCTCCTCGGCTCAGGCACAGGCTTCAGAGGTAATAGTTCCAGTTAGATAAGAATGGGGGCATTTGGGTTCAGGTACAATCTAGGTAAGATAGGGGTTTTTAGAGTTGGGATTCTAGGGTTCTAAAATATATTTAAATTGCATTCAAGATAAAGTACATTTTCCTAAGAGAGGGTTTATTGCTTTTATAGAAGTCTCTAAAGAGTCAATGAATTAAAAGTGTTAGGTATTAGGTTTCTCCAGAGATCCAGAACTAATAGCAGATATATGTGTATAATGAGGAATTGGCTCATGCAATTATTAAGGCTAATAAATCCCACAATCTACCATTTGCAAGCTGGATACCCAGGAAAACTAGCAGTGTAATTCAGTCCAAGTCTGAAGGCCTGAGAGCCAGGGGAGCCAATGGTAAATCCTAGTGTGAGGGCAAGAGGAGATGAGATGAGATGCCAAGGCTCTATCTTGAGGCCAGAAAAAAAGAGGCTAAATTCTTCCTTCCTGTGCTTTTCTTCTGTTCAGTTTCTCAACAAACTGGAAATGCTTAGCCACTTTGGGAAGGTGATCTACTTTCCTGAGCCCATTGATTTAAATGCTGAGCTCATCTAGAAACATCTGACAGACACACCCAGAAACAATGTGTCACTTGGGCATCTATGTCCCCCTCAAGTTGATAAAGAAAATTAAGAACCTTGGTAGAGCTATTCTAGGCCATTGTCCTGAGTTCAGGTGAACTGCAGAGGCAGTAATCAAAGGCTCAGGAGAGGCAGAGGGCAGAAGCGGGTTGGAACTGCACGTAGGAGGCGGCATGTAGGTCTCAGCAGTTCTGGCAGTGGCGCTCAGTCTTGGCTGCGCTTTAGAACTACCCCTCATGCCCAGAAAAACAGCCAGGTGAGTTCAGTAAGACCATGTTGTTACCTGGGTTGGAGTTGTTTGTGTTTATTAGACTTGCGATTCTCATCAAGAGAACTTTAAACAGATTCACCCAGAGAGGTCAAGTTTCCTGCCTTCAATTCTGGAGTCACAGCCAATCATAGTTCTTCAAGATAAAAATCTCCTTCCCTCCAAGTAGATTGAGTAAGACTATCCATACTTCTAAAGAAAATCACTTGGGAGAATAATTACTTGTGGTGGAATTAAAATCCAACATTTACTCACAGACACTGAAGTCGTACCTGCTCAGGATCTAAGGAGAAATATGGATGTGTGCTTGGCCATACTCCTGAGTGGGACAGAAGCACTGACATGCTTCCTGCTCAATGAACTGCCTCATAGTCATGTTGGGCCTTAACTGATACAAAAACCCAGGACTTTTCCCTGTTCTCTAAGAAGACTTTCACAGTCTAAAGGTTTAAAACCTTTCCTTCATATTCATCCCAAATTTTCCACCACTTTATTTCACTCCATTACTTGTAGTTGTCACCCCTTCTATCATAACTATCTCAACAAATTACTCATCTTAGCAACATTATTTCAGAGAGACTGCATTCAGAACAAACACATTTATTTTTAAAATTGTCATTCTTTTTGTGGTCTGTGAAAAATTATTATAATCAGGAATAGTCACTGTATAATTTTGATTGGTGGTCTACAAAATAAACTGTGGAAATAGGATAGATCCGAATCAGGGCACAGGCTGGATATGATGTTAACAATATAGTAATATGGTAAAATATTTAAAAGAGGTTTATTGCCTGGTTAATTTTAGCATTTATCTTAATTATTTAAAAAACTTAATAATTAAATAATGCTTCCTGCAAATTCCCCTTTGGTTTAGAAGGTAAATAGGCATTAACTTCTTTTGCAGATAATAACAAAAGCTTGAAATTAACTGCCCCCATTCCATACTCTTTGCAATTTCCCTTGAGTTCCCTGATCCTTCTTGCATTATATACCAGCTAGATTCTCCATTTAAAAAAAATAAGAAATACCAAACAAGTGAAGCCTTGTTGAGAAGTTCATCAAGCACTTGAATTTAGTACAATAATTTATCTGCCTCTTAATTCTACTCAGATAAATGTCAGTTTCGGATGACAAATGTAAGAACTGGATGACAGTGGGCTGTTTAAGTGACCATCTCAGAAGCCTGAGGATTCTGCATGCCAGAGTGACTTCCCTCTCAAGGTTCTGGATGCTGGAGGTACTAGACAGAGGCTCTCCCTCTGAGCTGTCCCCACCACTGTGAAAATAGATCCTCAGGAAAGGCACAGACTTCAGAGCACCCATGTAGGCCTGGTTCAAATCCTTTCTGCCACCTAAAGCCCTGTGACCTCCATAAAGGTCACACACTCCATAAAGCTCCATTTCCTATCCGCAAAATGTGATTAATATCTACCTCTAAGGATTTTATGAGGATTACGTAAGACATTCAGCAGGGTGGGAGTAGGGATGAGAGGTATTCAGTAAACACAAGTTATCATTACTGCACATTCCCAGAGACTGTAAGCATCGCTGCATTTTCTTTCAGCAAATAAAAAGTTATTAAAAAATTTTAAGAATATTCACTTTCATATAATTCTATTTCCTAGCACTCTTTAAACCAATAACTAGTATTTATTGAATGTCTGTGTTGTACCAGGGCTGGGGCTGGGTACTGAAGCCAGGGTAGTGAACAGGCTTGCTATTGGAGTGTTTCACAGGTAATGAAACCCATCCGTCCACTTTGTTCATCTTTTCTGTGTCAGCAGGAAGCACAACGAGCCCTGCAAGTCTAAAACTCACAAAAAGTATATTGCTCCTTTAGATAATAAAAGCCTGGACTTACTGACTGCTAACTATAGTAAGCATTCATATATTAATTCAACTAATCCTCACAATAACCCTATATAGCAGGTACTATTATTATTGCCATTTTATAGATAAGGGTATCAAGGCACTGAGAGGTTAAGCAATTGGCTCACGTGGCACTGTGAACATGTGGCCGAGCTTGGATTGGCCTACGTGGCACTGTGAGCATGTGGCCGAGCTTGGATTGGCTCACGTGGCACTGTGAGCATGTGGCCGAGCTCGGATTACGGACCCAGGCAGCCTGGCTGCAGAGCCCTTCCTCTTAGCCCCACTCTGTGCCGCTTCACACAGGCGGGCTGAAGCCCAGAGCAGCCTGGTCTTCCCGGCCTCCAGAACACATCCTTTGTGAAGGCATCTTGTCCCAGGTCCCAAGGATGTGGTTTGGCCAAATGTCCATAGGCTCCGTGAAGAAAGGGGAGCCAGAGAAATCATTGCTATCTGTTGCTTCCAGCTCTAAAACTCTCTAAGATGGGGGAGGTGGGCAAAGGGTCACCTTTATACCTCCTGGGAAGGGTTCAATGTGCAAAGAGCACCCACCCTGAGATGAGCCAGATTGGCCTGAAAACTCCTATTACCTTCCTTGAGAGAGGGCCTCTTATGAACAAAGAGTGGCTTAAATGAATGTGTGTTTTTTAACCTTTGCTTCTAACTTTATTCCCAGGCTTTTTCAGCTTAATTAGCTGCCAAGAACGACCTGTGTATAACAAAAAACGAAGAGAGCTGCAGTGTCCAAGTGGCTTGGGGCTTAAAAATATTAAGAGGTCTAGATTTTATCAGGCCCATAAACAAAATGTGAAAAAGCAGTCATAATGTAAAATAACAGCTCCCAGTAACTTCCTCAAGCTTATCTTCAGAAGTTGACTCAATCAGTTTGTTTCCTTCTCGAAGCCTCATGAAAATTCTCCACGCCCTCTGGGACATCATCATCACCCTCTCCAGGAGCAGGTGGTGCTGTTCCATCCCCGGACAGCTTGGGCAGAGCCTCAGCCAGCCTCTGAAGCAGCCAGGCTGCCTGCCCCACGCTGGCCTGGGGTGCTGGGTAGCACCCGTCGCTGCTTTGTCTGAGCGCCGCCTGTGACTGTGAAAGTGTCCCCTGCCGGAGATGCCTGCACTTCAGGGTTGTAAAAGTGGGTCACTGCCCCTTGGCTTGTGAACATAGTTACCTCTTCAATACCAAAGGTATTGTTTACCCCTAACTTCTTTAAGGAGAGCTGAATTTTCTATCATCTGCTGTAACTGTTCCGTGAGCCACCTTCTTTCTACGAGCATGGGTTTTCCCACCAGCGCACACTTGTGCCTACAGTTTGGTGAGTTTCTCTTGGCTCTTGATAGTTTCTTTCATCTTGTTGGAGAGGAAACGGGGTCACAAGGGAGACTAGGGTAGGGACTGAGTGGGTCATGGGCAGACCAGCTGAGGGTCAAATGAATGTTTCTTTACAGAGGATATTAGAGGACAAAAGTAGTGGGGCCTCCCTACTGTGGAATTAATATATAAATTTTGGTTCTGCAGTTGAAGGGTTAGGAGTGTGTTTATAGTAGAAGCCACACAAGAAAGGAAGAGCCAGGATCTGGAAGGATTAAATCAGAACCCAAGCAGTGACCCACAAAAGAATGACTCTGAGAGGAGCATCGGTGCCCCTGTACTGAACCACACACGGTTCCCGTCTGATTGTCACACCCAGGCTCCCCGCGCTGATAGCATGCACTCTAACATGCAGGGCTGCTGCCCTGGCTATAGATGGCTGGACCAGGGCCAAACACCCAGCTCCACAAAGCTTTCTAGCCTGGTCAGCAGTTCTCCAGAGTCCAGTGAGAAAGCTCTGTGGGGACGAGAGTGCCACATAGAATTGTGATGGACGGTCCTCTTATGGAGTTTGTGTGTGGCACACGCAGAGGGCCTCAGCACCGCAGGAGGCAAAGCAAATGGAGAGGCACACAGAGAACACAGTCCAAAGAAACCATAACCCAGAGAGCTTAGCTATTAGTTACAGAGGTAGAAAAAAGGAAGATTGTGGCTGAGACGCCCTAACCATGGAGCACCCATGCCAGGATGTCCAAGGTAGAGGTTTGCCATATAATCCTTTGTAGCATTAGAAGAAATTAGTGGAATGTCTATTTATGAAATGTAAATATCTCATTGCTTCTTCACTGTTATTCTTTGTATACCTTTAAAAAATACATATGTTGAGGGAAGCATGCTAAAATGTTTGCACATTGGTTGATCTAAACATTTGGGGACCAGTGCAGAAAGCCTGCTCCTGCTGGGTGAGCCGCTGGAGTGATGTTGCATCCTGAAAATGTTCCTGTTCATGGCAAGGCCTGGAGCTTGGGCTACTGACTCCGCTTCTTTTCTCCTTGTACTTCCTTACATTAAAGCCCCACTAACAAGGTACCCCAAATATACCTCCAGAAATGAACCCAGCCTAGGAATAGTGACCAGTGTTGGTCTATGCTGTTATGAGGACAACACCATATAAGTCAAGAGGGTGAGGAAGGGGAGATCAGAGCTACAAGCCTTGGAAGGAAACTGGAGTGGTCAGAGGAAGAATGTGCCAGCTGTCCCCAGACACTGTCAGGCAAAGAAGGAATTTGGATTGAGGCTAGAATCCCATTGACCTGCATTAAAAATTGTGTTTTTTCTGTGAATCACTCCCTGTTGCATACACACCTCTGAGGTGGTTAATGAGTATTTTAAATGAACTTCTAGGTAGCTATGTGGTGAAATTCCCTAGGGATCATTTCACAATAAATATTTTTTAAAAATTAAAAATTTCAAGGAAAGGCCTCTAAAAATAATCAAACTTTCACAGGTTTTCATTAAATTTCCCACCTTCTCTATAGGTCTGGGTAGCTGAAAAATTTTTTCAGTAGAGGAAAACACAGAAAGAGCTATATTAAGAAATGACAGGAAATTCACTAAGAAAAAAAAAAAAGAAGAAATTTCCAAACCAACATATTGAAAGGAATTTAATGATTTTATTCAGTATCATAAAGCGAAAATGAAACAATTGCAAATCTAAGGTAGCAAATGGTATGTTATATCTGTTCTGTTCTAACTTCCATAATTATTGCTGCTGATGGTAGAATTCACAAGCATGGTAGAATAGATCAATGGGTGATTAGCTATCCTGTTCATAGTCTATACATATGAAAACCTAGCTATGTTTATTCATAAATGATTTTTCTTGCAAAAGGAGAAAATATTTTCATAAACAATTTCGTATTCTTCAGCCTATTGATAGCATCTCCCTTTGTCAATTCCATTTGTTCCAACTAAAAATGTCTTGAGATGTTAATGTATGTAAGTTACTATACAATTCATGATAACTGTGCCCCAAAAGATGCATCCAACCTCCAAAAATTTGTTCAGGTTGCTGCCAAACACCTCTTAGCTCTGGTTCTGTGCCCATTTCTTTCTACAAAGCCTAAGATGCGGTTCTGCACATAGCGGTTTGTAAAATGGACAAAAGCTGTCCCATAGGTAGTTGTCTGATTATATTTAAGCTTTTGCAGTTAGTGACCATGCCTAACCATTAACAAAGGAGCAAAACAGGACAGCAGCTCCGCGTGCCATCTGGACAGTCAACCTGACCTGGTCTGGAGTCTACCTGGGCTATTTCTTCAATCCGAACAAGGCTGTGCATAAGGACTTACCTGATGCACGTGAATTACTCTCACTTGTAAAATGATCACCTCACAGGGTTGTTGTGAGGCTTAAATTAGTTAATGTGTGCTAGATCTTTAGCAGCACATTGCTTGGGACAGAGTAAGTACTCCATTTATATATTATCTTATTCTTTAATAGTAAATACAGCTTGTTGATGACACCTGGAAGTCTGCTCAAGATAGCAGTGTGATGTCGGTTTTATGTTCAAGGGACAGAGCTGGATAAATAACTCTCTGATTTATTTGGGGATCTAAAATGATACCAACATATTTTTCTTTCCAGTGGTTATATATGTGTATGTTTTTAAAGTTTATTTTGACATATGACATACACACAGAAAAATGCAAAAAGACCCAAATATACAGTGTAATATATAATTATGTAGAAAATACACTCATAACCAATACCCAAGTTATAAAATGGAACATTGGTCACTCCTCTGAAGCCCCTACTGTGTCCTTTCCTAATTGAAACCCTCTTTCTCTCTATAGAAGTAGCCATAGCCCTGATTCTATGGTGGTCCCATTCTAGTTCTCTTAGCTTTTCTTTAAAGTTTAATCAACTAGGAAGTATGGTTTCTCCTATTTTTCAGTCTTATATCAATTAGGAATACACCCCATGCATGCTTATGTGTCTCACTTCTTTTGATCAATATTGTGTTTGTTAGATTCCCTTTTTTAAAAAAGCTCCAGTTCCTCTGTTTTCATTGTAAGAATTTCAGTGTGCTAATGCATGTACCACAATTTGTTCATCCACTTAATGTTTATGGCCATTTTACTGTTGATGGATGATTGGTTCATTTACAATTTAAGATTATTATTATTATTAAAATTCTGCTCAGAACATTCTTATACATGTCTCCTCACATACAAATGCATGCATTTTTCTTGGGATATACCCAGGAATAGGACAGCTGTGTGATGAGGTATATTACAAAATACAAACTTTTTTTCAGAGTAACTCCACGAACTTCTGCTCCCGTCAACAATGTGTGGGACATGTCATTACTCTACACCCCAGCCAACACTTGTTATTTTCAAATTGTTAATTTTACCATTCCGGTGTGTACTGGGATCTCAATATGATTTTGGCTTCTACTTCCAGAATATTAATGAACTTGAGCATGGTGACATAGTCTTATTAATTGTTTGGATTTCCTTTTTGTAAAGTGCTCGTTCACACCTTTCACACATTTTTTAATTGGGTTTTCTGTCTTTTCCTAATGACTTGTGAGTACAAGTTCTTTGTTGATTATGTGTGTAAATATCATCTCATCCTGAGGCTTGTATCTTCACCCTCTTTTCATGAGTTTAATTACTAATTTTAATGTCATTACAATCTTTTTTATGTTATATTGTAAAACCCTGCCCAATGTCACAAAGATCTTTATAATTATACACAAAATTTTAAATTTTTCTTTTCACATTTAAATGCATAACACACTAGGAGTTGGTTTTTGTGTATGGTGTAAGGCAGAGTCTAGTTTCATTCTTTTCCCGCTTAGATGCCTCATTATTCCAGCATCATTTAATGAGAAGACCATCATTTCCTCAACTGTTCTGCAATACCTCCTTTGTCATAAATCATATCAATATGTGCACGAGCCCATTTGGGGAACCTCGACTCTTTTCCATGGACCTATTTATTTGCAACAGTGCCACAGTCGTGATTGATATAGTTTCACATTAAGTCTTGATATTTGGCAGAACAAAATATCTCTGCTTGTTACTCTCCTTCAAGAGTGTATTGAAAACTGTAGTAATTTTTGTACTTTTAAAATAAATTTTAATATTAGCTGATCTATTAAAAATCAGCTTATTAAGATTTTTATTGGGATTACATTAAGTATGTAGACTAATTCAGGAAAAATTTAAATCTTTAGTATATTGACTCTTTCAATCCATGTATATGGCATATCACTCCATTTATTTAGATCTTCCTTAATTTCTCCCAATACAGTTCTATACTTTTTCTTATAAAGTCTTTGTATATTTTTTTTCCAGATTTTTCACTAATGTAAAAAAAATGTTAATGTGAGCTATCAATTTGGTTATAATATCTTTATTTATTGAGCCCCTGATATTTTTCAGATATCATATTAGCCATTTAAAACATAGTATGTGTTTTAATCCTCACAACAACCTTATTAGATGCTCCTACTATTACATCCATCTTATTTATGAACATACTGATGCTCAAAAGGGTTAAATACTTCACCCAAGGTCTCACAGTTAATAAGCAGTCAAGCCAGGATTAGAACCCAGGCCTATCTGATTCCCAAATTATGCTACATGACCTCAGTGGGAGGCATGCCCTGAAGGCACTGAATGCATGTGTGATATACTTTGATGAGAATGAGGCAGGAAAGATCGGTGACTCAGGACACTGGCCGGGTAGGTTGGAAGGAGGGGAGAGATTCCAAACACAGAAGAAACTAAAGTAAGATGCTGATATAAGCAATGATGGGGGTTGGTCACATAAAGTAGGGAGGTACTGAAGACAAACATCTCTGAAGTCATCATTTTTATTAAGGCAAAAAGGAATCAGGCAAATAGCCTGGGAATTCATAGGTATCAGGTTTGCTATAGTGACTTCATCCCTGGACACACAGAGGACAAAATAGTAGTTAATGTTACTCATTTGCTATTTTTAAATGGAGTTTTATTACCCAATTTTTCAGTCTCTCAACTGGTACCTTCCATTTGGGTTTTAATCTTGCCATATTACCCCTAATGATTACTGCTCAAGCCAAGTTTAAGGCTAATTTTGGTAGAACCGTTTATATTGAGTACACGTGACATATGAGATCATGCCTCTCATATAGAAGATTTTATGAACAACAAGTCTTTGATGTAGTTCATAACCATCAATCTACATTTTCTATACAGTTAAGATTGCAACTGGCCAAGAACTCTAAGATGACAGCACAGATTGGTTCAAGATTCTCAATGTTTGACACTAGACTTCAAAATGATGCTGTTTAATAGTGTTTATTGGCCTGCCTCTTGAATGCCTCAGAAAATGCATGTTGCATAGTAGTTGATTTTGAATAGAGATATCCGTGCAAGGTGAACAGCCGCTAAATGCAGCTTTGGAATAATTGGACTTCATTGTTCAGTTCATAATAGCTGCAATAGCTCAGACTGCTAAAATAGAGCCAATTAGGTAGAAGAATATTAAAGAAACAGCAAGCATTTCCTCAACTTCTTTGCCTAGAAGTAAGTGAAGGTTTTTTCTTTTAGTTTATGAGTATAGATAAATTAAAGATCCAATAAAATACAGACACCCAGAAATAAAAATATAGAAGAAAACCTTCACTAGGCATAGGTTTAGAGTTTTACACAGTGCTGGAAACTACAAAAGTTCAAGTTCAATGAGATATTGCAAGACTATAAAAAGTAGGAGGCTCGATTTGTTTTATTAACTTAAGAACTTTGACACAATATTTAACGAGTATAAATTTGTTTCAGAAAAAAGTTGTAGTACACATCTATAGGATGTCCCCAAAAATGTATACATACACTTTGAATAATTATAAAGGCAGTGTTTATTAAAATGCATTTCATTTTCAAAATTGAGCTATCAGCTGTTAAAGTGTGTATACATTTTGGGGACACCCTGTACATATGTCTAGTATAAACACATGAAATTTTAAATAAAATAAATTAATTAATAAATTTGTATACTGATGTGTATTTTACTTCATGGTAAATGCCTGTTATCTGAGATAAAAACTAATAAACAATGCAGTAAATTTGAGCATTAACTTATTTTATGAATTACTTCATTGTTTCAAAGTAAAGCAATCTTTCCCCCCATTTTGGTTAATTTTGATATCTTCCTTTGTGAGACATACCTAATCTCACTTGTCAATTGTTATATTCCTATTTTGAGAAATTTCTTAGATTCTTTTGATTGTCCTTTCTACATCTCCTCAACTGCAAGGAAGTCTCATCTTGTGAAATTTTTAACACATTTTTTTGGGCTCTTTCCAGTTTATCGCATAAAGGAGTTACACTAGTCCAAAGTTAAAAGCAGACTCCAAATGGTTACATTATACAAGCTGTGAGGTTTTTAAACACATGACAAGGGACAGAAGGGAAATCCTACTCATTGCAAGGAAATCCTCACTTAAGCTTCCGTGAGCCAAAAGCACTTAAAACCCACGAGCCTTCATCCGGTGTCCTTGGCCAGTCCAATCGCTAAGGAACCGGCGATCGAGGAGCTGGCATATGTTCTTGTGCCGGTCACCCTGAAGCTGAATTACTTCTGCATATTCTGGATGCTCAATTACAACACCATTGCAGGCAAATTTCTTCTTAAAGGCCTCCACCAGTTTCTTTTTATGGAATCATCAGCCAGCCCTTGGACAGTATAGTAAGGGTCTTCCTGCCTTTCTCTGTTGAATTCTTACATGGATATAGTCCTCAGTGCCAGCAGGAAGCAGAGCATCAGCCCTGCCTGCACCAGCAAAGGCGTGGGAAGAGTGGAGGTTCTGCAGAGCGGGCATAAGGTTCCTTTTCCTTAGTGGAAACATTGGGGGGGTGGGTAAGAAGGGGGTCAGGAGTAATCCAATAGCAAGTGGGACAAAAGGGAGAAGTTGCTTAGTCCTTCCCAGTAGCTCAGTGACTGGGGCCTAACAAGTATTTTTAAAATAAATTGTTTGGAAATTGAGAGGACATTTTCTTATAGAAATTGTTTTCATGGTTGTTAGGTCCTTAGGCCAGTCCACAAAACAAACAAACAGATATATCTATTTCTCACAAATTGTTGCTGGAGTTTAGCTCCAATAGGATTTTATTTCTTCATTTCTTACAATTATATTATGGGAAATGAGTTCCATTTCAAGCTGAGATGTCAGAAATGTGCTCCTCTTCTTCGTCTGAAGTCTACTACGGGTGAGGAGATGTCCCCCAGCCCTGTGCACTTACAGGGGCTCCCCCGGGCGAGGGCAGGGGCCCAGCAGGCAGGGCAAAGGGTGGACCTGCTGGCAAGCGAGGCAGTGTTTGGAGAGGCGGTTTGGGGGAGCAGGTACAGAGTTTCAGGGTCGAGGTTGTCTTTCAATATTATGACTTAGCTCAAGTTGTTGCTTCCTCTGTGAATGTTTTGTTTCTGATATTGTGCACGGGCATGAGTCCGCCGGTCTCTCTTTTCCTCGCCACTACCTGTTGCTCTACCCAGATGGCATCCCCCTCACCGAATAGAATAGGATCGAGCTCCCTGCTTCTCCCTTTAGCCCTCAGGCAAGGGCACAAGCCCCTGAGGGGTCCTAAGGGTTTTAAGCACAGGTGATGACTGGGAAACCCATGGGTGCTAAAGTGATCCCTTCTTTCCATTTGTTCTCTATTGTCCCCCAGAACATGTAAGGGAAGATCAGCTTGGCACTCATGTGTTAACTATGAGTCTTACACATAAAGGGCTAAAGTAAGAATTCTCACATCTCACAGGGTCTGAAACAAAGGCTTTCGGGGGCTTTTTATCACTGACAGAGCTAATAACTGCCCCCTCCTGAGGCTGTACGGAGAATGAATTGGGAAGAGAGTAACCAAAGTATTTATATGCATATATGCACAACCCAAGGACACGGACAGTGGTGGGCAGGGGGCCTGGGGAGGGGGGTGGGATGGTGTGGAACGGGTCACTGGGGAGATGAAGGGATATTTGTAATATTTTAAATTAAAAAAAAAGATAATGTAGATAAAAGTGCTCAGCATAGAGCTTGGCACAGAGTAGGTCTTAAATAAATGATCATTTTTTTCCCCTTGTGGAACTTTCAAAGTTTGGTCAGGAGGAAGCAGTTCCTTTCACAAAGCCAACGACCACTTGGCAGGTTTAATTTGAAAATTAACATACTGCTATGTATTCTGCAAATCCTGTGAGCAAAGGTTATCAAGTAGCGGATCTGTTGAATTAATTACACTTGACATCTTTAACAAATACGCACAGATGGCAATTTGTAGTCAATGGTAATCTCAGATCAAACTATTTTAGCATCAAAACTTGACTCATTATGAACTAATCTTCTCAGTTTGGGGATTTCTTCTCTGTAAAAATATTTGTTCATGAGTAATTTGAACACAAATAAACTCTACAACTAAAGGGTAATTTTTGCAGTTAATGATACAACAAAACTAAGCTATTTTTTGCCATAAAAAGGTATTAATTTAGGAATGAAATTCATAATATGAAAAAAATTATAATATAAATGATGTTGTCAAGTCATATTTTTCATGCCATTACTCTTTGTTTTATGTTAGAGCAGAAACAAAATGAAACTAACAGTTTTAAATGGAATTCTCATGGAAGTTAGAAATTCTAGTTAGTATCACTTCAGAGAACAGCAAGTTTTGTTCACTGGAAAATGAAAAACCACTTCGAGGGAATACGGGAGTGGGAACGGGGTGAGAGGGAACAAGCCAAAATGGAAGAAATATAGCTGTTAATTAATGCCAGGCTGTTTCTTGTTTGAATCCCAGCTCACTGCTCAACAGCTCTGTGACGGTGGGCAGTTTAAACTGCAAATTTTAATTTCTTCATCTATAATAGGGGAATGTCTAGATTCCAGGCTATCATTAGGATTAGGTAAAGCAACCTATGTGCCTTAGCAGTTTCTGGCACATAAGTACTTAATAATATTAGTTTTATCCCCCCACTCCAAACCTCCTCTCTTTCTAGATAAAGAAATATAAATAGCATTCTTAAAGCATATAATGTGTACTATATTCCAAGGACTTTCCTAAACACTTTACAAATATTAACTCATTTAGTTCTCATGCCAACCTGTGAAAAGTGATATTATTATCTGTCTATTACAGATGAAGAAACTGAGGCATGGAGAGTTAACAACTTGTCCAATGGACACAGCAGGTCAATGGTGGGGTCAGATTCAAACTCCGGCCGTGTGATTTGCACTTAAATCCTACATATGCTGTTTTTCAGAGAAACAAAAGAAAAAGTTCAATAGCATTCTTCGTTGTCAGGATTTCATTACCAAGGGTGAAATACAATATAGAAGATTTCAAAGGGTTGTTTATACACAAAAAAATATTATTAAAGTAAAATAATACTCAATATGCCCCCAAAATATTTGCTTCCAGGGATCCCTGGGGTGAAGAAGAAGGTGAAATGCCAGGATGTGGAGGGAGAGCATCATGTGACGGAGGTGTGGGATGACAGGCAGCAGAGCAAGAACGCTAAGGCCAAACGTCACGAGAGAAACAGTGCTTCCCCACCCGCGAGGCAAGCAGAAGCGGGTTACGGCAGAGCTCACCCGCGATGTGCAGAAAACAGCGCTGCAGCCGCAGGGTGCCAGCCATCGCTGCTGCTCCCGAGTTATTAAGATTTATTTAAAATAAAACAGTCTGTCCTGGCAGAGCTCTGGTCCTCTAGGCTCATTAATTGAGTTACCACTCTGTTGGGAAAAAGCATCTGAGCGTGTTCGTGGAGGTCTGATCTCCCTCCGGGATGAGGGGCCTTCCCCAGGTACTGGGCAGAACGCTCTGCTGCCAGAAAGCCCGCGCCGTCGGGCCCCTTCTGGAACTGCCTCGGCTGAGAGCCGCCTCACACTTCAGGGGGACCGGTCCAATGACTGGCCACTGCCGAGGTGTAAGGGCGCAGTCCCTGGGCTCCAGCTGGGCAGCCATCCCCTGAAGGACCATCCCCTCCTCAGAGCTTTCATGGGGTTGAGCTCTGTTGAGACTGCATCTCAGCCCAGCGTCTCCATCTGCCCAGTCCTGCTGCTGTCCCCTCCCTTCAGCAGATGTTGGTGACAAGTGCACTAGCAAGCATTCTGCAAACTCTTCTTCATCTCAGGGTCTGTTCTGAGGCAACCCAGCTTCAAAAAGTTCCTCTGAGGTACTGTTCTCTGTCCTCTCTCTCCGTGTGTGTGTGTGTGTGTGTGTGTGTGTGTGTATTCCAAGTTCCAGCAACCCTAACTTCAGCAGATTTCTAGCCTCTCCCTTAGGCTGGGTGCTCTTGAGGTGGCTGATCAGCCTGATCATATAGAAGTGACAGCAGCTGCAGCCTCGGGCTTGGGTCACACTTGGCAGGCCTCGCGGACAGAGGTGTTTAATGCCTATCTCCCAGGACTGCTCACTTGAAGACACAGACATGACACCACAGTCATTGCTGTCCCTGGGCTGGAGAATGCTCTAAATGTTTAAAAATACTTAAAATATTTTCACTAGGAAGAAAGCTGATATTATTCCTCAATAATGCCAAGAATACAGGAATGGACATATGAAGAAAGGCATTTTTTTAGTTAGTTGGGGTGTGTTTGTGCTCGCGCATGTGTGTGTTATTTGTTTTGTTTTAGGTGGCGAAATGCCGCGTACAGAGGCTTTACAAGCCTATCTTCGAAAGCAGGCTGACCAGATTTCAGGCTTTCGCATTATTGCAGGTTCAATGACGAAACGGAGTGCTGCTATTTTAAGAAGTGATTAAGAGCAGCTTTTTTTAGAACCAAAATTTAATCGAGATTTTTCTTTCGTCAGTTGTTCTCTGACAAGCAAATTCATTTCCAAGTATTAGAATAAATGGGATTTTAAGAGGCCCATGAATATCCTTCCAGATAGCATCTTAACAAGGGGACAGTATAGTCGCCCGGGTTAGAAAGCCCCCTTCAGGCGGAGCATGTCACAAGCCTGCTGGTGTGACCGAGGCCAGGCAAGATGCTCCGAGGAAGCTGGCGGGAGGCTGTGGACAAGAATTGAAGCGTGTGAAACCCTGATCCATTGGCCTCCTCTAAGGACAGCTGAAAGACATGCAGTCTCTTTTAAAATTCAAGTTATGGATCTATTGACAACAGAGCCATCCCACATTCTGCCCTGTTACCTTAGCCACTTGGAAGCTTGTTATGTAAGCAAAAGAGCAAATGAAAACTGACACTGGCACCTTTCTTGGAGCCAGCTTGGGCAGCATTAAAGGGCCATGGTCTCATTGGAATTGTTCGTACTAATGATTTCACAATAGGGTGTGGGAAAGCATATAGGGCCTGAAATGCAATATTCACATTCAAATACAACGCCATAGGTTGTGACACATGTAAATTTCTTTCTTGTTCAACAGGTCTGAAAAAATCAGCACATAGAAACCTTAAGACTGATTATAGGATACTCAAAAGTAGTTTTTTTCCATTTTAAAAAAAGGTATATATGTGACATTCTCTTAAAAAACAATCTGATGCACTAAATGTCTTATAAAAATAAATAAGATGGTGATTATCCTGTTTTCACAGGTCTCTTCCCCTCTCTTGCATTTGGTCGGGAAGGGCAGTGGCCACAGAATCTCCTCTCCAGCTGCAGAATGTGCCATGCCGTGGGGGGGGCAGCGCGCAGAGAGCTCCTCAGACTACATGCCAGGCTGTTGGAAGGCGGCCTAGGGCTCACCACGTGCATATTCATACAAACTTGCCCCTGCTGAGAAACCTAAACATATCTTTCAGAGGCCTGAACCTGCTATGGGACTGGCATTCTCAAAATCTCTCTGGTAGAGACTCCACCTTTGAAAATCTTAAACTTGTGTCTTTCTTTCCATTTTCACTATCCAGCATTTCCCAAAGGATGGTCTGTGGGAGATTAAAAGGTATTACCCAACAAAATCTTCCATACTCAAGTGCTTTTGAGAAACAATGAGCATACATTCCTACAGCATGCTAATGTGAGTTGTGACCCTCTGAGGAGAGCTGAAGTATGCACTGTCTCCCAAACTTATTCGACCATTTAACTTAGTTTTTTCAGGGAACAACTTGTGGGATTAGTGTCCCAAGGAATATATCTTGGGAAATGTTATAATCATTTGGGAAATCTTATTTTAAAATCTTCAAGTTGTTTCCTAAATTGCTCACTTTGTATCCATATTTTAAAATTTATGGTTCATGCACTTTAGATATGTATTCCTTTATTTGTTAGCATGTTGGTAAATATTAAAGAAATCCAATTAATATGCTGTGCACCCTGACTCTTACTAACCCAGCATTTAGAAAGAGTACAGTTTTTGTTCGCTTAAAGGAAAAACCCTTTAGAGTTTCTGGAAATTTCAGTACAAGGTTTCAAGTAGATAGCAGGCAATGTTAGCATAGTTTTAAGGCTTTGAGTATAAAACATCCATTTAGATAACAAATTAGTTAATTCTTACTAACGTTCCATCACTATGATGGAAAGAAATGCCCAGTCACTTACTCTCAGAGCCAAAGCCCACTCTATTTGATGAAACGTCTTTTGATCTGCAGACTCTGATAATGCCTATCAACCGCCAGCAGCCCACTTTGATTCCCTGCTGAAGGGAGAGTTAAGCAGCTTTAACTTGAAAAGGATCAGAAACAATTACAGACTCGAATGAGGTGCTATTGACATGGCAGGAAGATGTGCATGAAGAAGCGAATGTACATTAATCAACTCGCAAAGCCAGCAAGACTCTCCCTAAACACAACAAAAACCAACAGAAATGTAATTTCATACAAGAAAACAGCTAGTGTAGAAATTATGTTGTTAATCTCTGTGCCATAGTTAGATAATTTAAAATGAGAATGATAGCGTGGACATTGAGCAAGCTTGTTGGAAAAACTAAGGTTAAAGTATGTAGAGTATCTAGCATAGTGCTTGGCATATAGTAGACACTCAATAAGTAGGACTTTTTATTATTGAAACATAAGAAGTGAGTGACAGAAATGCCATAAAAATTCTAGTAATTTGCTAAAACTGTCAACAATCCCAAGACTTCTTTCAAGATGTTATTAAACAACAAACAATTTGGAACTAGTTAATGAAAATACAGACATCATTGAAAGTAAAGGAACAAAGGAAGTAAATTACAGATGGAATTTTAACCCAAGAATCAGTGGGATTTTTTTTTCCGAGGAGAATTCAAAGTTTTTGCTGTCAATTGTGTTATCCTCATAAGGGCTGACAGTTGTTAAAGTTTTCCAACAGGCTGATGATAAGGTATAGAGATATCCACGAAATAGTAAAGCAAATTTGTGAAGACTTGTCCCTGAAATGCAAATTGCCTATGAAGGAATCAGCATGAAAAACCTCAGTCCAGAGCAGCAGGTAAAGCATCTCGGTTTTTGACACTCCAAGAGTGATGACAGAGAAATAAATTCTCAGGAGTGCTTATTGGTTACCTTGTCCTCTATTTTTTATGTACCCCTGCCCTTCTCATTCATCCTCATAAGTGAGGCATTAGACTCTGCCCCACATAGAGCATATTTAGCTAAAGAAAACCCTGCTTAGCTCCCACTGCCATGGAGCTGCTTCTGTGTTTTTCACCCTTAAGGCAGATGGGATATTGAATTGAGGGGGGATTGTTTGCTTTATACTAAATTTCAATTTTTATCCTCGGGGTTTCTTTTTCTATACCAAAACATAAGTTTTGGCTGGACTTAGTGAGGATCAGTTTCCTGCAGTGGAGCATTTATCCTAATCCATGGCCCTTCATGTATTTCAGAATCTACTTGTTGGACAACCCATTCCTATGATTGTAAAATATTCTGTGCCCACGGGACACCAGTTGTCTCCAAAGCAGAAGACTCGACCTTCATTTCAGCAGGAAACTGGAAGGACTGTCGTTGTCTTTGGTCTGTTAAGCAATGTGAAATCTTGTTCTGCATTTGTCTCTAGCTCCAGCCCATCCCACACCCCTGAAATCACTCTCTAGAAGATGCTGCCTTACACTTTTTTCTTTCCTTTCTAAAAATCAGTGGTAGGTAATAATGCTGGAGTGTTGCCAGATTCCTTCTAGAAATAATATATTGAATTTTGACAATTGAAAGGGGCTCTGTCCTAACCCAAAAATCCCATTTGAAGAAGAACACCTCCCTGTGAAGCCGGCATATCTCTGCAGCAAGACCGCTCCTTTCTGGAAAGCACCCATTCTGCTTTAGTCAGGAATGAGCCTGATAATAGAAGAATATAACTGAAGTTGACACATTCTCATTAGAGTGGCTGAAACCAAAGCACATATGGATCTTTCTGAATCATTGAACACACACTGCTTGATAAATTATATTCTCATTTTCAGAGGCTCCATCTCAGAATGTCTTAGCAGGTAATAGCCATCCTTAGCTCCCGGTTGTTACTTTTCACCACCCGTAAGTGGACTCAATGGGCGGGTGGGAGGGAATCAGGGAAAGGTAACTGTTAGCTACTGATAAGTTTGTCTTTGACAGGACTTAGCTAAGTGAACCCCAACATCAAACCTCAAGACGTTGGCACCTTTTCCAGAGCTATTGCTCTCCATGAAAGAATAGAAATTCAACCAATGTTGAAAGGGTTGGAGAGAGTGACATAAATCTCTTTCTTGAAATTATGCTTCTTTGACTCTGTTCTCTGTTATCTGTTGGTGATGACACCACTCTCTCTCTGGGTTTGACTTGGGCAAGGAAAATGTCCTGAGAGAAATCAGTGAGAGGGGACAGGTCAGACATTATAAGGGCCACCTCCACAAATGAAGGCTTCTGTGCCGTGTGGCAGGGGCTCAGATTAATGTCTAGACCTCCAAGTCCAAATCTCAGAAAGAGCCTGTGCCAGTGAGGATCACTTTTTTAGCAATGAAAACCCACTCTGAATGACTGAAGAAGAAAAAGAACATGCTGGAAGCACACTAATAGCTCCCAAAATTGACCAGCAAGGTGAGGAAACCAGGACTGGAAATGTGCGTGGGTTCCTCGGTTGCTTCTACGCCCCCCTCCCCAGCTCTGGACACAGCACAGCCACAGTGGGCAGCACTGCCCTTGGGAACTGGAGCTGCCCTGCTCTTATTCAAAGTTCCAGGGAGAGCATGTGACTGGTCAAGTCGAATCATAGTCTCACTTTGTTTGGGTAAGGGGTGGGGGAAAATACCTGACTTTTCAGTTTCTTTTGTAGGAAGCAAGTAAGTTCAGGTATTCATCAACAGAATCTATGAATGAATGAATGAATGAATGAATGAATGAATGAATGAATGACGTGAGAGGAGGCAAAATCTGGACAAATGTTTATTCACTTGAGAACCTCTCAACAATTCTAGAAAAATGCAGCATGAACCAGTTTCCAGCATGAACCAGAAAAGGGCCACTGCCTTGACTACATCACTTTCAACTTCCTTCAATTCTGTCTTGCCCATATAAAGCAAGCACAGCTTGGGAAAATCCACTGGCAATTCTGATGTAGGAGTAAATCCTACTCTTCCAGCTCCCCGGGGAATAACTGCCCTAAAACATTTTCTAGATTCCCCTGACATGCTGAAGTCTTACATTGCCGTTTTTCTAAACTGAAGGTTATTTTTAAATAAAAATGTCTGAACTGTTTAAAAAGAAGAGAAAGAAAAAAGGTAAAAGCTATTTGTGATTTTTTGAAGAGAAATAATGAAAGTAACCCTCAAATTTCCAATTTTTCTTCCTTAGGAAAAAAAGTGCCTCTAAGAACTTTAATTTCTCATTTCTCAGAACAGCTTTTAGTTTTGTTTTTCTTCCTATCGGCATGCTCTAAAGGGAGCCATATAGGAAAAGACAACAAAAACAAAGCTAAAAATATTTTTTAGAATCATGACACAGAAATTTTACTGTCTTTTTTTTTTTCATAGTAGAATGGATACTATTCTGGTTATAGAATCTGCAGAAAGGAAAATAATCTTAGAAAAACAAAACAGAAAATGTCTCTCTGGTCTCTTTTTATGTATATGCCATTTCCAAACCCCTGAAAAACAAAACCCCTGCGGGTCTTGCTTCCAGACATATGATAAACTAAGTGACCCCTGAAATTCCTTTTAGTGAGCCTCAGACAAGAGTTGTTGTTAACTAAACTACAATACATGGCCAGGCTCCCCTGCAGAAGCAAACAGACAATTAGGCACATTCCAGAAGATTCTTCCTCAACACTTTCCCTTTAATGGCTGCAAAGAAAAAGCTTATTTGAATTCTTTGCTCTCCTTTACTTGTGGAGATCTGTTCAAAAGAAATTCTTTTATAACCCCAGACTAAATAAATATGAAATTTTTGCCCTGTCAGTCATGTTTTTGTCTTTCTGGAGGTGGAACATATTCCTGGGTCACAGGTATAATTAAACATTGGTTTTAAAAGGGTGGGAGAGGCTGCAGCTGCCGAATGGCCCGGGTGGTGGGCAGCCCGGCGGGCAGGGGAGCAGTGTGATGCGAAGACAACTAAACCCTGTGAAGCCCATGTCTCCGGTGACCTTTGAAAAGAACTAGAAAGTCATTTTCAACTTCCTCTTCCTGAAGATTTCTATCACTCCTGGAAGTTCTGTGAAGAACTTGATCCTGAAAAGCCAGCTGATTCCCTTTCCGCAAGCCTTGGCCTCCGATTAGTGGGCCTCTATGATATCCTTGCCGGAAAACATAAAATGGGAAAAAAAATCAGCAAGCCTGAATTTTAACCGTCACTGGAGATTTTACTATGGCCCTCCTGAGTTCCAGACAATAATTATTGGAGATAATAAAACTCAGTTCCACAGGGGGTATTTCAGGGATTCTCCCGATGAACTTCCTGTATATGTTGGTACAAATGAAGCAAAGAAAAACCTGTATAATTGTTGAAAATGGAGAGAATGTGTTTGATGTGGTTAGATTATTTTTGATGAGAAAACTTAAAGAAGTAACAGATAAAAAGAAAACTAGTTTCTTGAAAAGCAGAGATGAAAAACTTGCAGAAGCAGCCAGAGAACTGGGGTACTCACTGGAACAGAGAACCATGAAGGTGAAGCAGAGAGATAAGAAAACCATGGCAAAGACCTTTCATGGTGCAGGCTTGGTGGGTCCAGTGGATAAAAATGATGTTGGGTACAGAGAGCTCCAGATGCCAACCCCAGAAGAATCTGTGAGGCGATTGATGAGGCACCCAGCGACGAGGAGAGACTAAAAGCTTTTGCTCCCATTCAGGAAATGACGACTCTCGTGCAGTTTGCTAATGATGAGTGTGACTGTGGCCTGGGGCTTGAGTTGGGAATGGGCCTCTTTGGTTATGGTTCACACTATTTTCATAAAGTTGCTGGCCAGCTTTTACTTCTTGCATACAATCTGTTGAAGAGGAATCTCTTTGCAGAAATTCTTGAAGATCATCTGGCAAACAGGAGTAAAGAGAACACTGCCCAGCTTGCAGCATGAGTGAGAGTTGGCTTTCCTTGTCATACAATATTTTAAAGCATTAGTATTAAACTTGTGATTTTTTTGTTTGTTTTTAAGGGATACAGAAAATAAATTAATGGAAACATTTACCAAAATGTCTATAAATCTCTTCTGGCCAGGTAAAAAAAATAAAAAAGTAAAATAAAATAAAAATAATAATAAAAGGGTGGGAGTTACGTAGTCAGGATTGTTTTTGTAGTAGTCATGTATGTAAGTTTTACAAGAATCGCACATTTTAGCTTGTT
Organism: Miniopterus natalensis; assembly: GCF_054644295.1. Lineage (NCBI taxonomy): Eukaryota > Metazoa > Chordata > Mammalia > Chiroptera > Miniopteridae > Miniopterus > Miniopterus natalensis. Next base: position 123,001,958 of record NC_142081.1, on the reverse strand, counting down.
GATGCTGAGAATCAGCAATCCGATAAGTACTGTGTATGTTGTTCTAATGCAGGTGAAACAGTTGGTTCTTTCAAGCATTATGTCTATTTGAAAGCTATTTTCTAAGTGCAACTCTCACCTAATTTACCGTAGTACAGCACTCAGAGGGTGATCACACCTATGGGTCAAGTTCACCTGCTCCAGATACTGCCCTTAATAGTAACCGAAGAATCTTCTAATTTGAAAATGTGTAAGAACAATTTTTGGTTGAGAATAATTAAACCTAATTATTTTATCACAAATAAAGCAGCAAATTACAGATCATGTAAGTAAGAGTCCAGCTTAGGTGTGAGATTATTGGCTCTCATAAGTGAAGACCTCGGCCCAGAGAACTGTAGACAGAGTGGTGTCCTCATTGCCCCATCTCATGTTCTATTTCTACTCCCCCATCTTCAACTCATTCTTTAATCTCATGCTCCTCACTGGGGAGCGCTGGTTTGGTAGCTTTCTGTCACTGTCATTTACATGTCATTGCAAAGAGTTCTGTCTCATTACCTGCAGTTGTTCAGAGTTTATCCCTCAGAGCACAATCATGCCTTGAGGGTTCTTGCCCTTACTAATGCTTATTGCACAAATCTTTACAATGTAGAAACTGCAAAAGTTGTGGTTTTCTCAGGATTTTCCAGCAGTAGAAAGGTGTGTTGTCACATTTAAGAGAGCTCTGTTTCAGAGAAATGTTTACAGTTACTACTGTGTGATTTTACACAAATTATATAACCTCTCAGCGCCTTGGGGATGTGTAATCTGCTACTGTGATTGGTACCCAATAAACAATCAAGAAATGGTAGCTCTTATTATTTCTTCAGAATGTCCCCTCATGGAAAGGTGGGAAAAGGTTAATAAAATTTCTAGGTTTAGTTGAAAAATAAATATTGTTCAGGTGAATTGTTTCCTAAAGAATATTTCCTATTACCCCAAATTATTTTCCTTAATGGTTTTCTGCCTCTACCCTAAATATCTTCTGTACCTAACTAAATATTTCCCCCTGCAAAGAAATCATTTGCTCCCAAGACTGGGGCTCAATAGGTTATATAAAAATATATATTATTTAGTATTTACCACATAAACAATGGGAATTTGAAAATTCAAGTATAATTAATTAGAAATTATTTATTCAATAACGTTCATTACCAGGAAGATTCTAGGTGGTTCCATGTTGCCAGGTCACTGACAAATCACAGCAGTTCCTCCAAGTGTCCTACTGGACCTGAAGGACCCTTCAGATGAAGGCCCACCAGACCTACCAAATGGATGATGCCACATTGCAATTTTGCAACTTTGCAGCAGAGAGGAAGTTAAAATGCACCCTGGACCTTAATAAAGGATCTATGTCCAAAACACTGACAAATCTGGGTTTGGTAAAGAAGGGGGTGAAGAGAACTGCACGTCAATCAAAAAGAGGCTGTGTAAGCACATTGGGGGAAATGGAGAGTAAAGAACACTGTTTAAAAGGTACCTTTTTTGAAGCAAAAAATTGATGTCAAAACTAGGAATAAGGAGTGACAAAGGAACCAATGATGCACTTGGAGTAATAAGTATGGGTCAAGTCTTAAGTATTTTACTTATTGACAATAAATCTGTTGTCAGTAAACACATAATTAAAAGTGTTCATTTGGAGGAAGGTTGATGGCTAACTTTATAATGGAGACATTAAACTGATACCACCTAAACACACCGCCCAGCCTTAGCATTGCTGAAATGATCGGTAGGACCAGTTACTACACACCTCATGACATAGAGCAATAGGAAGCACTGTGCACCACCAGTGAGGTCATCTTGTCTAAAAAAATCCAGCCTGAATCTAATCATTTTTTCTGGACCTGAATTCCAGTTACAGGAAGTATGGAAGAGAAAATGACATGATAAAGAAGCAATTGGCCAGGTCTAGAATGTGACATTCTAAAGATAAATGGCTCAGTTTCTCTAATGAACTAATGACACGAATAAAGAGGAAGGGAGAGGAAGCCTGCAGTTATAAGATTCAAAAGATCTAACATTAATTAAATGCAGAGTGTGGACTTTGTGTGGAACCTGATAAACCAACTGTTAAAATGAATTTTTGAGATAATCATGGAAATTCAAACATTGTGTGGGTTTAAATAAAATCAAAAAAAATTATTGTTAATGGTATTATCTATGATAATGGCATTAGTTATGTTTTTTTTTTTAATTTTTGTTTTTTTTAAGTTTGTAAAGTCAGGATTTATTTCTATTTAAAAATACTCAAGAGACTTTAAAAAGGCCCAAAGGCCCAAAGGCATCCAGGTTTAGTTTAAGATCATTCTGAGGTGGTGTCTGTCGTTTTCTTTATTACTGAGTCATCAATTTGATCCTCTTACAATACAAATGTCCTGATAATTGTATTTGAATCCTGGCGATTTCCTCTGACTCCCAGTATCTTTCATAAATGGCCATCAGCTCGCAAATGATAAAAAACGTAATACCAGAAACAATCACAAAATGTCTGTAGATTCCACTTGAATATCCTTTCTGCATCATCCTTTGAAGCCAGGGCCAATGATTAGCCATTTGAGTGGCGGAGATCATGATACATGTCATCTGCAGAGACTGGTATTAAAAGCAGCTCTTTCAGAACAGAAACCAGTCAGTTATGTTTCTTTTTTAAAAAAAGGGGGAGAAGGTCTTGTTAGTTAAAAATGCATATGAAATAACAATGGGATTTGCTTTACAATACTGCAGCAAAATAAAAGTGAAGGGAATGAAGCATAATTAGCAAAATGTCGATAATTGCTGCATTTAAGGTTTATTATACTATACTCTCTACCTTTGACAATTTGAAAATTTCCATAATAAAAACTGTAAAGAGTGATTACTTTCCCAGTTATCTGTATATTATAAATGTGCTTAAAGCTTTCAAAATTCCTTTTCTTTACAACACTCAAAGAATCATATTTAAGTTACATCTTAGTCAGTTGGGGCTGCTCAAACAAAGACACTATAAACTGGGTGTTTCATAAGGAACAAACATTTATTTCTCACCGTTCTGGAACCTGTGAAGTCCAAGATCACGGTACCAGCGGATTCGGCGTCTGGTGGGAGCTCACTTCCTGGTTCACAGACAGCACATTTTTGCTACAACCTTACACAGTGGAAGGGAACAATCATGCTTCCTGGGGTGTCTTTTATAAAGGCACTTAACACCATGCTCATGACTAAGCACCTCCTAAAGGCCCCATGCCCTAATACCAACACCTTGAGGGTTAGGTTTCAACATTTGAATGGGGTGGGCGAGCACAAATATTCAATCCATAAGCAAACTAAAAAGTGAAAATTATCCCTAACTGTGGGATCCAATAGTTTAACTTTGGAGATGGGAAAGTTGTCAAGATTTGATAGTTCCCTGGGCATATTTGATATCTGCATAGATTTCCAGCATCTCATGAAAAGAATACATATAATCAGTCTCCCTGAAATGTCAAAGTGACCCTTTACAATCCCCTCATGATAAATGTACTCCTTGTGTCCTGGAGACTTTACTAGAAGATGGAGTGGTCCTGGCAAAAATCGACTGGCTTTGTTACCAACATGCTATGATAAATTGGAAGCACTGATTTAATCAGATACCAAGTGAAGTGTGTGTGTGGTGGTGGAGGGGGGGGTTTGAAAAGGAGATATTTCTAACACTACCCATCCCAGTATTTTCCCTGGACACCAGTGAAAGATCAAGCTTGGCTGTAACATTCAATTTAATATGCTAAATGCTTAAAAGATTAGAAAGTTTAAAAAGAAAAATTAATCTCCATTAAAAGTTAGGAATACCTGTGTCAACTGGTCAGGGTAAAGGAAAAGAAATAGGACTAGACATGTTTCTAACTCGTGACAATAAGTGCTGGTGAGGGTGTGGAGAAAAGGGAACCCTTAGTACACTGCTGGTGGGAATGCAGACTGGTGCAGTGACTATGGAAAGCAGTATGAAGTTTACTCAAAAGATTAAAAACTGACCTGCCATTTGACCCAGTGATCTCACTTCTAGGAATATATCCTAAGGAACCCAAAACACCAATCACAAAGAACTTAGGCACCCCTATGTTTATAGCAGCACAATTTGCAATTGCTAAGATCTGGAAACAGCCCAAGTGCCCATCAGTAGATGAGTGGATAAAAAAGCTGTGGCATATCCACACCATGGAATACTATGCAGCTGTAAAAAAGGAGGATCTTTTATCCTTTCGCACAGCATGGAGGGAACTAGAAAATATTATGCTAAGTGAAATAAGCCAGCCAGAGAAAGACAAGTGCCACATGATCTCACTTATGTGTGGAATATAATAAACAAAATAAACTGATGAACAAAATGGATCCAGAGACATAGGCGCATGGAACAGACTGAGGGATCTCAGAGGGAAGGTGGGAAGGGGGGAGTGTGGGGGAAGAGATTAATCAAAGAACATATATGTTTATAAGCATAACCCATGGACACAGACACTGTCTGGGGAAGGCCTGGGGGTGGAGTGGATACAGGGAGGAGGGGGTCAATAGGGGTTAAAAGGGGACATCTGTAATATTTTCAACAATAAAGATAAGGAAAGTTAAAAAAAAAAAAAAAGAAAGAAAGAAATCCAGCTGCTTTTCATAGCCAGATGTTATATGATCACCTTTCTCAGTTCTGGTGCTCTTGGCTGGGAAGCCCAGCCTGGGGTGTAGGCCCCGGAGTCCTCAGTGGGAACTCGCCACAGCTGAGATCTCCCTCTGGCCCTCCAGCTGCTGTCTCTGGGCGCCCATCCAGCCCTTTCGCACTTCCACACTTCCTACCAGTCTCTATGCGGTCTCCACTTTTCCTCCTTGGTTATGAGGGTGCTCTCCAGCTTTTCTTTAGTTGCAGTTAGTTGATTATTCAGGATGGTTTTTCTATATATTAGTTTAATTCCAGTTTGGTCCCAGGAGAGTGTCAGTATAGCTTCCACTCAGTCTGCCATCTTTAATTTCCTCCCAAGGTCATTTTTAATATCCTTGGGCTCCTATTGCCTAATTCTCAGTCCAATGGAAGAAGCCATATCAAAGTACTCTACTTTAGGGACAGCACTGATTACCTCATTTCCAAATTGTAATAAGCCAATATTAAGACCTTCTGTTAACTGGGAGCCCATAGTTGATAGACCTTAAATTTCAATACATACAGGGAAAGGAGATGCCACCATCCACAGCCCAAGTCACATCAAGAAATTCAAGTTATTACAGAGTAACTTTATATCACTTAGAACTTTTATGCCTAGTAGGGACACTATTTTTAGAGAGAATAAATGAATAGTCACATTTTCATTAAAAGTTTTGTTTTTTCTTGATAGCACCTTCCAGCCTGTTCCTTCTTCTCATGGCATATACCAATCACCCTAGTTCTTTGCCTTCAGTTAGCCAAACGACCCCATAAAAAGCATTGGGTCATAATCATCATCTCTTTCATTATTAAGCATCTCCTGAGCACCTATTATATTCAAGCACTATCTTAGGTTTAAGGAGGTTTGGAATTGAAGAAGGATACAGTCTATGCTCTGCCCCTGAGAAGCGGGCAGTGCCTGTTCCTGCAAATCTGCACAACATTACATCTTGTCAAATCATAACAGGATAGGCTTTGCATTTAAATAGTTACCCCACGATGATACATTTCAAAGCCATGTCTTCATCAAACTGATGTGGACATTCACTGGTGACATCTGTCACTTGGAATTTTTCCCTTAATAGAATTGATTGTGAACAAATAACAGAAGACTATTGCTTCAGGACATCTGGCATATGAAAAAGGCCCATTTGCAAAGAACTGGATGTTAAAGTATTTTCATTAAAATGGGACCCTACCTGAGTTACATACAAGTTGTGCTAGAGTAAAAGACTTTTTCCTCCATCTAAACACATTTGGCTATATACAGTTCATGGGGCACAAATGTTTCATGGGAGAATGAACAAATTATGCCTCTGAAGAGTAGTTGAATATTTATTCTGACACAGCTTCCCTAGGACAACCAGCAACCTCATTTGAAGTAAATTCCTTAGTCTGTTCCAATAAGAATAATTGTGTTGGAACTGTGCTCCCTGGTCTAAAGAGGGCAAATCCATTTACTGCTGCAGAAAAAGCCTCTGGGATGAATCTAACCTATTCGTTTTGTGGGTTTTGATGCTGCTGAATAAGCCAACAATATTTCAAGTTGGTGCTGGTTTGGACACAGTCGAGAGTGCTCAGTGGAGTGTTTTTTCTTCAACAACTCAATCATGACTGTGAAACACGATCAGTATCAGAGATGTGGAGCAGTAACTCGTCCTGACAGCAGTGAACTAATGAACATCCATCATTAGACTGTTGAAACATCCTTCACAATAGAACATCCGATCTTAAATGGCATTGTTTTACAGTCTTCAGCATTTTCATAGCATTCATTGGAGCAATCTGTAATGTTTATCCATAGTTTAAATGCAAAAAGGAAAAAAATCACTCTAATGGTTCATGCAAGGCTGCTTCTGGAACAAAATTAATAATGGCTACAATTTGCAGAATGGTTCTCTCATGTCGTGTAGGCAAAATCTGACTAATTTAATTCCTTTGCAGTAATGGCTTAAAATATTGCATAAGAAATATTCAAAACACTGTGAACATGGTACAACTATACAGTCCTCCATTTACCAGTCTCCTTTAGAGAATCCCCACCAAGATTATTCTGGGCTCAATGATGTGTTTCCTTTTCCCCATAAATCTAAAACTGTTTTTTTAGATTCATCCATTTTTATTTTTGGTGATTTCTAATTGGCTCCCACTGAGGCTTGGCAGCCCCCAAACTGATCATATGCCAGTTTAGATGACTCCACAGATATTTAACAAATTGTTCACTATTTCACTGTGTACTGAAGGGGAGCTGTAACTATTCTTTTTCCCCCATCATAACCATTGTAGCCAGGACAGCCTTGCACATGATTTGTTTTGTGGCATAATTTTCTATGCAGAAGGAATAATAATGCTTCACCATCTCCATCTCCTCTACCATTGAAAATATGATGAGATCAAAGATAGACACCTGCTTATGCATGAAAAGTAATGATTGCTAGCCTGTCGATTTGTGGGGGAAATTGTGGCTCTAATCCACATAACACGGACATCTACAAAGATGTACTTAAGTGAAATCTCTGTATGATAATTCATTCCATCATTTTGAAATGAGCAATTAATCAGCTTAAAAATGTAATAGGCTTATTTATCAGACATTTAATTAATGAATTTTAAATAACATGGGATCATAGAAAACATCTTTGAAACATTTGAATCCAAGCTTTGTTTCTTTAAAAACAAATCTATTTGTTCACTGCGCCATTATTACAATAGCCAAGATTTGGAAGCAGCCCAAGTGCCCATCCGTAGATGAGTAGATGAAAAGTGGTGGTACATTTACACAATGGAATACTATACAGCCATAAAAAGAAGGAAATCTTACCTTTTGCAACAGCATGGGTGGACCTGGAGAGTACTATGCTAAGTGAAATAAACCAGTCAGATAAAAACAAGTACCACATGATTTCACTTATATGTGGAATCTAATGAATAAAATAAACTAACAAACAAAATAGAAACAGACTCACAGAGAACAGACTGACAGCTGTCAGAGGGTAGGAGGACTTGGTGGTCTGGGTGAAAAAAGTGAAGGGATTAAGCAAAAAATAAAAAAACCTCACAGACACAAACAACAGTATGGTGATGACCAGAGGGAAAGGGGAATGGGGGTATGTAGAAGAGGGTAAGGGGGCATAAATGGTGATGGAAAGAGACTTGACTTTGGGTGGTGAACATACAATACAATATACAGATGATGTATTATAGAATTGTACACCTGAAACCTATATAATTTTAATAACCGATGTCAGCCCAATAAATTCAATAAAAATTTAAAAATAAAAATAAATCCATTAAAAATATTGCATTTTATCATATTGTTTGTAGACTACAAAGGTTTAACTTCCTGTTAATAATTTATAAAGCAATTAAATGCAAACATGCAAATTTTTCAAGAAACATTCAACATAAGAAGCTTTTCTTGTTTAGAAAAGTTTAGTCTTTGATCAATTCAATTCAATGAGTTAACACTGAGCACGGATTATATTCCACATGACAGAGTGAATTGCGAATTATACCTCAGAATCTGGGCAAATGAACAAACTGGAGAGACAGATGGGAGAGCAGCATGCAAAGGTCAGGACAGCCCCTTCTTAACTGAGAATATGCTATAATCAGAGACAGGAAGATAATTCTCCTGCTGACTTGTGGGAAACAAAGAGCATTGTGATCATTACATTGTGAAAGAACCCAAAGGCCAAATGGCAGAAGGTGCAAGAGTTGTTATAATTTAAAAAATATATATATATTGATTTCAGAGAGAGGAATGGAGAGGGAGAGAGAAATAGAAACATCAGTGATGCGAGAGTCATTGATCGGCTGCCTCCAGCATGCCCCCTGCTGGAGATCAAGCCCCAAACCTGGGCATGTGCCCTGACTGGGAATCAAAGCGAAATCTCCAGAATCACACAGCAATGTTCAACCACTGAGCCACGCCCAGCCAGGCTATAAATTTTATAACCTAATCTTCTTTCTCCAAATGAAGGTTTAGAATTATAAAGCTACATTTTCATACAGTTGACACAAAAGGGCACTTTCCAAAATCTCCAATAACTATGTATTCATTTAATTTTTTCTTTTGTTAGCTTTTTTCTTTCACCTACTTCTCAAGCATGTGCCACAATTCCAGTGTTCACTGTGTTTGTCCTGTTGGAGACCTGGTTACAGTGGGTATCTGATGTGTTGCTGGAATGAATGAATTTTGGAGCTAGCTGCTCTAACACTCAGTGACATTAGGGCCAAAAGAATAGCCCCTGGACTCTCTGCAGTAGCCCAACCCCCCCATCAATGTTATTAGTTATAAAAGTAACCATTTACTGAGCACCTATTGTGTGCCTAGCACTATTTTAGGCTCTCGTGATGGATTAAGGAACAAATAGACAAGGGTCCTAAGGAGTACCAGCTTCAAGTCAAAATGCTATGTGTGATCTCTCAGGCCTGATCAGAACTGATTACAAGGCTTTGCCTGGCAGGCTTCACAGGGGCAAAGCTCCCCAGAGCAGAGTTGGTGCACAGCCAGTGCATCGTATCCTCTGGAGGAAGCTGAACTCATACACCCACCTCCCCTGGCTGGCCATGCTCTTACACACACTTGTGATTCTAGCCTGGGCCCTCCAACTGGAGGCCTCCTTGTTGCGGGGAGGGAGGCTCAGCTGAGAACACTGTTCAGGCTCCTCTGCCAAGACCTCCTTGGGGTAGGGGGTTGGATTTAAAGACATCTTTTTTCACCCTGACTTAGTATTCAGGACTTTTCTACTCCTAGCCCCACACCTTCCCTCTCCTCTCATCCCCCTTCCATAAAACAAAACAGAACAAAACAAGAAAACAAAGATGGGAGCCTACTGTTCAGAACACCCTCGGCAGTGTGCTCATATGTGATCCTCACCCAGTGCCATTCCTGTGAAAAATGGAACATTGTGGGAGGGGGCATCTTCTCTCTCATTTTTGGCCTCTTGCTCACGCTATGACAGTAAGTGAATAAAGGCTTAATTGTTTGGCTCAGTGTCCTAATTGACATCTTGACACTGGACAGCTTTCTAACCAATCCTTGCCTTTGTGAAGCAACATTCTAGATGATTCTCGGGTTTAGTTTAAAATGAAATCTCTTCAAAAGTAAATTTAAACTCAGATTTTTATTTCAAGACTGGTAGTTAAGGAAGGGACAAGCCCCAAAATGCTTCCCAGTGTTATAGGTGGAGCCTCTGAATTCAGCCACATGGGAAATCTTTCAGAATTCAGTACAAGAACTCATATTTTCCATTTATTTATTTATTTATTTATTTATTTATTTATTTATTTATTTATTTATTTATTTATTTATTTTTACTTAAGCTAATTCAGGTCAGGTTTCTGTCACTTGCTGTCAAAAGGGCTCTGTCTAATAGCTGGACGATTTTTGAAGGATAGACAGGTGAGATAACCTCACCTCTTTTGTGAAGCTGCCCGTGGTCGTTCCTGCTGCCTCATTCTCTAGAACTACCAAATGGTTTATTTTCACTTGAAGTCACGACAATTGACAAATTGATAATTTGATACTTTTAAAATAATATAAAGTACTATTTCAAATCAGGAAAAAATACTGTTGATCAAGTTTTAATTACTCCACCCCCACCCCCCAACCACTCACTATAATCAATAGGAATAATCCTATCACTAAGGTTTACACATAAAAACATTTAAGAGGCTAAATGGAAGATTATTCTCATTTAAAACCAGCATTCAGAATTTCAGTTCTAAACCTGAGTGTGGCACAATCCCATGGTATAAATGTGTGATATATATATATGAAATACATATATGATAGTTATATATATGAAAACTTTAATGATAAAGTACCAAAATTTGCAAATTATCTCATTTTAAAATAGTTAGCATTTCACATTATCCATATTATAACTCATCCTGACACACCTACATCCTGATCAGATTTCTTAAGTGAGAGAGAACTGCCTGGTGTCACAGGCAGGGAACCCAGGTTGAGTAAAAGCCACAGCTGAGTTTAGCAGTGCCTCAGCCTACAGGGTGCTTTATTTAAATAAATATCATCTGTCACGGGTAGTATCTCAGAAAAAGATCACAGGGAACTGACCAGGTACTGGAAATAAATCTATATATACCTACAGACTTGACATGAAACCTTATCAGAAATGTCATTATAGCAGAGCCTAACTCTCCCATTTGTTTGTAGTGTGTTTCTGCAAAGATGAAATTAAAGACACACGCATGAAGCCTGGAAGCAGAGAAATATTTAAAATTTGTTTTTCAATAACTTGATGATCTTTATGCTTTCCATTACTTTTGAGCCAACCATTGTTATTGTCACTGAACCTCATTTGAAATTGCTCTACAGCAAAATCTTTCTATCTGGATGGTTTTATTTTTAAAATGAAATAAACTCTAACAAGTTTATATAATTGGTTAACATTCAGTAATTCTTACCAGAAGCAGCAGAATGCACACATTGGCTCTGCCTTGACTTGGCATGAACCCTCTCCTGCCAAAGTTTTCAGTCAACACATAGACACTGCAAGCTTCATATGCATGTCTCTGAGATATGTTTCTTTGTCCCACAAAAATAAGCTTTTCAAAGTTTTGTGGCCCGGTCTTAAAACATTTTCCACTCCAGTTTATAGTTCCTAGTAAATATAATTTTATTGAAACTTTCCAACAGATACCTCTATTTTATGAGGCACCTCAGATTCTCTCAGATACACCTGCCTCCCAGCCTCTCCTGCTACTGCTAAGGGCCAACCAACCGCTTGTTCTAGACTTGCCGGGCCCTCCCCAACAGCAGCTGCCCAGGTTTCTAGCTTCTCCCAGAACTTCCAGACTTGGATGAAGCACCACACTCCAGAGGCTAGATAACACCACCCAGACATGTGGGTAATTAATTTCCCACCAAGTCCTATGTTTTCAAGAATTAGCCCGAGAAAGAAGCTTGGAGGAGAAGTAGGTGGCAATCTGGAATTTAAAAGCCACGCCCCCCACCCCCTGCCCCATGGGTCACAGGGAGATTCTTGTCAGATTCAGAAGGCAGAAGAAAGGGGGCCCACCATTTTATAGCGACACACGTTGCTAATTGGGCACGAAGCAACACCAGGGCCTGCAATTCTCCTGTCTCAATTCACCCTAAGATTTTCTGACTCCTGGACCAGGTGTATGTGTTTAGCTCCACGACAAAGAGCCTCAGCTTCTGTTAGACCCTCCTCTCCACAGAGGTCAGAGGAAACAAGAATAGACGTGGGCATCAGTCTAACCTCACAGGCTTCCCGCCTGCTCATGGTTATCCTTTCCAGGCTACCTGCCCCTCGGACCTCAAGCTCCAGCGTCAGATATGGAGACAGCTTTATGGACACTGTTGAACCAGCCCCTACAATTGCATAAGCCAATTCCTATGAGCTCACCAGCCATTTTCACCGTCACCTTATGTCATAGTCCTAATGAAATTCCTCCAGTGCCTTGAAAGTAACTTGCACAGTCTCTCCTCTGGGCCTTCCTACAGAAAGTTCCCCTTACTGAGACTTTTCTCATCTCTGTGCTTCCCAACTCTATCCTTCAAGTCTCAAATTTGGCATCACTTTCTCCCAGAAACCCCCCTGAATCCCCTAGACTAGCAGTGATGTGATCCGTAGCTCTTTGCTCTTTTCATTCTGTGACACTTGTCACAGATTACTGCAATTGCTTGTTTAATTGATACTTTCCCCACTAGACTGCATAAGTTGCCTCGCCTACTGCTGAATGCCTAATGCAGGCTTCAGGGCCTGGCACATAGGAGACGCTCCATAAATATTTGATGGATAAATGACCATCATTTTAAAGGGACAGAACAGCTCCCAGGCAGGGCTAATGTCACCATGATATGATTACATGTATTGACATGTCTAAACAAAGAATGTATCAAACATTAAAAAGAGCTGGTCAGTTAGGAAACATGGAACAAGGGAGTCACTGAAGCACATGCTAGAATGCCTATCCAAGCTTACCCAGGGATGAAGAAGTATTAGCTAATGGACTTCAAGTATTGTGGCCCCATTAGTTAAGAACATCCCTTTTCTGAAATAGATATATCCAGCTCCTTTAGCAGGATGCCATTAACTCTGGAGCATTTTCTAATTCTATATTCATGTAGCAATTTTATAATTACTATTTGGCTTCCCATGTAAGTTTGTCCACAGGAAGAATGACATGCAAATTCTGAGTATTTCAGGTCTCTGTGACAGTGATTTCTCATTGTGAATGAATGCACTGCTCTCAGGTTACGGTTTGCACTGATTGTGAATTGACCTGAATGGGTGCCATCCACCCTTTGCTCTGTGGGCATTTCAACCAATCTTACTGACTTCTAAGGCTCAGTGGCCAACAGTTTCAGGAGCAAGTCCCTGGAAGCTCAGGGCAGAGGGTATAAGGAGTTAAGATCAGGGTCAGGGTCATGCCCTATAACTGTCAATTCTTTTCAGCCTTCACTGGGTTCCTGGCTAGTTCGGGATTCTTTGTCAAGGAACTATAGCACTTAAGCAGGCATTTTTTGGTAACATTTTGGTTTTTGGCACATGGAGAGTTATGTTAAAATCTGCTCACCAACCTGAGAAATTTCTAAGTCACACTGACAAAAAAAAAGGAGGGGGGGGAGGGTTTAAAGAAAATTTTTTTAAAAAGAAAGTAAGCTAAGTTGGTTGGAACGTCATCATGTGCACAAAAAGGCTGCCTGTTCAATTTCCAGTCAGGGCACATACCTGGGTTGGGGCGAGTACAGGAGGCAGGCAGTCGATCACTCACATTGATGTTTCTCTGTCTGTCTGTCTGTCTGTCTTTCTCTCTCCTCCTTTCCTTCTCTCTAAAATCAGTAAAACATATCCTTGGGTGAATATGGAAGGAAGGGAGGAAGGAAGGAAGGAAGGAAGGAAGGAAGGAAGGAAGGAAGGAAGGAAGGAAGGAAGGAAGGGAGGGAGGGAGGGAGGGAGGGAGGGAGGGAGGGAGGGGAGGGAGGGAGGGAGGAAGGAAGGAAGGAAGGAAGGAAGGAAGGAAGGAAGGAAGGAAGGAAGGAAGGAAGGAAAGAAGGGAGGGAGGGAGGGAGGGAGGGAGGGAGGGAGGAAGGAAGGAAGGAAGGAAGGAAGGAAGGAAGGAAGGAAGGAAGGAAGGAAGGAAGGAAGGAAGGAAAGGAGGGAGGGAGGGAGGGAGGGGGGGAGGGAGGGAGGGAGGGAGGGAGGAAGGAAGGAAGGAAGGAAGGAAGGAAGGAAGGAAGGAAGGAAGGAGAAAAGAAAGAAAGAAGAAAGAAAGAAAGAAAGAAAGAAAGAAAGAAAGAAAGAAAGAAAGAAAGAAAGAAAGAAAGAAAGAAAGAAAGAAAGAAAGAAAGAAAGAAAGAAAGAAAGAAAGAAAGAAAGAAAGAGACTGGGTGAAGGTCACTAGAAATATAGGCTCTTGAATCTGACATTCCAGAGCAAAGTTTTAGGTACATTTAAAATCACAGAAATAGAAGTTTGAGTCAATAGAAAATATATTATCTTCCCTTGTTGGTGGAATAAAACAGGAGAAAGTCTCAAAACCCTATTCCCATAATCACTATATGTAAAAGATGGTTTGACAAGTAAAATGCAGTTTATTAGGTTTCCATATATTTCAGAGAAAGACTCATGGTTTAAATTTCAATTTTTGTATAATGAATAAAATTATCAGCATCAATTTCAGTGAAAGGACTAATGCAAGTAACCCAAGTACAAATTGTACAATTGAAGCAGAAGCCCTGTAGAAATATATGTTATAACACACATACACTCCTCAGCAGCATGTAAAAACGTCAGCAATTAGTGCTCTGTTTCCTACAGGAAAGTTCAACTCCTCATTTAGATCTTTGTCCTTTAAAATCAAAAAGGACATGAGATAATTGGAAACAGCCTTGTAACTGTGATATTTATGATTTTTTCTGAAAGCCGTGTTGGTCTATGGCCCTGTTTCTGTTCTGTTATCGGAGTAGCGGGTGCAGTTAAATTAATGCAGAGTACAAGCATGTTTAGCATTAGCTTATACCCTTCATTTCTCCAGTGACTTGAGTAAAATATGAGTTTCCTGTAATTAAAGTACGCATGGAGAATGCTAATGAGAATTTTACTAAGGTTGTAACACCCTATGAAAACAAACCTAATCACACACTGAAGACGACAGAAGAGAGGAAGAAAGAGAAAAGAGAAAATATTTTTTAAACTTAATCAAAAAGAAAAATTAAAATGACTTTCATCAGTCTCTTGTCATTTGGCACCCTGAAAATTAGGAGCTTAGTGTTTCAAGAGGACAAGACAATGGAATGAAGACATTTTATTTGTTAATAAAAGCAGAGGTTAAAATTGTGTTACAGGAATCTGAGACAGCAAACAAAATGTATCAGCATTGAATCGATACGTGAGCAGTGAGGTGGACGCTCCCTAAGTAAGTGGAGATGAACACAAAACTGCAACTCTCCTCGTTCACTTTCCACCTTTGTAATTTTTTTCACCTCCTGATTCTCAATCGTCATTCATTCTTTAGGCAAGATGTGAGGCCACTGCTCCTTTCTTTGCTATGCTAGGCATCGTTCCGTTACCATTCTCTGCCAAACACATCCGCGTCCACCTGCCAAGTCTGTTGCCCTGAATATAGAATAAGTGGCACCCATGAAACACTTGTGGAATGTTAGCAATAGTAGAGACCATATTATTCAACTTCCATTTTGAAGGTTAAAAAAAAAAAGCAGGCCAAAGAGAGCACTCAGGGTGCCCACTGGCATGCAGGTGCTTAGTGCAAAGCTGGATGGAAACTCAGGGGTCTAAATCCTAGGTAAGGTGTTTCCTCCCGCACAGGTGCCTCCTCCATCTCTCATGGAGTATCACAGAAATGATCCTGGACCAATGCTGTGACCCCTAGACTTGAGATCAACCTTTGCTGTTCACCATATATGCGAAGTGAGGCCAAACTAGATGGTCATGGAGGACCAGTTTTCTAACCTTTAAAACAAGGAATTGAACTTGATGTTGCTAGGTCCACTTCCACGGGAAACTATGGTAATCCTCCACCTGAGAACAACTGTCTATTTTTCCTTTTGTTTATCACTCTTTTAATGAAAGTCAAAATGGATTTATGTAATAAAAGAAGCTTCTGGTTTATAGAATTGCATAACCATTTTTACTACTGCTCTTCATTAATGGCTCATTCTCCTTGGATGGCCTCTGCCACTCCCAGAAAATTACATTTTCAGACCATGCTTCTGGATCTGTTCAGACCCTGGGACACCACCCTTTACCTCCAGAAGTCCTCCCTGGCATACTCGGTTCTGTGTTGAAACTAACTAGGAACCATGAGTTCACTCTGGAACAAACTTGAAGGACCGGGGAAACCCTTCAATGTCACTGCTTTCCAGAAGGGATTTATCACAGCCCGTCTAAGGTTACCATCACCTAAACTCAAATCTCCACAGCTGCTCATGCTGGGGCCAATGAACAGATTTTCAAAGAGAGATACGTGTTCTTAGTCTTCTGGAAGAGACCCTGCAAATGGGTCTAAAAATATCCCATTGAAGGGGAAAGGAAGAGGTACATAGTTTCTTTAACATATGGCTCAAAAGAGTAACTGCCAGATAAGAAATATTATCAAATTGTTTCTGTTATGAGCAGAATTCTGTCACCCAGCCCATTCATAGGTTAAAGCTCTAACCCTCAGTACCTCAGATATGACTATATTTGGAGATGGGATCTTTAAAGAGATATTTAAGTGAGGTCATTAGAGTGGGCTCTAATTCAATAGGACTGGTGTCCTTATGAGAGAATTTCAACACCATTACAGAGGGAAGACCATGTAAAGACACAGGGAGAAGACAGCCATCTGTAAGCCAAGGGGAGAGACCTCAAAACGAAACAAACCCCATCGACATCTTGATGTCCGACTTTTGGCTTCTGGGACTGTAAGAAAATAATGCCTGTGCTCTAAGTCATCCAATCTGTGGTGCTTTGTAATGGAAACCCTACGAATTAATACAGCCCCCTGCTGTTTTATTAATAGCTTCTTTGTTATAAAAGTAGAGTATTTTCCAAGAGAGGCTTCTTGAGGGCAGGGCCCTGTCTGATTTATTTACCATCCCCACAGCACCCACCACAGTGCCTAATATGCAGCAGATGTCCAACAAGGACTTATTGACTGACTATAGGCAAATTCAAAACTACAAATAAGTATTATAAAAAATACAGATAACAGGTAACACCACTGACCACTGGTAACCATTATTTTCACACAGTATCATTTTTTCCCAGCCATTAAGTATTCCTCAAAAACAGGCTTTGTAATTCCTGAGTGAAACTTTAGTAGGTGGACAAACCATATTTTTTTATTATTCCCTTATTGTTCGATATTTAAATTGTTTCTGTTTTTGCCATTATTGTACAAAAAATTCCATGAAAGATATCCTTATAAACATAGATTGTGCCCTGTTGCCTTAGAAGTGGAATGATTAAGGCATGTGTATTCACATCATTAAGGTTTTGACATATATGACAGATTCTTATTCAAGATTTACCAGTTTATACTCCCTCATCAGTGTATTAGGATTGTAGCTACAAATAATAATTATTATAATTTTAATATTAATTGAGCATTTACTATGCTGTGCCAGATGATATATTAAATACTTCATAAGCACTATTTCACTTAATTTCCTCAAAAACTCTGTGAGGTGATTGCTAATATTATTTGCACTTCACAGATGAGAAAAAATAGCCTTAGAGAGAAAATAATTGATTTATTTAGTGAAAATATATAAATAAGTTTCCTTCACCAGTAAAAGGAAGGGCTAAGAAGCAAACCCAGCCTATCTGACTCTAGTAATTCCCCAGTTTCACTAATACTGTACTGGGTATTATTTCTCACATCTTTGCAAATTTGATAGGCAGAAATCGATGATTTTCTTTTTTTTATTAAATTTATTGGGGTGACATTGCTTAATATGATTATATAGGTTTCAAGTGTAGAATTCTATAATACATGATCTATATATTGCATTATGTGCCTACCACCCAAAGTCAAATCATCTTTTGTCTTCATACATTTGACCCCCTTTAATTTTCATTTCTAGGCTTATTAATTAGGTTGGAACCCACTTTGCTATGCTTGTTGGCCACTTTTTTTTACTGCTTTTCCAGAGTGAATTATCTGTCTCTGTTCTTTGTCTCTTCTGCTATTGATGTGCAGCAGCTCAGCGATTAAATATGGAAACTGCCATGTGGTTATGATACTCATACAGATGCCCAGAAACCTAATCTAAGATTTGAAACAGACACTTCTAATTACTCAATGCAGCCAAATTTCCAGGATAGAATTATTATCTCCTAAGCAGTATGCATGTGACGATAACCCATCCAGCTGCTAATTTTATGAAGCCTTTTTCCTTCGGGAACATTGTAAACTATTTTGATTGAGTGATGTCTTATATTTTTTTTTTATTAAATTCAACTTTATTGCTCTAAACAAATCTTGACACTTCCCCCTCAAACAGTAGAAAGAAAGGAAAAGAAAGAGTAAAAGGGAGAAGGGTGCATCCTCGGCTCACCACCGCCTTTGTGTAACTGAAGTCAGAAATGTCACGGCAGCCCAGCCCTGAGAGCAGGGCACTGAGCAAGGACTCACGGGGTGCCTGGTGGTGGTGACAGGGAGCAGGCGGAGAGAGGACTTGTTTTGCGCTGTGAACTAATCCTTAGATGTGCAGAAACATTTACCTTGGAAATAAGCTCAATGTGTGGGATGGATAAATATATGTTGAGGAGCTTCATTTTGGATAAGAGAAGCTGCTAATTCATGGCAGACACACAAAGCTTCAATGAAGCTGTGTGCTGTTGGGTCCAAGTACTTCATGGCATGGGGCCCAGTCAAGGGTCAATGGATTAAGTGTAGATCATGGTGGCAAAGAGACTCTATTAGTGACAGCTTGAGTCTGGAGAGTAATTAAGAGCAGCTTCCATATTCAATATTTTAAGTTCTAAATTTAGAATTTGAATCCTATAGGAAATACCCTTGAGCTCCCCAACAACTGCTTTGTTTTTGCTAATTTAAAAAAAAAAGGAAAACTTCTTTCCCTGGGACCCAGTTGTTTGTTCCCCAGATCAGAACACTTGTGCATTAAGATGTGATTAATAATTAAAAGCATTCTCCCAATTGTTGACCTCCAGCCTGATTTAGCTTATCAGCAGTCACAGTCAGCAGTATCTGTGGGAAAACCGAGCCAAAGGGAGACAAACTGTTTAGAGAGCAGTATTAGTGCTGATGCTGATGAGTCCCCCAGCCACAGCTCCTTCGCCAGCTTATGAGCTGCCACTCACAGCAGCCAGGTAGCTGATAAAGCACATTCATGGGGGTTACTCTGTGCCAAAGTACCCCCTGGGTTGCTGGAGGAACTGTGTCCCACTGGCAGCTTGAGTTTAGATATTCTGTAATACTACCAAATCATACCAAAACTGGAGTTGAAGCTGATTTACTCGGATTCCTAAGGAAGTTTTATTAATATGCAGCTCTGAGCAAAAGAATATGTGGCTGGTCTCTTTGAAAAGCTTTACAACAAAAAGTAGCCAAGTGGATGACCTTAAAGTCATTGATAAAGCAATTTATACTCATCATTAGTGCTTCCAAAAAGCACTTAGGAAAGAGGATGGTCAACGGAATGCACACCATCAAAAGTGCAGCAATTGTTTTCATCCACTGAGCCTCCCTGGCAGGTCAGGGAATGAATTGTCACTTCCACATCCCATCAGGGTCTGGGTGCCCTGCTGCTTCTGTTCTTCTCAGCAAGGGTTCAGGGAACCACACAGCTGCCAGGTACTCAGAGAAGCAGCAGCTCAGCCCCACTCAACTGTTGACCTGGGTAAATCGAGATAACCACTTTATTTTCCCTAAGGAAGGAAAAGGAGACTGCTCAGACACTAGCTGAATCAACAGTTCGCAAATATAGTATTTTACTGAGGTCTGCGAACACAGGTGGATGGAGACACCTACACTCTTTCTTTTCCAGACACCAGACAACATAATTGGGATTCTAAAAAGAGATTAATCTAATAAATGGATCCAAAAGGCCAACTCTTTCAAATGTCTCTCCAAAGAAAAGGTTACTATGTCCTAGATTAGTATTAATTTTATCCAGCAACTTATTTATTGGGAAACATTATTTTAAAAAACAAAATTTGTGTTATCAATCATCTTTCATAAGCAAAAGCTACTTCAAATTTTAAAACATCACATTTTTTCCCTCAGAAAGTACAGCTATTGTAGATTTGAATAGATTGTTCTATAATTGCTTGGAAATTATAAATATATCTGCATGTAACTAGGGCAATCTTTACCAAAAATTATATCAAGTACAAATATTGTGACTAAATTTTAATTATCAAGAAAAAAATAATTACATGTAAACAAATGTAGCTAATCCATTTCATTAGCAGAACTTGCTAATCAACCACTTAAATCCGATTTGGCCATCCAGAAGCCCAAGTGTGTGTAGAGTGGGGTATATCTCTGAGAATATCAGAGACTGACAAAGGGGTGACAATTTCCACGGATAATGTTTGCAAATGTGAAATTAGAGATAATGGTATCAATTGCTAACACGCTTGTTTCTAAAATATCACGAACAAGGCCAGCCTTATGGTTCAAGATGCTTCTAGCAAAGCTAATCTATTTATAGCTTCTGATCACCACTACACCAACCAAGTGGCTGAGACAGGGAAATATGATCTAAATAATTTTGCACTACCTCTTTTCCTCAGAGGAAATGGGTTTTAGTCTTCAAAATCAGCTCTTCAGCTAGTCTCTCCTATTAACCCTTCCTCAGTCAATTTAAGAAACCTTCCTCCGCTCAGAGGGAGAAACCTCAGCTCAGCATGCATTGACTTACATTTTCAGCACTTCAACCTAATCCCCATTTGGATTGTTACTTATTTTAAACGTGAAGTGCTCGGTAAAGATCACATCCAATATAAACAAACATTCTAAAGGAGTAAATGAAAAGCAAAGCACAGAGGTGGTGAATTGTGATAAACAGCAAGAAGAGCAGAAAAATACTGGAATAGAGATGGGGGAAAGTGGTAGCTACACACATGAAATGGCATCATATGTAAAGAAAAAGCATCTGAGCAGCTGCCAGACCCAGACAGGTGAAGAGATTGTCCGCAAATAAAGGAATTAATATCAGCAGGGAAATAATAGAAATGGAGAACTAAAAACGTCATCAGGGAGATGTATTTGTATCTATTTCCTAGATATAAGGAAGATTTTTTTGAACATGTGAATACACCCCATTGGGAGTACATTCAGAGGAGGCTTAGTGGACAGTCAGAAAGTTCACTATGGTTCAATGGTAACAAGGCCAGCCTCACTGCAGTGTCAGTGGAGTTCACTTGGGAAGCTAGAACTCCCACCCCTGCCCAGGTATAACAAAAAGCTTTCCTGCTCTGGTGTCAATAGAGTCCAAATGGAGAATCTGAACTGCTACTCCCACCTGGAAGTAATAAGGTTCCTCTCTCCTGTCAGAGTTCTGTTAGAAACTACCAGCAAAAGGGGAAAATTTAAGTAAGACCCCATGGCTTCCAGCACAATATAAAAATTCTAAATTTCAATTTAAAAAATCACCCATTATACCAAGAACCAGGAAGATCTCAAACTAAATGCAAAAAGAAAATCAATGGATATTGACACCAAGTCACAGAGATGTTGGAAATTTTGTGTATGAATTAACTTTTTAAAATGGCCTCCAAGTGTAATGCTGAAGTTTTGTCTTATGTTTCTAAGTGCTAAAAGGCTGTGATACGCCTTATGGAGGAAATATATGTTTTAGATAAGCTTCATTTAGGCATGAGTAATAGAGATGTCAGCCATGAGTTTGAAGTTAATGAATCAACAATATATATTAAATAAGATGTCTTTAAACAGAAACATACAATATAAACAAAAGAAAAGATAAAGTTATATAATCATATTGATAGATGCAGAAAAACATTTAACAAAATTCAGCATTCATTTATGATAAAAAAAACTCTCAGCAAGGTTGGAACAGAAGGAACATACCTCAACATAATAAAGCCCATATATGACAAACTCACAGACAACATCATACTCAATGGAAAAAAAGGTAAAAACATTTTTCTTAAAATTAGGAACAAGACGAGGATGTTTATTTTCATCTTATTTAATTCAACATAGCATTGGAAGTACTAGCCAGAGCAATCAGATAAGAAAAACAAACAAAAAACATCTAAATTGGGAAGGAAGAAGTAAAACTGTCATTGCCCTAGCTGGTTTTGCTCAGTGGTTAGAGCATCAGCCTACAGACTTAAGGGTTTCAGGTTCCACTCCAGTCAAGAGCACAAACTTCAGTTGTAAGCTCGATCCCCAGCACCGGTGGGGATGGGAGTGGGAGGCAACCAATCAGTGTGTTTCTCTCACATTGATGTTTCTCTCCCTCTCTCCCTTCCACTCTCTCTGACAAGCAATGGAAAAAATATACCCTGGTAAGGATTAAAACAAATAAAACTGTAGTTATTTTCAAATGACTTGATACTATATAAAGACAACTCTAAAATTCTATCAACGCACTATTAGAACTGACACATGAATTCAGTAAAGTAGCAGGATGCAAAAATAATATTCAGAAATCACTTGCATTTTTATATACCAGTAATGAACTATTGAAAAGGGAAACTAAGAAAACAATCCCATTCACAATTGCACTAAAATAATAAAATACTTAGGAATAAATTTAACCAAGGAGGTAAAAGACCTATGCTCAGAAAATTATAAGATTCTGAAGAAATTGAAGAAGATACAAATAAATGGAAGCATATACTGGGCTCATGGATAGGAAGAATTAACTTTGTTAAAATGTCTATACTACCCAAAGCAATCTATAGATTCAATGCAATCCCTCTCAAATACCAATGGCATTTTTCACAAAACTAAAACAATTAATCCTAAAATTTATATGGATCACAAAAGGCCCTAAATAGTCAAAATAATCATGAGAAAAAAGAACAAAATCAGAGGTATCAGACTCACACTACCTGATATCAAACTATGCTACAAGGCTATCATAATCAAAATAGCATGGTACTGGCATAAAAACAGAAGTATAGAGCAATGGAACAGAATAGAGAACTCAGAAATAAATGCCTACCTGGTCAATTAATATTTGACAAAGGAAGCAAGAATATACAATGGGATAAGGACAATCTGTTCAATAAGTGGTGCTGGGAAAAGTGGACAGATACATGCAAAAAATGAAACCAGACCATCACATACAAGAATGAACTCAAACTGGATTAAAGACTTAAATGTAAAACTCAAAACCATAAAACTCCTAAAAGAAAACATAGGCAGTAAAATCTCTGACATTTTTCTGCAATGTTTTTTCTGATATATATCCTTGAGCAAGAGAAACAAACAAAAAATAAACAAATGGGATTACATCAAACTAAAACATTTTTGCAAAGCAAAGGAAACCATCAACAAAACAAAAATACAAACTACTTAATGGAAGAACATATTCACTATATATCTGATAAGGAGCTAATATCCAAAATGTGTAAAGAACTCAGACAACTTAACACCAAAAAATCATACAACTCAATTAAAAAATGGGCAGAGGACCTAAACAGACATTTCCCCAAAGAGAATATATAGATGATTAATAGGCATATGAAAAGATGCTCAACCTCACTAATCATTAGAAAAATTCAAATTAAAACCTCAATGAAATACCACCATACACCTGACAGAATGGCTATCATTAATAAATTAACAAGCAAGTGTGGGGGAGGATGTGGAGAAAAGTAAACCCTCATGCACTGTTGATGGGGTTGCAAATTGGTGCAGCCACCATGGGAAACAATATGGAGGATTCTCAAAAATTTTTTTTAAAAACCTACCTTATGACCCAGCAATTCCACTTCTGGGTATTTGTCCAAAGAAATCCCAAACACTAATTTGTAAAGATATATGCATCCTTATAGCAATTCATTGTAGTGTTATTTACAATAGCAAAGGTATGGAAGCAACCTAAGCACCCATCAATAGATGAGTGGATAAAAAAGTAGTGAAACATATATACAATAGAATATTACTAGGCCATAAAAAAGAATGAAATTTTACCATTTGTGACAGCATGGATGGACCTAGAGGGTATTATGCTAAGTCGGGGGGGGGGGGGGGGAGTGAGACAGAGAAAACCAAATACCATGTGACTTTATTTAAATGTGGAATATAAAGAACAAAATAAGCAAATGAGACAGAAACAGACTCAAAGATAGTGAACAGACTGATGGTCCCAGATTGGAGGGGGCTAGAGGGTTTGTGTAAAAAAGCAAAGGGATTAAAAAGTACAAATTGGCAGCTTACAAAATAGTCACAGGAATGTAAATTATAGCACAGGGAATATAGTCAATAATATTATAATAACTATTTATGGTGGCAGGTAGATACTAGGCTAATTGAGGGGATCGCTTTATAAATTATATAAATGTCTAACCACTTGCAGTACTACTGAAACTAATATAATACTGACCATCAACTTGTAATTGAAAAAAATAATATTAAAAACCTGGGAAAAGGGAAAAAACAGAAGCATACATAAAACAAGGTTATGTATTGATCAGTTGACAAAAACACAACCTGCTCCTCACAGGAACCTAACTCTATATTTCTTCTGAGAACAATAACTTGGTATTTGCTAACTCAGCACTCACAGAAAATTTATAAAACATAACTACTGTGAATAATGAAAATCAACCATATATTATAAGCAATGGAGGGTAAAGAAATGTAAAGAGGTAAGATTTCTCTTTACTTGACTGGTAAAATGATGACACTTAATTAAATATAATACTCAGAGCAACAACTAAATTAGCTTTATAAAGAGATACATTAAAAAATACTATACAGAAAAATCAAAATGAAATTTTTAAAAATGTTCAAGTAACCCACGGAGGGGGGAAATGAGAAATGTAAACAGTACAAACCAAAACATAAAATAGTCTTGATTCCTAAAATATCATTAATTATATTAAATATAAATAGTCTTTACAAATCAATTAAAAGACAGAGATCGGCAAAGTAAATTAACAGACAGGACCCACTATTCACTGTTTATAAGAAACTTACTTAAAATATAACAATATAGGTAAATTGAAAGTAAAAGGATTAAAAATATATATCATGTGGAGTTGACCCTTGAACAATGTGAGCACTAACTCCACATAATATATTACTTTTGACTCTCCAAAAACTTAACTATGGTCTCTCAGTATTCATAGAGGATTGGTTCCAGGAAATGAAAGATCTACATAAGTGGAGAGACACACCATGTTCATGGATTGGAAGACTAAATAAAGATGTCAATTATCCCCATATTGATATACAGATTTAATATTTCAGTCAAAATTCTAGGAAATTTTTTTTGCAAACATACTGAAGATTATGCTGAAATTTATGTGGAAAGCAAAGAAACTAGAATAGCTAAAATAATTTTGAAAAAGAAGAATAAAGAGAAATCAGACTATCTGATTTCAGGAGATACTATACAGTAATTAAAACTGTATAATATTGGTGAATGAATAGGCACATAGATCAATGGAACAGAATAGAGAATCCAGAATGAAACCCACACAAATATTCCCAACTGTTTTTTTGTGTTTTTTTTAAATATATCTTTATTGATTTCAGAGAGAGGAAGGGAGGGGGAGAGAGAAGAAAGATAGAAACATCAATGATAAGAGAGTCGTCACTGGTTGGCTGCCTCCTGCATGCCCCCAACTAGGGATCGAGCCCACAACCTGGGCATGTGCCCTGACTGAGAATTGAATGGCGATCTCCTGAATCCTAGGCTCAACCACTGAGCCACGCCCAGCCGGGCCCAACTGGTTTTTGACAAAGATGCAGAAGCAATTCAATGGAGAAAAGATAGCCTTTACAACAAATGCTACTGCAGCAATTGCACATCCACAAGCAAAAAAATAAACCTTAATCTGTCCACACTTTATGTAAAACTACAAAACTTTTTTAAAAATAGAAGAAATTCTTCAGGGTCTAAGAAAAGAGTTTTTAGACTTGACATCAAAAACACAATCCATAAAGTAAAAATTGACAAATTGGACTTTATAAAAATTAAAAACTTTTGTTCTTGTGAAAGACTCTATTAAAAGGATCAAAAGACAAGCTACAGATTAGGTTGCAGGTTTGATCCCTGGCCCCAATTGGGGCATGTGCAACCAACTGATGTCTCTCTCACATTGATGTTTCTCTCTCTGTCTCTCTCTCTCTCCCTTCCACTATCTCTAAAAATCAATGGAAAAAATATCCTCAGGTGAGGATTAACAACCACAAAAATTGGATATGAATCTACAATTACCTCAAGATAAACATTTTAATTATAAGAAATAATTGAATTTATTGTTCTTTCATGGGAAAAGGGGGAGAAAGAATCAACACAATCCCATATTCCAATGAAAGAAACACTGAAATGAATATTTCCATAATATAAAATCATGTCAGTATTCCAGGCCAAACTTTAAAAATTGTTCAGGGCAACAAAATTTTATTCATCAAAGCACTTTCACTAATCCCCGGTAGCATTCATCTATGTAACCTCAATTACAGGTTTAGCATATAGTTAGTGTGTTCAATATTTGTTTGCCTTTATTAGTGAATTAATTAATTAATTCTTATACTGTAATTTGAACTTAAAGATAGAGACCCCAAAAGTACAGTGATCCCTGATTGTTTCCTGCTAATGTGATATTAGAGTGAAATGATAGAGTTCTTGCAGGCCAATTTGGGCACCATCAGCTGGTTGCCAGGAGTCCAGTAAGAAGGAAGAAGTGGAGACAGCCATATATTTCACATGAGAGGTGAGCCTGGTCAGTTGTATTGGAGGTGATGGCCATGAAGATCAAAAGGAAGGGATAGAAAGACCCAAAGCTGGGCAGAAAATACAAAATACTGCACAGAAGGGTAGTTTACATGAAACAACAAATGGAAATAGAATCTGAAGTTCAGCCCTAGGCAAAACAAAGCAGATTTTCTTCAGTGCCTCTTCATTCTACTTTGCATATCCTCTTTACTTCCACAGACTTACTTATTCATGCAACAGGCATTTATTGAATTCCTCCTAGATACAAGAGAAGCATCCAAAGGAAAGCCGAAGATATGAAAGGGAGGCTCCCTTCCCTTGAAGATTTTATATCATAATGGGAATGACAGAAATATGAAAACAGTAATGGCAGCACAAGGCACAATTGACGCAAATTCCAATCGAAACATAAGCAGTGTGGTCTGGCAGCTTAGGCTGTAACTTCCCCTCGCCAGGGGTTGCTCAGCCCCTGCAGATTACCCACATCTTCCAAGGGTCTGGGTCTCCCACTCTGACTTCTTCCCTATCACAGCTTAGCTCAGGACCCTACTCTCTGCTAGGGTTATTCAGATAAATCAATGCCAATTAGGTTATTAATGTTTGATTCTGGGTTTATCTATGATTCTTCCAGATAACTCAATTCATGGAAATAGTCAGATGAAAGCTTCAGTCGCCTCACAGTTAATCACAGAAAGGAGAAAATGTGAGGGTCTTTGAGAATCGAAGGGGCTCTTGACAGTCCAGAAACTGCAGCACAGAAGGGGCTGCCCCCAAAACGGTCAGTCCAATTATGAGAATGACCTCACTTCTGAGTGGAAAGTTCTGGGTAAAGTCCAATTTACTAGAACAGACTTTGAATTTAATGCTATTATTACACAAATAATATTAAATCAACTCTAGCTAAAAACCAGAACATTTTCATTTGTCATTAGCTTGAGCCGATTGTATAATGTGACTCATTAATCTTTTTTCATTGAACTAATCTTAGGTTGCAAAATAATTCCATCTCCTGGATATCAGTCCAATCTTCAGGCTGTAACTAGATTTCTAAAGACTTCCTTGATTGTAATGAACTCTTTCTTGCTGACGTCACCTGCTACATAAGCAGCAGGATCAATACAAAATAATGACTTGGATTTCGGGCCTCTCTGTTAATAACACATAAGTCAAAGGCATTTGTTGAATACATTATGTATGCCCACCATGCTCACATCTATCATTTCATTTAATTCATATAACTACCTGCTTAGATGGGCATTAGATCTCTACTTTAGAGTTGCAGAAACAGGGATTCAGAAAGAATAAGTGACTTTCCCAAGGTCACAAGGATAGTAAGTGGTGAAGCCAGGATTTACAATCAGGTCTGTCTAGCATCAGAGCTTATGTAGTGTCCTTTACATCCCATTTCACATATAGTGTGGAGCCAGGAGAACTAAATAACTATTAGTCATTTTCACTAAAAATGAAACAGGAATAAATGACTTAAGTTTCAAAAGTTGAAAAGTTTTTCCTAAATAATAATGCCTGTGAGACTTGGGGATATGCAACCATGGGATGTCTTTGAGATATGTTTTAGGATGGGTTTGATGACTGACTGGAAATCCTGTCTAAAAGCAGAGGTTGAGATAGAGCAACATGCTTCTAAAATTCATGTCAGATATTAACCTTTTTATCTCTATCTACTATTGTAAGACTCTTTAAAATCATCAAGGTGGTCCTCTCTAAAATTAACTTCTATATGTCCCCAGAAGCTTAAATCAATCCAAACCAGAGCGGTCATAATGAGCATCATCCACAGCAGATCCTGAAGACTGGGCAGGCTGAGGTCACCAAACCTCTTCACTCCTTTGAAATGAAGAGAAAGACAAATACAGGGAGACTGTTACCAGTACTCACTACTGGATGAAAGGAAGAATGACCATTCAGACATTGTCCCTTACCACTTCCTGCCACTCCCAATCAAAAGGGGAAAAGAAGGAGGAGGAGGAGGAGGGGATAAGCTAAGAAATAATCTGGGCTTGTTGTTGTTGTTTAGGGCTACAGTTTTCTTCATGCTCCAGCCATTTAGTTTGGCATCAAATTATAAATATAATTTATATAGTATTTAATTCTACATTTAGTCACATGCTATAACAATTCCTTAGTTTTAAATAATATATTATTTTCACCATGAAGAGAAAATAATAAGGTTTATGGCAAAAGCCATATGCCCAAAACCACAATTTGTCTCTTTCCTTGCAAGTATGAGCAGATGGCCACAGGCCTACTTGGATGATTCAAACTTAATACATGATTCTGAATCATTTCCTTAGATGAGCAGAAGAGGTTCCAGCTTGAATGTAAACTGTAGTCATCCTAGGATCCAGACCCTCTAGAAGGCCTCAGTAGTGGGACATGAGAGATCTATGCATGCATGGGATCAAGACTGAAGAAACTTGCAATCAGAAATACTAACTTGGTTCAAGGTCAAGTCCCCATGTACAACTGGACATCAAAAGAGAAAGGAGATGTTGAGTACAGTACAGCAACTCGACATATCCAGCTACCCAATCCCATGCAGGTAGACGTTTGTTGGGATAATGGAAGGATACAGATATAACCAGACCTTGGAGAAAGGGGAAGGCTGTAGGGAGCCTGACCAGCTATGAGTTCAAGAAATATTTATTCCAGTAGCCTCTTCCCATGAGGTAAATCAAATTCAACAGTTAATTGTCATCTATTTCCCCTTTATTAATAAAGGAATTTGCAACTATAGGTTACATGCTCTGCTATTTTCAAATTCAAAAGTTTCAAACATTTTTGGTCCAAACACCATATTCTTCTTCAAAAGACCTTAAGGACCATCCAACTTCTAAAAAGTCACCAAAATTAATGGTGAAATATTTGGTGTGTCCCTCTTCAACTTCATTGCTCATAAACATCTCAGACAGAATGTATCTAAGCAGATCTCCTTATCGTTTTATCAAACTCTACTCCTCCCTCTGCAGCTTCTCTCTCAGTAAGTGACCTTCCTATACATCAATAATCAATTAAAAAGCTAATTCCAGATGGAATATCTACCCTCCTTCTAATAAATAAAATATAGCTATCAGATCAATAAAAATAGAGAAAAACTCAATATTACAAAAATAGAATTTAAGCCCGGCCAGGCGTGGCTCAGAGGTTGAGCACTGACCTGGGATCCAGGCGATCGGGGTTCGATTCCCTGTCAGGGCACATGCCCAGGCGATCCCCAGTCGGGGGCTTGCAGGACACAGCTGATCAATGACTCTCTCATCATTGATGTTTCTGTCTCTCTCTCTCCCTCTCCTTTCCTCTCTCTGAAATCAATAAAGATATATTTTTTTAAAAAATAGAATTTAATTGAACATTAATCTACAGCTTCAGTAAAGTTCCAATAAAAATTCAAACAATATTTTTTTAATATATCTTTATTGATTTCAGAGAGAGGAAGGGAGACGGAGAGGGAAAGAGAGAGAAACATCAATGATGAAAGAGTCATTGATCAATTGCCTCCTGCATGCCCCCAAATGGGAATCGAGCCGGCGACCTGGGCATGTGCCCTAAGAGGGACTTGAACCTCGATCTCCTGGATCTTAGGTAGATGCTCAACTGTTGAGCCATGTCTGGCTGGGCCAAACAATATTTTAATGAAACTCAACAAGTTGATTCAAAAATTCAAAGAGAAGGGAAAATGTGGAAGAACAACCAAGAATACTTTAGGAAAAGGAAAATGAGGGAAGCCTTGCCCTACTAGATAGCAAAACAATACTGTAAAGCTAGAGTCCTTAAAGCTGTGTAATACATGCATGAGAATAAAAAATAGAGTCTAGAAACAAGTCCATACATATGGATGAAAAAGACATCTTCAATTAGTGGGAAAAGGGTAAACTCAACCTTAAATAAACAGTTTCGGTGCTGAGAAATAAAATAAAATAGCATCAGCATAACTGGCTATACTTTTTTAAAAGATACATAATTTGCATATGGTTATTTACCCAATTTATACAATCAATACATTTCAGATGGATCAGAGATCTAGTTATAAAAATATCAATCTGGAAAACACGCTAAGTGAAAGAAGACAGTCACAAAAGACCACATAGAGTATGACTTCATTTATATGCGTCCAGAAGAGGCAAAACTACAGAAACAAAATGTAGATTAGTGGTTGCCTAGGGTAGGGAGAAAGGGGGTGTAAGGGGAAATAGAGAGTGAATGACTACAGATGGGTATAGGGTTTCTTTTGGGATATTAAAGTTTAAAAGTCATTCAATCTCATTAATCTGAAATACAATTTAAAACATCATGTTTTTACACATCAAATTGGGAAAAATTAGACTGATACTATCCAATTGTCAAGGTTATGGAAAAATGAGTATTTTTATGTATTGTTGTAGGAATAGGAATTTGTAAAACTTGTCGAAGGGTAATTGTGCAATATCTATTCAAGCTTTCTTTGTACATACCATTTGGTCTAGAAATCCACTCTAGTTATTGGTTCTAAAGAACATATTCATACAAGTGCATGACACGCATGTGTAAGAATTTTACCTGGAGTATTGCTTGCAAAAAAGAAAATTTGGAAACCTTTTAAATGCCCAAAATTTTGAACATGGTTAAAGCATGATATGTGTATATACAGTAGCTTCAAAGAATGGGATAGACTTAGATCTATTAACATAGAATAGCAGTGGGTAATTGTTTTTGAGGAGATTGGTGTTGATGTTTTGCTATATCTGTGGAGACATTTTACCAAAAAATTATGTATATATAACTTATATAAATAAAAGTAAATGAAACAGTGTATGTGATATACTAGTAAGGAACATTTTGAGAAAAATATCAAAACAATACTTTGCATGGGTCTCAGAGATGACCAACTGCTTTTTTAAGTAAACCAGTTTGTTAAAATCAGAATGTTAAAGGATCCTGTGGTCCCATTTCTTGAGATTTACCTTGGGGAGAAACATGCATGTGCATCAAAAAAAAAAGTACCCATAAAGATATTCATTCCAGAATTCGTTAGATAAGAAAATAAACACAAATTAAAGGTCCACATGTGAGGAAATGGTTATATAAATTATGATAATCACATTAAATAAAGTTCACTATAGCTATTTAAAAGATGATGTAGATTTTTATTTTTGACTTGGAAAATGCTTTACAACATATAGTTAAGTGAATAAATTAGATAATTTATTAGAATAGAATGTATAGTTTGAGCCCATTTACATAAACAATTATTTCCATATCTTCATGAATTTACATACAAAGGGAGGTACCTCAAGGGATATTTTTTAAAATATTGACATGGCCATTATAATTATAAAAATAATTTATTTAAATTTTTATTTAAAACTTAATATGTATTGAGACTGTGTTAACTATTAATGTATAATCATTATTTAACTTGCTCTTCATTATCCTGTAAATCAAGGACTATTATGTCCATTCTTAGGTTATAAATTGAAAATAAAAATTTACACATGATCCCAAAGCGAAGAGGTTGAATTCTGTCTTTCTAACTCCAAAGCCCTCGCTTTTAACCATTAACTATGCTACTTCTGAACTTCACATATTTTCTTACAGGTATTTCATGAGTACTTTATGGATTGATGATTACTGTGGTATTTCTGAGCCTAACAGTTGCCAAATACAAGAAAGTTCCTGGGAACTGTACACAAGGCATAGTCATGAAGACTTTCACCCTCCTAAAATGCAGCTGACTAAAGATCAGGCACTTGTTCTCCCCTTGCTCCTGGCAAGCTCTGTTCCCACCAAGGCTGGGGAGAGTCTAATACTCTGCTTGGAAATGCTGCCCGTATGGTGATGCACACAACACACACACACACACACAGAGTGCCATTTTTATGATCTTTTTGTGACTTCTCTCTTTCTACCTTTTAAGAATCTCTGAAGTTCTTTAAGAAAAAACCTGGACTTAATACTCTCTTTTAAAAACCCATATATATGTGTGGCAGAGGTCTTTCACAGACATTAAGAAGAATGTATTTGGGGGTCTACTCAAAAACTCAAATTGCAATTTAGCAATCCTTACAAATATATTACTCATCCACCCTGGTACTATTGGATAGTGCATGACAAGTTCGCTGGAGTTTCTGTGGCTAGGATGGGTCCTATGGGTGCAACTTATCTGGATTTTAGTAAAACATCTTATTTAAAAGTTCAAATAATTAGACATTCAATATAAATGGCTTCTCACAAATTCAAAACTAACTGAAACCCTACTGCTATAGTGATGACTTTGGAGGTCATTGAGAAATGGCAGCAGCAGACAAGGAGAGAGAGTCTAAGGCTATCTGTCCCCATGTAGTGCTCACCTCATGGTCAGTAAGCAACCATTCTGAGTTACAGTGGTGGTTACTCCATGGATGCCTGTAAGTTGCACTCTGCTTAAAAGATTAAGTCAGGTCACCTTGGCTGGTGTGGCTCAGTTGGTTGAGCATTAACCCATGCACTGAAAGGTTGTGGGCTCAATCCCCAATTGGTTCAGGGGGCAGCCAATCGATGTTTCACTCTCACATCGATATTTCTATCTCTCACTTCCTTCCTTTCTCTCTAAATATCAATAAAAATATTTTTTAAACTATTGTTTTAAAATAATAAAAGATTAACTAAGGTCAATGTGTGAAAAACCATAAGAAAATATACAATTTCATCAAAAACAATTATTTGATATTATAATAAATACACATATATAATTATATCAAATGTATTTTTAAAATAAATATAAAAATACAAAAAAATCTTTTATAACAGAATGAAGGAAAGGGGGAGGTAATATTTACTGAACACCAACTATGTACCAGGTACTTAATGATCATAATTTCATTGACTATTCACATCAACACTGCAAAGCACCATCAACCCCATCTTACAGACAAGGAAGTTGCAGTTTACATAACCTCAGTGATGCACACAAGTTCAAAGAGGTAGGGGACAGAGATAGAGCTCAAACCAGGCCAATCTGGCTCTAGAATCCATGGTCTTTTCATGTTGTGGCATTATGTCCATAGATCTGGCCTGATTTTCCCACCGAATAGACATGCCTAATGTGTATCAGTGTACTCACAGGATGTACTACTGTAAAACTATTAGTTGGAGTACATCTGACAAAATCCTTGGTTGTAAAGATGAAAGAGAATGAACATGGCAGTTGGGTTGCATTTGCTCCTTACAACAACACTAGAAATCAAATGCAATTATTTCTCATTACCTTGCCTTCTTTTCTGCAATAAGTTTTTATGAATAACAAAACAATCTCATAAGAAAATGCCTTAAAGTAATTATTAAACAACCTATACCCTAGTGTCCATATCTTAGGACACTGAGTGGTACCTGCATCTTCCTACAAACTAAGAGTGCTTCAGGGCCCTCAAAAACCTCCTTGAAAAGCCCCAGGTGCTGAAATTGCTCTAAAGCAGCCTAATCGTTTATTTTAACATGCAAATTAGTGTTATTATTTCCTTCTTAGAGATAAGGAAAGAGAGGCTCTGGTTGGCAGGACAGCCTGAGGTCTAACATCAGAATTCTTGCTTAACACCTAAGGAAACAAGGCACCTGTCTCAGCTTGGTTACATCCTGTGACATCAACAACTCATGTGCTGATGGATGAGCCACTAGTTGGGTCTGACAGTTGGAGGATAATCATTGACTGGATTTCCCTTGCAGGTAGAAGTGTGCGTCTGTTGGCTTAGAGAGAAGGCAGATGGTGGGGGAAATGGATGATGATGGTGTGGGTGCAGTCTGTCATTTTCCAAATGGTTGCTGCCAAGAAAAGAAAAGCAGCTGATGAAAATCATGTGTTTCAAAGTAAGGAAACTGAGAAACACTTCTTTTGTTTAAAAGACATCATTGTCTGTCTTATTTGCAATGGGGAAAATCTCTTTTTCTGAAAGAATGTAATTCCAAGATGTACGATGCAATAAGCCACATTTTATAGTTAAGTAGTTTACCAGGTCAGTAAAAGACAAAAGAGACAAGATTCACAAATGTCTTATTCAACAACAAAAGTTATTCAAAGGCACAGCATTATACTAAGATACTGCAGTGTCTGCTACTATGTAGATCCTAAAATTTAACAAGAAAAAATTAAGAAAATGAGAAAGACTTAAAATATTAACACTGAGAGTCCCCCTACAGATGACCTAAGTGAAGACCCCATAGTGAAGCTCACAATTAACAAGCTCCAAATACATCTGCAGAGATTCTAATCAGAGTTTAAGTCCTTAATCTTGATCATGAGCAGACAACCAAGGGCTGCCAGCCATATGAGAAAACCCTCTAACATGAAGATAAAGAACAGGCCAAACAGAAAAAAGCAACTTGGAGGAAACTGAAACAATGCAAAAAGAGGAAAGCTTTAAAAACAAAAGCCGTAACCAGTGTCTTCAGAGGTACAAGAAAAGAAACTGCAGTCCTGAAACAACAATAGGATCCTCCAAAAAAGAGCATTCAGAGAACAAAAAGTGTTCTTGAAAATTAAAAACATAACAGAAATGAGAAATTTAATATAAAAGTTAGAAAACAAGGAGGAAGATAAATATAATGATAGAGAAATTAGAAAATTAGAAAACAAATCCAGTAAGTCCAACATCAGATTATCAGAAAGAAGAGAGAGAATAGAGAAAGAAAACTGCAAGCAAAATTTTCTAGATCTATGAGACATCAGTTTCAAGATAGAAAGGCCCATTAAGTACCCTGCACAATGGGAGAAACAGACTCACTCTAAGGCATATCAATTCAAAATACTGTGAACCAAGGAAAGCACCTGCAAGTTAGAAAGGAAAACTGGCCACATTCACAGCATCAGGATTCAGAATGGCTTTGTACTTCCCACACCAACACTGAAATCCAGAAAACAATGGAGCAATGCCTTCAAAATTCTGAATGAAAATTACTTCCACCCAGTAAAAATGGCAGAGTACATAAACACTGTACTCACTTCCTCACACAACCACATCAAAATTACAACTAAACTACAGGACAACCATCATTCAGAACCTCCTGAAATCTAGCTGAACAAAAGTCCTATAAGTAAGGATATACAAAAGAACCCCCATAACTTCTGGCTGTGAAAACCAGCAGGGGTTGTGGCTGAGTGAGAATGAGGGTTGCTGAAGTCCTAGATAGTTCCTCTTAAAGGGTCCGAAGGATTTACTTGGACTCTCTCAATCTGGGCTCCAGCATGGGGCAGCAGTTCAAAAGGCATTAGGGACATACAGGGAGGAATGAATTGTCTGGCATCAGGGCAAGTGCTGGAAGAAGAGCTTTCTCCCAGATAGAAGTGCTGACAGAGGCCACTGTGCCTTTGCTGAGGCTTTCCCCCACAGAGCGGGCAGATGGGCACCAACCACATCTGAGTCTCCATCAACCTGGCTAACACTGTTAACCCAGCCCCAGTGATTCCGAGGTCCCACCCCACCCAACTTGCCGACCCACCCAAGCTATTTTCAGGGGCTTTTCTATACAAACATCCTGTTTTGGCTCATGCTTTGCACTTTCCTAAAATCTCTAGGGTTCACAAACCCCAAACAAGCAGCATCTGGCCTTGGCGTGCCCTGTACCTTTTGCTAAGCAGCCCCAATCCCACATCAGTTTACAGCTTAGCCTCTCTCAGGCACCTCCAAGGCCAGCAAAAATGGCAGTCATCTGCAGATCTGCAGATCTGTAACTCATACCACCTGGCCCTGGACAGTGAACAGGCAGTGGCTGAATCAGGCCTACAACTCTTAAGAGGCCCCAGAACCAGCACACCAGAGCACCATTAAATGACCTCTACAAACAACACACAAAGGGCAGACTCAGCAGGCACTAGAGCTCTGCTAAAGGGTCAGCCTCTGCACAACAGCTTCTCCACTATAGTCACAGCCAGTCCTCACAACCATCCAGCCTGAGGGTCAGTCCCTCCCATTGACCTGCCAAAAACAATCAAAGCTCAAGTACAATATGAGAGTACACACGACTGCACAAAGGACACACCTCAAGCACCTGGTTCAAATAACCAGGGGTACTGTGCCACTGGGCCCCACAGGATACCTACTACATAAGGCCCTCTACTGAGACCAGGAGACATCAGCTCTACCTAACACTGAGAAACAAACACAGGGAGACAACCAAATGGAGGAGATAAAGAACCATGTTCCAAATTAAAAAAAAAGACACAGAACAAACCTCCAAAAAAAGTAAATAAATAAACTAAATAGAAACAAACAATCTACCAGATGCAGAGTTCAAAACACTGGTTATAAAGATGCTCAGTGATCTCAGGGAGAACTTCAACAAAGAGATATAAAACAAAAATGAAGATAGAAAACATAAAAAAGGCAAAAATGAAGAACATAATAACTGAAACACAGAATACATTAGAGGGAATAAACAACAGAATTGATGAAGCAGAGGACTGAATCAACAATTTGGAATATAAGGTAGCAGAAAATATCCAGTCAGAAAAGAAAAAAAAAATAGGAAGCCAAAAAAAGGAGGATAGTTTAAGGGGCCTCTGGGACAACTTCAAGCGTACCAACATTCACATCAGTGGGGTATCAAAAGAAGAGAAAGAGCAAGAAATTGAAAACCTATTTAAAGAAATAATGACCAAAAGCTTCCTTAACCTGATGAAGAAAATAGACACACAAGTCCAGCAAGCATGGAGAGTCCCAAACAAGATGAACCCAAAGAGGCCCACACCAAGACACATTATAATTAAGATGCCAAAGGTTAAGGACAAGGAGAGAATCTTAAAGAGCAAGAGAAGAGCGGTGAGTTGCCTACAAGGAAGCTCCCATAAGACTGTCAGCTGATTTCTCAACAGAAACTTTGCAGCTCAGAAGGGAGTGGCAATATTCAAAGTGATGAAAAGCAAGGACATACAATCAAGATTACTCTATCCAACAAAGCTATCATTTAGAATCAAAAGACAGATAAAGAGCTTCCCAGCCAAGAAAAAGCTAAAGGAGTCCATCACCACCAAACCAGTATTACAGGAAATGTTAGGTTTTTTTGAAAAAGAAGAATAATCAAATATAACATGTCCCCAAAAAATGTATACACACTTTAACAGCTAATAACTCACTTAATTTTGAAAATGAACTGTGTTAATAAATACTGACTTTATAATCATTCAAAATATATAAGCATTTTTGGGACACCCTATATATGAATAATTAAATGGCAATAAATCTATATCTATCAATAATTACTTTAAATGTAAATGGATTAAATGCTTTAATCAAAATACACAGAGTGACAGAGTGAATAAGAAAGCAAGACCCATACATATGCTGTCTATAAGAGACTCACTACAGATCAAAAGACACACACAGACTGAAATTAAAGAGATGGAAAAAGATATTTCATGAAAATGAAAACAAAATAAAAATATCTGGGGTAGCAATACTTGTATCAGACAAAACAGACTTTAAAACAAAGGCTAAAACAAGAGACAAAGAAGGACCCAGAAATTCCACTTCTGGATATTTATCTGAAAAATGCAAAACACTAATTCAAAAAGACACATGCATCCATATGTTCATTGCGGCATTATTTATGGTAGCCAAGATATGAAAGCAACCTAAGTGTGCATCGGTAGATGAATGGATAAAGAAGTGGTGCATATATACAATGGAATATGATTCAGCCATAAAATTAAATGAAATCTTGCCATCTGCAACAATATGAATGGACTTAGAAGGTATTGTGCTGAGTGAAATAATTCTGACAGAGAAAGACAAATGCCGTATATGATTTCTCTTATATGTGGAATATAAAAAACAAAATAAGCAAACAAACAAAACAGAAACAATCTCATAGATATAGAGAACATTTCGATGGTTTCCAGATGGGTGGGGGTTTGGGGGAATGGGGGTTTGGGGGAAAGGAGAAAAGATTAAGTACAAATCGGAAGTTACAAAACAATCATGGGGATGTAAAGTACAGCATAGGTAATATAGTCAATAATATTGTTGCCTGGCCAGGAGTGGCTCAGCGGTTGAGCGTCGACCTAGGATCCAGGCGATCGGGGTTCGATTCCCGGTCAGGGCACATGCCCGGGTTGCGGGCTGCAGCAGATCAATGACTCTCTCATCATTGATGTTTCTATTTCTGTCTCTCTCCCTTCCTCTCTCTGAAATCAATGAAGATATATTAAAAATAATAATAATATTGTAATAACTATGTATAGTGTCAGATGGGTACTAAATATATCAGGATGATCACTTCATAAGTTATATAAATGTCTAATCACTATGTAATACACCTGAAACTAATATATTATACGTCAACTGTAACTGAATTGTAATTTAAAACAAAATACTTCCAACTTAGAATTCAATACCGATCCATAAATTATAGATAGGTAAAATTAAATCACTTTATTGAGAAATACAGAGTGTTCCAAAAAAAATGTATAAACATTTTAACAGTTGATATTTCACTTTTGAAAATGAAATGTATTTTAGTAAACATTGCCTTTATAATTATTCAAAGTGTGTGTATACATTTTTGGGGTCTCAAAAACTTTGCTTTTCCAGCACACTTTCTCAGGAGGGTATTGAAGAATCTTCCACCAGAGTGCAGGAGTAAATGGAGAAGAAATATATAGAATACAGAGAAGAGGCAATTTGAAAGAGGAGAGAGAAAAAGGAGAATTTTCAAAATGATGATAAAGTGAGATCCCTAATGATAAATGGGCACCAAGTATAGAAAATGAATGAAATCTTGCGATTCAAGAGATTGGCATGGCAATGGCTGCAATCCTGATTTCCCTACTACTATAACATCTACTAGATAAACTACTAGAGGGTGATCTCTAATAAAATAAAAAGAGAAGAAAAACAAAAGAGCACGATATGAGTTCAGAAAGGCCCAAAATGGGAGCAAAATAAATCCAGCCAGTCTTGAGGCAAGAAGAGAGATTTCTAGGAACAGTGTCTCAAAACACATATTGGAACTAATAGATTAGCTGTTGTGTTGATTTTGTGGAAAGCTTTACCAAAAGGCCATTAGAAAAAAATAGAAATAATTTAACAACAGACACAAGAAAAACTCAGCAAATGGGAAAAAAAGCATTATTAACTTTATGAAAAATATAAAGGAAGGAAGGAAAAATAACCATAGTATACAACAATGCTTAGTTCTAAAGAACATTAGGATAATAGTAATACTAATTTAACCAAAATTGTAATACAACTATATTGGGAAGATAAGAAAGGGAAAGCAAAATGACAGCAGAATAAAAAGCTAGCTGTATCATCCATGATAAGAATTTAATAGATGGTCTAAAACTGATGAATCAAGACATAGTAATACCTGCATAGTTTTTAGAACTTGGGAGATGTGTAAAGCCAAAAAGGAGCTTTGGTGAACCAGCAAAAGTGAGAAGGGGTGAGTAAGAAAACTAAATTTTGTAATAGTTAAATTCTGTAATAGTTCTTTTATTATTATTTGACTTTTTAAACTACATGCATGTAAAATTTTGATTTAAAATTTAATTTAAAAATAAAAGTAAAGAAAACAGAAATGCTGGACTTCTAGTATAAACAGGTAGGCTCTCAGGTGATTAATTTGAATATTAAATAAAAACATGATATTATTTCAACTCCTGGCTGGGAAGAGGTATAACACAGATTACACCTGGAATAGCCCATTTTAATAGTTTCACT
This sequence comes from Miniopterus natalensis, assembly GCF_054644295.1. Lineage (NCBI taxonomy): Eukaryota > Metazoa > Chordata > Mammalia > Chiroptera > Miniopteridae > Miniopterus > Miniopterus natalensis. The sequence continues at coordinate 122,961,724 of NC_142081.1, read as the reverse complement.
TTGACTTCTGTAGCTCTTTCATCTTTTTTAACTATTTGAACAGTCAGCAATCCAGTATTCTCCAGGATCTAGAATTTCATCCCAGTCATAACACCCACAGGCATCTGTTACTTGCTGACATTATTTCTCTGAAACACAATGGTACAGATGATGGCTACCCTCCCCCAAGGATTAAGATACTCCTCACTAAGTATGTAACCTTCACTGCCTGGAATAATCAAAGTCTCTTAAAACTATATCGTTCTCAAAGTGCTTTCTCACGTTTTTATTTGATCCTGCAACAGTCTTGAAAGGTAGACCAGACAGAAGCCCAGAGAGTTAAAGTGACTTCCCTAAGGTCACTCAACTGGTAACAGCAGAGCCATGAGCAGAACCATCCACTCGTGACTCTCCACCTACCATGCTGTGCAGCAGTCTTGCTTTCAAATTTCATAAAGTCTCCATTTGTTTAATAGCTCCAATTGCTGGCAGCTAAAGGACCAGATGGTGGGAAAAAGAAACAGGGTGTATGTGAATTTACTTCTCTAACGCCCAGCTACTGTGTCCAGAGCCAGTCTTAGAACAAGCTGCCCAATGCCCCAAAGATCAACCCCAGAACCTGTCATGAAAACAGCACAAATTTAGGGCCTTAAGACTTTTCCACATTTAAGAATCTCTTTTAAAATTGGAAATGCCCCTGAGAAGTGGAGCGCCTTAATAGTTATCCTTAGGCAGGGATGGTTGACAGCCAGCTAAAAATGAGCATCAGATATTGGAGGGTGGTTAAGGGAGGAAGAAAGAAGCACCACTGATTTATCCTAATCCAAAATTGTTCCCAAGATTAACCTTGGCCATCCTAGCCAAAATTATTTTTAAAGGCTCCTTTAGCAGGAATGCCATAATGTGCCAACTCTCATTTTTTCTAGCAGTGAATATATAAAGTTACTGAAAAAAAAGACAACAACCAAAACATAGAAATCCCCATGAAGCCCAGGTCACTAAGAAAATTTAGGATAAACCAGTATTAGAATCATAACAGTTATTTGTGCATCAACTTAACAGCAGTTGAATATTTCATCTTACTCATCAGGAACAAGATTTTCTTCCTATTTTTAGCAAAAATTGCAAGCTGGGCACGTGCAGCCTTTGCTAAACAGAATACGAAACAGGATTTCTTGCAACTCCTCAAAGTATGGGCGTAACAAGACTCACAGAGAGGCAGGATCAAAAACAAACTGATTATCACCTGGAGATAACCAAACGATGTGGCCGACTCAACTCTGGCTTCCAAACTGGTTATTAGTAATCTACCTTTTAAAAAGTTTAATGAGTATTACACACACATTTAAATTTATGGCCAATTAGAATCCATTTGTGCTGTGTATTAGGAGTGGCAAACTCTATGCAGATTTAAATATAGAGTAAAGGAAAATTGTAAAATATCTCAATCGGGGTTTCTGCTATGCTTCACATATTTTAAAGGCATAACACAGAGGTTACATAACTGCCTTTACAGAAAACCCTGCATTCAGAGTTGTTTTCCAAGCCTGTTTGCAGCTGAGTGTTTACTAAATCAAGCACTAAAAACTAGATTTACACTGGTTGTTGGAAGCTGAAAGCCAGCTGCAGCTGCCATTAGAGCAATTCAATTTCTTTTTTATAAAGCACAAGTAAGGCTCAATTTACTAAAGTTTTATTTCCTTTTTATGCATCCCATATGCTAGGGGAAAAAATTAAGTTTATGAGATTAAAAATGAGTTTTATGCTAAATGTTTACAAAGTTTCAGCTGGCTGCATTTGCAAGCCCACAAACTCACCAAGTTCAGCTTCTGGGTTTTCTTCTTTTCCATTCCAACAAAAGAAGGTCTTTGTGTTAGCAAAAGGAAATTGCTTAGGTCCCCTTCTCTGCACTCATCTAGCTCTAGCTTCTGCTTTCACATCATACAATTTTATAACAGTTGAGGGAGACAGATAAAAGTTCTTTCATGATGTTCAAATCTTCAGAAGGAATGTTCTTGTATGGACTCAATTGCTTTTTTAAATTGTTTTTCCCCCCACTCCTGTGTCTTGATTTAGCTGGACTGGTGATGTTTTCCATTCCTGTGATCATCTTGAAAAAAGCAATATAGCTTTTATTTGGTAGAAAGAAACATCTTAGAGAGCTCACTGCTGCTGAACTTGGAGAAGGGTGCATTTCCTCACCGAATTACAAATTGCAGATTAGAAACGGAGGAAAGGTGCATTTCTTTGCCCCAAAGTTAATGGTCACAAAGAACTGTGTTTTAACTGTGCCTGTGGAGTTCCAAAGACCCCAAGTTGTCCATTATTAATAGATTTCACAATGCAAATTCTTCTTCCTTCTGAAATACTTTGACCTTTCTTATGATCAGTTTTTAAAATTCCTCCAGTTCAAATTAAACTATTGGAGAACTTGCCATTTTAAGGAACATTCATTGAAAAAGACAAGGTAGAAAAATACAAAACAAAACAAAACAAAAAACAGAGAGCCTTATAGAATTAAGGTCAGAGAAATCATTTAAATAACCAATGGAATAAGTCCATTCATGTTCTCTAATTCATCCCGTCTCTACTTAACTGTTAAAAGGTTGCTGTTTAAGCCTTCCTAGTAGCAGTAAAGGACATTATAGAGCCATAAAGTATAAGATTGAAAGAAGGAAAGAGAAAAAATTAATATGTAAACATAACAGTGGATGATAGATGGCAAGGGTTCTGTGAGAACAAGTTGTTATTCTAGTTAGAGGAACTCAGGTATGTCCAAGCATGTCACAGAGGGGTCCATGGAAGATTCTTGGGTAGGTAGAGCTCAGGGAAAATTCCAGCACTGAGAGTCTAGAGCAAAGAAGAAAAATTAAGATCATCTCCCAGGCATGGCCATATGTGAGAGAAGAGTTAACATGGACCAACTTCAGCCAGAAACACTAGCTCAGGGTCAGTAGACTGGAATTTTTTTTTAATTCCCCAGAAGAAAAACTGGAAGATGCTTACAGAGCACAGCTCAATGTCAAAGACATGTTGCAGTAAGGCCTATAACCTGCAGTAGCAAAGACGGAGCACAGCAGAGATGACCCGGGCACTTGATCTGAAGTACTTCTAGCAGCAAAGTGCTTCTACCTGGGGCCCTGCCAGGAGAGGGAGCAACTTGAAGCTTGGGTTGCGCAATTTGTACAGTAAGGGACTTAGAGCATAGATCACCTTTTGTTGGCATGTTAACTATTGCACCCCTTCAAACTGTTATAGCTTAGAAAATGAGATGCACCAACAAACCAGGAACCACAGCCTTGGTTTCAGGATTCTCACCCTCAGAGGAAACAAGATGCATGTTTATGAAACAAATAGAAATATAATTCAGATTTAAATGGTAAGGTGTTAGCCATGATTCAGCAGAAACTTGGAAAGAGAGGAACTCATGTATGTGGAAGTGTTCAGAGAAGGTTTACCAGAAGAGATGAGCTTTGAAGGATATGTAGCATTTGGATAAAGAGCAAAGGTATTTTAGGCACAGTGTTTGAAGCAGGTATGAAAGTGGCAGGTTTATAGAAAGACAACAATGAGGAGACAAATTGGAGCAAGGGGATAGGAAAGTTGCAGAAGATAATATCTGAAAGAAGGATTGAGCCCAGGATTTGCAAGATTGCCAATAATAGACTAAAGAGCAATGAGAAGTCTTTAAAGGTTATGAGAAGAAAAATGGCATAATGAATGTGGCATCTTAGAGAGACTGGTCTGGTGATGGGGCACCAGGATAAAGGAGGGGAAAGAAGATAAATCATGAGGAGGGAGCAACAAGGATCCAGGTGTTGGGTAATAAAGTAAAAGTGGGAAACTGGAAACCACAGGAGAAAGAGGCAAGGGCATAGTTCACTCTCCTTACTTACCTCCCACCCCATTCCATGCCTCCCCAGAGTTCAGCAATGACTGTGTTCCTCTAGGAATCCAGCTTTCTCTGCATTCCCTTCGCATTGTTTGAACCCTTGTTGCCCTTTCAAGACTAGGTTAGCGATAGCATCCCAATAGTGCTATCACCTCGGAGCTTCCCCATCCCTTTCTGGTTTCCTTACCTGTCCCTCTTTGTCTTTTTATGACTGGGGCATTTGTGCCTTTGCAGACCATGACTGACACAGATACCAAAAAAAAAACACAAAAAAAAAACACGAAAGAAAAGTAAGGAAGTTATAAATTGGAATGAAAGAAAAAAATGTAGTTTTTTCTACAAAAGTGGAGAATTGGAAAACATGGCACAGAAATACAGAACATTGCTTAGGGGTAAAGACTAGAACAACACTGCCTGGGGGGTAGCTTGACTCCTCCTCTTTGTAGCTCTCTCTGATGTCAATTAGGGGCACATTGCTTCATATCTCTAGGCCTGAGTTCCTTCTTCTAAATAAAGATAATAATTACTTTAAGGATTGAGTTAATACATATAAAGTGCTTAGAAAGGTGCCAGGCTTGGTGTACTCACTGCATAAGTGTTTTCTATTGTCATCATCATCATCACCATCATCATCATTATCGTCATGAGGACCCATATGGAAAATATTATTATGAACCAAGGCTTATTCACTTTGAACTTAATAGTGACCGCAGAATACTTAAATAGAAATTTCCAGGAAGCACTTAGAAATAAATACTGCCATCCCATAGAGAAAATTAATAAGCTATAGACAGATATAAAGTAGGATGTATGAAAGAGAGCAGTGAAACTTGGTAAATGGATGACTTTTTCAAAAGGAAAAATGCATCGAAGCATAGCAGAGCTCTGAGAAATAAGCATTGAAGACACCCACAGTGAGTGGGCAGGAGGGCGATTAGACATGACAAAAAGCAAAGGAAAGGAGACGCAGAGGGTTGGATCTCCTGGTAACGTAGAAAATAGAACCAGGAGCAATAAAAGTGACAAATGCCCTTGAACTTTTCAGAGATTGCCTGGGCCTTCAAGAGACGGACATTGAGGAAGTGAAGTAGAAGTGGGAGTGGAAGGGAGAAATAAGTCTTTTGCAAAAACCAGAGGAAGTAGGCACAATAAACGTTCCATGGGGTTTTTCCAAGGTGCTGTAGACATGGGCACATTGAAATGGAAAGAGGAAAAAATTAAGAGAGAGAGAAAAATGAAAAATTCTAGGAAAAGAGAAAACAAATAGGCTGCAAGATGCCTCAGTGAAAAGATAAAAGGCTAGGATTAGAAATCAAATCAGAATTTCTTTGGAAGAAATCAAAATTTCAAATGTTTGCAGGATTTCCCTACACTAATGGTATTCTTTTCATGTATAACAAAGCTGGCTAGTGAGATTTCAATCATTATAGTCCAGCTACAAAACACAACCATAATACAAAACACAACAACACAACACAACAAAAACTGGCAACCTTTACTCTTTCACTTTAAAATAACATTGTGGTTAAAAACTTGGTCTCTGGAATAAGACTGGCTTGAGTTTATATTCCCAACTTTGCCACTTAGTAGCTACATGCTCTTGGGAAATTACTTTATCTTTCTATACCTAAAATTTCCACATCTCTAAAATAAAGATTATAACAGTGCAGACCTCATTGGGCTGCTGTGAGAAATAAATGAGATAAGGCAAATACACTGCCTAGAAAATGCCTTGCATAAAGATTCAATAATCCTTAGTTATCATTATTCACACACATCCACCTTGTACAATAATTATATCTTAATTCTTTCTCCTCAGGGCAGTACTTTGATTTCTTTCAACTCAAAAAGAACGTTATTACAGAAAAATCCCTTGATAACCATGCCCCAGGATAATTTAAATTAAGATATAATGCAATGGAAGTTGGCAAATATCTTCATCTGTGCCAATCCCACTTTTCAAATGGAGCTGGGCAAAGTTCTCATTTTCTGGAGTGGAGACATGTGGGATGAGAGGGCAAGACTGGGTGGAGAAACTGCAGGCAACCCTGTTTTAGGAAACAGGGAGGAATGGACACCAAGTGACCCAGAAATTTCTGGAATCCTTGCAGCTGCCCTGAATGTCCAGCCAGGCCCAAGACCCAGAATCATCCCCATTGATATTTAACCAGAGGTTACAATGGCCGTCAAGTGGTACCAAATTGTATCTGAGACCAGGAGGGATTTAAATGATGTGGTCAGGCCTGGATCTCCTGGTCCATCAGCTGCACAGACCAGCCTCATTACTTTATTTTGCAATAATGTTGACTCTATATTTACACTATGAGAACATCTGGAACCTCTTTTATCATGTTACAATAGGGTTTTCCTGTATTTTATTTGTATTCAGAAAACTGTTCTAGGTTTATTAATAGCCTCTTAGACCTGTTAAGTTTTTCTGTCTCCTCTAATTTTCTTGACGGCAGGGTTTATTTTAATCAAGTTGTGGTGCTTTTTTGTTTTTCAGTCTCCCACAATGTCCAGCACACTGTGGTAAGAAAATCATCACCATGTTAACATAGGCTGGGAGCTCAGGAGAATTTAGCTTCACCCTACAGCTCCATAATCTCCATATCTGCATCAGCCCCTGACCACTCCCCATTACAATCAAATTGTGCCTCTAATCCCCTTTTTTATAGAAATTCTGGAGCAACTTCTCATTTGGTGACATTTATTTATGTCACTGAAATTTTCTGATTGGACCAGCATGATCTCTTGGTTTATGTGCCTCAAGTGTGTCTCTAGCTCCTCTTTGTGGAGGGTAAAGGCCAGGGTATCTCTAGCAGATAATTCAGCTGCCTCAGGGTTCCAGGAGGAAAGAAGCAGAGATCCTGAGACTAATTTAGTTGACCTACAAAGAAAGGCAAATGCTATTTTGCTAGCTAATTGCTAAATGTTTTCAAGAGAAAAACAGCCTTAAAAAGATGAAACAATAGAAAATAGACTGAAAATAAGCTTCTTGGCCAACTCCTTTGAGTTGGGATCATAAAATCCAAATCCCATCCAGTCTTCTATGTGAGTCCTCATAGTCTCCTACACAGCTCCCCTTCTCTCTTCTTCCAGAAAGGCCTTTTCCATCTTTGGGGGGCAATCAAAGACTTTCAACATTGTTCATTCAGATACCAACCAATTTCTGTTACAGCTGCTTAAAAGTTAACAGTCTCTATTAGGGTATTACTCTATCAGAATGAAATGATTGCCTTCCTCTCACCCTCCTTTATGTCAGTTTAGGTTAGCATACTTTACTTCTCTCACCTGACAATCTGTTCTGCTAATAATGGCAGGAGGCTCCTCCTTTGCAGCATCTTTTATCAATAGCATAGCACTGCCATGTTCATTTTTCTTGTTTATTGGTTCAGAATTGGTGCTGTCCAGAGTGTCAACTCAAAACAGGGAAATTAGTAAGTAGTTCGTGGTTTGATTCAAATTGAGCTTATTGGTTTAATTAAAAACTCTATTTGTTTATTCATTCAATATCCAGGTGCTGGTTTTAGCTTCATGCAGTTTACAACATACTTGGGAAAACATAGAAGTAAGCAGATGATGGGAAGACAGTGCGACAAGTGCTATGGTGGAAATATTCACAGAGTAAGGTCAGGAGGGCGTTCTGAAAGAGGGAGTGGCTCAGCCGAATCGTGAATCTGGGCAGGCAGAAGTAGTGGGGACAGTACTCACAGAGGAACAGGCGGGGCACAGAGGCACAGAGGCAAGAGGGGGCAACTCACAGGACTGGAAAGCACAGTGGTTGGAAGGGACTGGCTAAAGACTGTGTTGGAAAAATCATGTTGAAAAAGCCATGCAGAAGAATTCACTGTTCTTTGGCAAGGGGAATAATGAAAGACTTTTAAAGGGACATTATGAGATCCTTTAATTTAGAAACTGAACTCCAGACAGGAGAATGGTGTCCAGTGATGGATAACTCCAGGCTGAAAGAAAAGTTTAAAAACTGTTATAACAAGTCACACAGTAAATTATAAAGTTCTTGACTAAGGACATAGTGGTAGGGATGGAGACAAGGATATGCGTTTGAGATATAACAGAGATAGCGTGAAAATATCATAGTGACAGATAAGATGGATTGGGGGGAGTGTCAAAAAATGAAGAAACTACTGATGATTCATGGTTTCTGGCACCAGGAACTAGGTAATGGTGATGCCACTCTCTGACCTAGGGAATAGGGAGAATTCAGGAAGCGTTCGCTGTTAGATGCTTTGACTTTGAGGTTTCCATAGGACTTCTAAGAAATGCTCAATGCACAATTAGATGTACAGGTCTTCAGTTCAAGAAAGATGTAAATTTGGGAGCCATTAGCACATCAGTGGGAGCTAAAATCATGAGAGGAAATAAGTTTATTGGAATAGCCTATGAAAAATGAGAAGAGGGTGGAGAGTCAAGACCAAATTGAGCAAAGGCAGACCCGAGTTTTAGCTGATGTCTACTACTCTACGTTAAGGATGCACCAGAACAAAGGAAAGTTTTATTCCTCCATGTCTCTGGATGGGCTACTTACTCTTCCATAGTATGGCATATGTTTTTGAAGTTCGTTTTGGAATTTGTTATTTCATAAACACTACATTTTTGAAATTTGAACTTGTCTAATGAGGTAGAAGTGGGGGTAGGAATGAGGATGGGGGTGGGCAGGTCACCTGATACCAAATGAGGCTGCATAGGACCGAAGGTTTTAAGAAAAGGTACATTGGGCAGTTTTACTAAAACGGGGCAATGGTCATAACAGGCACAAATATTGATACAGCTAGCATCAGCCCCAACCTTGTTATCTTGGTACTTTCCACTTGTAAAGGTTAGTCATCACAGTAGAAATTTTAATGATGAGGAAAGAAATAAAGGATACATATGCAGTCTGTGATAAACATTTTAGGGTAGATGAAAATTCCACGTCCTCCTGGGATTCTTTAAGTATGTAAATGGGCACACCATCCCGCAGTGACTTACGAATGTTCCATGAGGTCACCTGCCCTGTCTTGGACAGCACTGGTCTTGGCCAGCTCTTCTGGTCATTATCTACCTGATGCTCAGGGCTGAGACCTGCTCTTTTCCCAGATACACTTGAACAAGTCACTCGGCTGTGTACAGGCAGCCTCTGCTCTGTACCAGCCAGGACTCTGGTTTTCAAGTGACAGAACCCAAGTCAAGCTACTTAAAGCAAAATAAGTGTATTGCTTCCAAGAAGGTTGGTTCAAACGCTCTCCTTCTCCTGCATCTCTTCCCCTTTCTGCATCTTGGCTTCCACCTCTCATTGGCTTCCATCGCTCATCTCTGGACTGATTCTCTTCACACAGCAGGAAGCAGCACCGTAATTCGTAGTTCCAAGGTTTCATCCTCAAGAAGAGGTCAGACTCTTCTCACTGGTCCCAAGTTCAAAATGCCCGAGGAAATTCTCTAATTGACCCAACCTAGGAAACATGCTTACCCCATGACCACACATTCTGTCCAGAAAGATGGTATTCCCAGAAAAAATAAACAAAATAATAGACATCCACTACCGGGGTCCAGCCCCAGCAGTCCAGGGGTCCCCAAAGGTATGGACGGCGTTGGCGAAGAATGAAGGACACGGAGACAGCATTCAGAGTATCAGGACAATCATCTTCTCTCTTTCTATTTCCTTCTTATAACTGTATTTATACTATTTTATTTTATTGCTGGTTAAACAACATGACATCATGCTATGTTCTGGTTTCTGTTTTGGCCTTTCACAGTTAATGAATAGACCTTCTTTGCTAAAGAATTTACATCTGTTTAGGTATGTTAGTTATTAGTCTTACCTATTGTTTATATTTGTATAGGCTATTCTACAGGTTAATCTCTAGTTTGTTATTTATATTCTGAAGTTACTATTTTATTGCTCTACCACATAGCTAAAAGGAGAATAACTCAGCCAGCTTTTCTTATGTAAAGGTTATGCGAGTCCTAAGTAAGGGTTATGTAGCTTGCTCGTGATTGTTTTTAGCTGTGATGATTGACCGCCTGTCCGGCACCTAACCTTAGTTTTTCCGTTTACATTCCCTGCAGCAAGTCCATCCTCATTGTAATATTCTCTGTATGATAAGGGTTCAGGTGTAGATTGAAATAATCTCTTTCTTAGACTGCTCTTTCCTTGTGGGGATTCCCAGAGTTTTCCATGAATATGAACATCCCCCAGTAATCCATTCCTCACTGGGAACTCCCTGGTGGGCTCCCTGTGGATTGCCCTGCGCCAGCGAATCATCAGCGCCCTGGACCCAGGCCTTTCCCCGGTGGGGCACTTCCTGTGGTAATGGGCCTAACAAGTCCTAAACTTTCTGCTGACAGTCTGAGTTCCTCATAAGCGGCACACGATTTTCCCGTACTCCTTGGGGCTTTTCCAGTTCTATCCGACTCCCCTGCTAGGGAAAAGTTTCCAGCTAGGGTGATGCCCTTTTCTGGTGTAGTGACTCAGGTAAGGACACAGTGTTAGAAAGGGGGACAAGCATGGGAAGAGGGATATGCCATTCACCAAGTCCCATGGAGCATTGGCTGTGCAGATGTCTCCTCCTTGAAGGACTGTGTCAACCAGCAAGGATGGAACGGCTTCCAGTAATCCACCATATGCTCATAGCAGAATCCTCCTTCAGTTGCCTCATCCCCTCACAGACCTCCCTGATGCCATATATATCAGGGAAGCATCTCCTCTCTTGGAGCTTATTTCATTTTGATTCTGCTCAATCAGTCCTTAAAGGTCTCATCTACTCTCAAGCTGACACTCTGTTCCTCTAAACATTTTTACTTCCAGAAACCACTTGTCTACATTTTATTTTTTATTCATTGATTTTAGAGAGAGGAAGGGAGGGGGGGAGAGAAAGTAACATCTATTTGTTGTTCTACTTATTTATGCATTAATTTCATAGTATGACTTTGCAATTGTATGGCTAGGAAGCTTGGTGCATTCAAAGAGACAAATCTGTCATTTCTTTGTGCTAATTCTGATATCAAAAAACAACAGCAACAACAACAAAAACCCTGTAGAGACATATGGCAATTTAAGGAAGCAGGAAACCAAAAAACCTGACATTCTTGGAACAAATAAAAACCTCCTTAAAAGCTAACTAGGCAAAGATGAATGCAGATCTAACACATGACATTAACAGTAAGCATTTAGTAATGTGGCTCTGCTGGAAGTTATTACAGAACAGAGCCAACATGAAAACTACAGTTCCCAGTTAAAGAAATGTAAAATTAGCCCCCATGTACTTTGGGTATGAAGTGCTTCTAATGGACTACTTAGCAGATTGGTGATTAATTTTTTTAATTTATCTATATTGTTGAAAATATTATAGATTTCCCCCCCTTTTCCCCCATTGACACCCTCCACCCCACTCCTGCTCCCCCATGGGCCTCACCACACTATTGTCTGTGTCCATGGGTCATGCATATAAGTTCTTTGGTGATTAACTTTTGTTCTTTAAATATGAGAAAACATGAGACTAATGATTGGCTGGAAGACAGACTTGGAAAACATAACTACCTACACCCAAGGCCATTTAACAGAGCTTATATTTGAATATAGTAAGTTCTAAAATGTATTGATCATTTTAGTTCACTAACAGTTTGATAGCTGTTTCTTTGTAATACACATTGAAACCTTCCCCCTTCATCAGTTATTGTAATTTCTTATCATTTTTATATTCTTGGTTAAGTGGCCTCTACTAGAAGAAACAAAATAAAAAGTTATGCTTTTATAATTTATTTTATAATATTCTACCAATAAATAAACATTAATTCAAAAGTCTGAATGTATACAATAGTTATTATTCACTTTACTAGGTTCATTTCCATTACATTGGAAATATAAGTTTTATTATTTTTCAGTATAAGAAATCATATTTCATGGATATTACCACTAGGTGGCTCAAGTGGATAATACACTAGTTCAACATATAAGGGAAAAAAACAACAACCTTTAAATATTTAAAGATTTATATTTCTTTCTGCAGCTAATGCTTTATACTTTAATTTTCTACAATTTGTATTATATATTTATTATTTACAGATTTTCGCTATAATCCTTACTTTAATGTAGGTCATCATCATGTATGCCATTTTTATGAAGAAGAGAAGATTAATGTACAAAATGAACGAGTTATGTTATATTTTGACATAAAACTCTAATAATAAAATAAAATCTTACCAGCTGCCTGAGAACACAGTATTCAATGGGGTCTTAAGGGTTGGAGTCTTCGGCTGTATTTCATTTTAATTTATCCAAGCATTTCTAGAGATTACCTGCTTTATTTTCTGGAAGTTGTGGTTATTTATGCCTCTTAGAGGCGAATGACTTATTGCCAGAGCCGGAACTCTCTATAGTCCAGGGACCTGGAAAATCAAACCATTCTTCCTTATAGTGAATTATTAAAATGCAGGCCCTCTCCACACGCTGAGTCCATTACATTAGATGATTTGGGACTCTCTTTCCGACACAAATAAAACAAAAGCAGAAAATCATCATTTTCTTTCCAAATTTATTAAGCATCTTATAATTCTATTTGACTGTTCAAGACAGTGTCAGAAGGTGAAAGGAGGAGTTCTCTCCAAGCTGGAAAGAAAAGTCTTAAGCCTTTAGAGTCTGTCAAAGAAAGAAGGGGGGAGGGATCAAGACGGCGCGTAGGTGACAGCTGCACCCGCCGCCTCCCGCAACCACATCAAAATTACAACTAAAATACAGAACCACCATTCCTCAGAGCCTCCTGAGATCTGGCTGCACAGAAGCCCTAAAGGAGGGAACTGAAGCAGCACCGAGACCAGTAGGAGGGGGGGAAACACGGGCGGTTGGGGCTGAATCCCGGAGACACAACCGTGGGCCCGCACCTGGTGCCGCAGGTTAAACCCAGGAGGGAATCTTGTTGGTGGGGGTTTCCTGGAGGAGTGAAGGTCCCAGCCCCACAACAGGCCCCCAGCCCAGGGCTCCAGGCCCGGAAGAGCCGTCCCCACAACTCCGGGCCGTGAAACCAGCGGGGACTGTCCCTGAGGGTTGCGGAGGCTGCGGGAGCCCCAGCAGCTCCTCTAAAGGGCCCGGCACGGACTCACTCGGACGCTCCCTCTGAGCCCTGAAAGGACTCAGCTGAAAGGCAGCAGCTGAAAGGCAGCAGCTGAAAGGACCTGGGACACTCGGGGAGGAACTAACCTGCCTGAAGTCGGGGAGAGAGGTGGAGGGGCGGCTTCCTCCCAGGCAGAAGAGCTGGCAGAGGCCGTTGCTCCTTAGGCGAGTCCTCCCGCACACAGCGGGCAGGCAGGCGCCATGTTTGAATCGCGAGCACCTGACTCCCACCTTTGGCCCCGCCCCGTGATTCCCGGAGGCCCCGCCCCTCCCCACCTGCAGCTCATCCAGGCCATTTCCAGGGGCTTTTCTATGCAAGTGGCCTCTCGAACCTTATGTTTAGGACTTCCCTAAAATCTCTCAAACAAGCAGCAGCGGGCCCCATATGGCTTGATGAGTGGCCCCAGGCCTGGCACTAGCGGCAGCTGCATTGGCTCATAGCTTGGCCTCTCCTGGACACCTCCAAGCCCAGCACAAGGAGCAGCCAACTATAGTTTGCTGTGTAGCTCATGCTGGGTGGCCCTGGGCAAGGCACTGGCACAGGCTGACTTTGCACCTCCCTGGAGGCCCCAAAGACAGTGTACCTGGTGGTCAGACTCAACCACGCTGGATTACAACCCTACCACATCCACGAGTGACACACTCAAGGAGCGCACTTGGTGAACATCAAAGCTCAACTGAAGTAAATCCTGCTCCATAGGGGTGTCTCCAGCACAGAAGCTCTTTGGCTGTAGTTGCAGCTGGTCCTCACAGCTGATTGTCTGGGGGTCAATTCTTCCCAGTGACGCCAATAGCAACCAAGGCTCAACTACAACAGGACAGTGCACACAGCCCACACAGGGGAGCACCTAGAAGGCCCAGCTCAGGTGATTGGAGAGGCTGAGCCACTGGACCCTACAGGACATCTACTACACAAAGCCACTCTACAAATTCCAGGAGACATAGCAGCTTTACCTAATACATAGAAACAAACACCTGGAAGCAACCAAAATGTGGAGGCAAAGAAACATGTCACAAAGGAAAGAACAGAAGAAATCTCTAGAAGAGGAACTAAATGAAATAGATCTAAGCAAGCTAACAGAGAGTTCAGAATTTTGGTTATAAGGATGCTCAACCATATTAGTAAGAGTTTTACAAAAATAACTGAGAAAATCAATAACATAACAAAGTACCAATTCAAAGTGAAATGAAGAATAACTTACAGGGAATCAACAGTAGAGTAGATGACACTGAGAATCAAATCAGCAATTTGGAACATGAGGAAACAAAAAACACCCAACCAGAAGAGCAAAAAGAAAAAAGAATCCAGAAATATGAAGATAGTATAAGGAGCCTCTGGGACAACTTCAAGAGGCCCAACATTAATATTATTGGGGTGCTGGAAGAAGAGAAAAGAGAACAAGAAATTGAAAAACTACTTGAAAAAATAATTACAGAAAACTTCCCCTACCTGGGGAAAGAAATAGACTTACAGGTCCAGGAAGCACAGAGGGTCTCAAAGAAGAGGAACCCAAAGAGGCCCACAGCAAGACACATCATAATTAAAATACCAGAGGTTAAAGAAAAAGAGAATCGTAAAAGCAGCTACAGAAAAGCAGTTCATTACCTACAAGGGAGCACCCATACAACTGTCAGTTGATCTCTCAACAGAAACCTTGCAGGCCAGAAGGGAGTGGCAAGAAATATTCAAAGTGATGAAAAATATGGAACTACAACCAAGATTGTTCTACCCAGCAAAGCTATCATTTAGAATTAAAGGTCAGATAAAGAGCTTCTCAGATAAGGAAAAGCTAAAGGAGTTCATCACCACCAGACCAGCACTACAGGAAATATTGAAGGGTCTTCTTTAGGTAGAAGCTAATGATCAAAAGAATCTGATGAACTAAATAGATCCAGAGACATTGACGCATGCAACAGATGATCATATTTCAGAGGAAAAAGGGAAGGAGGGTCGAGGGTGGGAAGAGGTTAACCAAAGAAGTTATATGCATATATGCATAACCCATGGATAGTCAATAATGGGGTGAAGGCCAGAGGAGGGGGTGGGAGCGAGGTGGAGGGGGTCAACTTGGGGAAAAAAATGGGACAACTGTAATACTTTCAACAATAAATATAAATTTTAAAAACAAAGGAAAACACAATAGGAAACTTGAAATAAGAGGGCCTTGAACATTTCCTGACAAGAAAAATCAATATACCCACTACTATCTGAAGACACTGGGTTCCCTGGCTTCCTTAGTACCAACAGAAGCACTGCCCTCCTAGTTTAAAGTTTAGGACCATTGAAATCTTTGGAATTTATATTTATCCTTAAATTTTCTGTGTTTATAATCACTAGCAATCAACTCTTCCACTTTAAAAGTTTTACTTGGCTCTGTTGTGGGGGAGAAGCAAGATCCTACATTGAAGGAGCTTAAGGGAAGATTTTTCCAACTATTGTAACAGACCAGTAGAATTTCTTCCTAATTTTTATCTTCTGTGGAGATATTTTTAAAATATTTTCTTTGGCCATTTATTATTTGTCCTTTGGAAATACATGTTGGAATTTGTTTGGCTTAAAAGTATTGATTCCCCCTAAGGGAGCCATAATTTGAGTTCAGCTGCAGGAACAGCCGGTACTGATATTTTTATATTCATATTCAGGCACCTGACATTTAAGTTTTATTTAAATATAGAGTTGTAAATATAACCTGAACTAGTTATCACATAGCTCTTAAATACTGAGATTTAATTAATTCTCTCCAAGCGTAACAGCTATACCTGGTTAAATCTCTACCTAGATAGCTTTTGAGAAAGAGATAGAATCTTATCTTCCCAAATTATGGCCATGAATATTTCCACTGAGTGATAAAAAGAAAAAAGAAAGAAAAAAACACCTCAATGTGGCTTAAACAATCAAAGAGATTAAATGGCTTACATGACTGAAAACTAGAGATGCTAGAGGTAGGGTTGGTTTCAGGTAGATTTTATTCACTTGCTCACCAACGTCAGGTTTACTTCTGCATCTCTCTATGCCTGGCAATGCCAGCTTCACTTCTAGTGGTCCCAATTTGACTGTCCACAACTGCCTGGGCTATATTTTCACTCATATCTAAGGACAGAGATAAAAGGTGGTTACCCAAAGATTTTCCAGAAGAGAGAGGACACATCTGTCCCAGAAATTCCTCCACAAACATGGTCTATAGGCTTACTTACCACCCCTGATACAATAGCTCTGGCCAGAAAATGGGAACCCATCATTAGTGTAGACCCCAGTGACATGCCCCATCTCAAGTAGCCAGAAATGAAATCATTTCCTCCCAGTGAGTGGGCTGCATGCAGGAGGTGTGGATACTTGTGCAAAAATCAGGGCTCCTAAGGGAAAGGGAGACAACATCACTTGTGGGGAGAGGGGAGAGGGAAACTGGTGTACTGAATTTGAACTCAGGCCCTACCACCTGTTAGCTGTGCGAGCATGGGCAAGTCATTTTGCCTCTCTTGTTCACTACCAAGTGGGTCAATAATTTGCTTAATTGTTTATATCACAAGGTTTTTCTATAATTCATGGCTTAAAAAGAAGCATCAATAAAAGTATATTAAAAAAAAAAAAAGATGTGTTTCTCATAGATACAGAAAACAGACTGACAGCTGTTAGAGGGGCGGGGGTGTGGGGCCTGGGTGAAAAAGGTGAACAAATCAAGAAAAAAATTTCATAGACACAGATAGCAGTATGGTGGTAGGGGAAAGTGGGTTAGGAGAGGTACAAGAGGGTAAAGGAGGAATAAATGGTGACAGAGGAGACTTGATTTTGGGTGGTGAACACACAGTACAATATACAAGATGATGTATTATAGAATTGTTCACCTGAAACCTATGTAATTTTATTAACCAATGTCACCCCAATAAAGTCAATAAAAATTTTTTTAAAGGATGTTTCCTAAAATGATATTTTTTCTAATTAACTATTCTCTAATAACCAGTACATTTTCTAGTGTTTTTCAAATCCTATATGAAGTTTATGTAATTTTTCTAGATAGTCATTCATTAATGCCAAATGTCATTAATAAATAAATAATTAATAAATAAACAGTAACACTACCAAAAACAACAGCAAAATGAGTAACCAACCAAATGTTAACTATAAAGTGTGTAAAATATATTGTTCTCAATTCCCTAATATTTAAGATAATGGAGAGGAGTAGAAGTGAGAACCACCCAAAAGTAAC
The DNA here is from genome assembly GCF_054644295.1 of Miniopterus natalensis. Lineage (NCBI taxonomy): Eukaryota > Metazoa > Chordata > Mammalia > Chiroptera > Miniopteridae > Miniopterus > Miniopterus natalensis. Next base: position 122,944,539 of record NC_142081.1, on the reverse strand, counting down.
TGACAGTTTTCCTTGGACGTATTTTTGTGCATACAGCAAAGTATGTGACAACTGAATATCCTATGACATTTTTATTATCAGGTCACAAAATGAACCTCACTGTGGAAACCTAGGAAGGTGCCCTTTGCCAGCCCCCACTGTGGCTCAGCTCTTTCCTGGAGTGAAAATAGACCATTTTCCTTTGTTCTAAACAGAGTTTATTCTCTTGGAACAAAGGTGCAGCTAAAATTTTGCTTTTCAAAAATCTTTACTGGGTTCACACTGTGTAAGCAAAATAACTCAACAACTCCCAGCTTTAGAGGGAACCACCACACCTTAGCTAAATCATCCAAGTTGCCTTCTCCCTTCAGCTCAGACAGCACTGCTGGTCCACACAGCTCGCTGGGCCTGCTTTCTTATCCAACTCCTAGTCTTCAGAATTTTGAACATCCTGCTTTTTACTTAATGTGTTCCCTTGTTGTTAAATAATATGTCACAGTAAGATAGCAGTTCTGTAAAACGGAAGTAGTCCAACCAAATTAATACTAGATAGAAGGTATATATTGTCTTTGCACCAAAGACACAGAGAAAAAATGTTCATTGCCATTCGTATTTATAGCTGCTGGTAACTTCCTTATATCCTCTGGAAAGGCATCAATAAAATTCCCCTGTGGGAGACAGAAGTAATGCTCATGAGTACCTACGGTTTTTAAAACTGAATCTGCAGCAATGGAGCTAAGTGGCATTTCTGCCAAGCTGTGCATGCCTGAGAGACAGAGCCCTATCTTTTCTTGTCCATGTCCCCAGTGGGCAGCTCAGATTACAAGCTCAGGAAATGTATGCTGATTTGATTTTAATTTTTCCAGGTTTGTAAACCAACCCAGATTAGATGTGAATAAGAAAACTTGAGGGGTGGGAGTGAAGGAGGTCTTAATATATGGTGATGGGAGAAAATATGACTTTGGGTGGTGGGCACACAGAGCAAGATACAGATCTTGTAACATAGAAACCCACACCTGAAACTTAAATGTTCATATTAACCATTGTCACCTGAATAAATTTAATAAAGTGTTTAGAAAAAGAAAACAATGATATAAAAAATAAAAAACACAGGACTGAGGTGGAGACGGGGGAAGATTACAACTAAAATATTATCTTAAGAAGAAAAGGGAGTGGCTGGGCAGGGCTCACTTACAGCTGAAAGAACACCTGGTACTGAAAGAAGAAAAAGTCCACAATGTTTCAGGAATGATAGAAGTGGAAAAACCATTCAGACATCTTGAGCCAACCCCTTTATTTTACAGATGAGAAGAGAGGTCCATAGAGAGAGGTAACTTGCCTCCAGTCTCTGAGCCCACTAGAGGCAAAGGTGAGACAATCATGATTTCATCCCCCAAGTCAGTCCCATCTGCTCCACACTGTGGTGGCCACTTTCCCCATCTCGCATCCACAATAAGCCTCGCTCATCAGAAGAGAGATTCTTGAAACACCCAGTAACACCTCAGAGCTCATGTCAAAGCTACACTGGTTATTTCCAGGGCTGGGCAAATGGCTTACTCTCCAGTTAGAAACATAATACAATAAAAAATAAATTTTTATCAGTTAGAAATAAGTATACAGTGAGGCTTCTTCTACTCACATTTTGCCCTGGCACATCGAAGTCCAATGTAGGAGATCGTGGTCCAGAGCCCCTGCAAAGAATGGCCAAAAAGGAACACAATTCCTCAAAATTCTTCTTGCAAGTGTTTTGAGGACTCTTGGCTCCAAAGTTTCCAAGAGACCTAGAGTATGAGAAATACTTTGCTGGTGTGATGCAAGTTCAAATCAAAAGGAGTTTATACAAGGAGAGATGTTGCCATGCACATGTGTAAGATACAACAGGATACTGGAGCAAAGAAAGCATGGCACTCAGCAGGAACCAGCAATCCTATAAAATTACTAAGAAACAGGAAAAAAGCAAACAAACAAAAAAACTACTTACTCATGTGATTTTTCTCACATGTAGTTTAAATACATATTTTAAATACCTACGAACACCTAAGTTGTAGATTAACTACAATCTACAAGATGGTTATTGTTTAATACGTAGGTGATAAAGCAAATAAATGAGTAGCTACTGCTTCCATTCATGTATTCCAGTCATTCAATCCTGCATTGATAAGATCAAGTGACAGTATATCAGGCACTGCACTTAAGATGGTGAATAGGAAACGAGCCTTCCTTTGTGGCACTCCAATTCTAGACCAGGATGGGAGGGAAGAAATTACATTGCTATGTTGCAATGAGAAAGGTACTCTAGCAGAAGAATGACACTGGGTCAAGGGAGAATGGAGGAGTGAGGGAATCCCCTCTGATAGGTAAGAATGTTCATTCAGTTAGTTTTGATGCCAAAGACCCCTTCTTGGCTCATGTCATAAACTAGCAGTCATGCAATTTTCTCTCTTTAATGGTAAAACCTCCAACACTATTAATTCCAAATTTCCCTGATTGGTACTTAATAAACATTGTAGAATTGTTTTGGCTCTCCCCCTGATCTTCCACCTCCTTCAACCCAGAAAGTCCCTTAATTTATCTTGTTAGCTATAAGAAGATATCCTTGTAAATTAACAAGGTTATATAATACAGTCTAAAATAGATTTCCTTATAATTTCAAGAAACTTGAAATACTTATAGTTCAACTGTTCTCTGGGTAACAGAGGAGTTTTAAACATGGTTTGAAAGATTGACAGATACACATATATATTTTTTTAAATCACAGGGTTTGGAACAAAGAGGGCTTCCCTATTTTCAGAAAAATAAACCAAGGTCTACACTGATTGAATGAAACAGCCAACTTCATAAAATTAGTATTAGGAGCCCTAGCTGGTTTGGCTTAGCGGTTAGAGTGTTGGCCCATGAACTGAAGTGTCCCGGGTTTGATTCTGACTAAGGGCACACACCTCGGTTGCAGGCTTAATCCCCAGCCCCGGTCCAGCTGCATGCGGGAGGCAACCAATCGATGTGTCTCTCTCACACTGATGCTTCTCTCTCTCTCTCTCTCCCTTCCACTCTTTCTGAAAAGCAATGGAAAAAATATCCTTGGGTGAGAATTTAAAAAAAATTTAGTATTAGGAGATATTTGCAGCCTCTAATTACTATAGCTGTCGACAGAACTCACAGTCACTACCCCTAGTTCAGTGACTATTTTAGATCCAACTCACTTTCTCTCTACACTACTTTTGTCATAATTATTGGAATTTCGGTGACCCATAGAATAGGAAATACATTCAATTCATTAGCCTGCCAATCTTTAACTCTTCAACAAGGGTCTTGTCCTGCATCTAACATCAACCACACCCTTCTCCATGGTCACACTCTTGTCCTCTATCATTACCAATAGGTGCATTCCATCCAAAATCCCAATTTCAAGCACTCTCCTTCCACCAGCTCACTCCCTCTTATACCCCAACTCCAGTGTTTGACCCTACTGGCACCTCATTTTCATTGTTTACTTCCTCTGCTCACATCCTCACTTCTCTTCACATGCAGCTCAGATTTCATGGTCAATATTATAAGCACTCCTTTGCAGATTCCATTTTCATCTTTTCTTTAGTCATAATTGCCCAAAAAATTCCAACCTTGATCAAATCTGACTATCTCTTTCTCTCTCTCCCTCCCTCCACTCCTCACCTGCACCTGTGAACTGAATATGCCAAGAGGAAAACACAGTCGTGCTAACTGGTCATTCTGTAAAATCATGACCACAAACAACAGTCTGACTCTCATGTTGCCTGTTGTGCACTTTTATCAAGTTTATTCTCCTAAGCAACCATTTCATACCTTCTCTCTTCTCAAACCTCCAAAATCCCATTCTTTCCTCAAGATCAGCTAATTGCTTCTTAATTCCATGAAAAAATAAAATCCCTGTCAACAAATCTACTAACTTTTTGTCCCTGTAGTCATATGTTTTGTCTTCCTTTTTATAACAATGAACTTAGTCCTCGTGCATTATTAGATCTCACTTCCTCCCACATACTCAACTATTTCAATTCTGCAAATATCTCCTTTTCTCCTGCATTATCAACTTTTCTCTCTACTGAATCATTTTCATCAGCATTTATACATGTTTCCACCTTAAAATATCTCTATTGTCCTCACATTCTCTTCTAGTTACACCTTTGCTCTCATCAAAGTCACGTTTGACCTCCACATTGTTAAACCCAATGATCCATTTTTATTCACCTTACTTATCAGCAGGGTTTGACCCATTTGACCATTGTTTACTTCTTGAAATATTTATTTTCTTGGTTTCTAAACAACACACTTGTGCTCTCCTCCTTCAACCCTGGCTACTTAGTCTCAGCCTCTTTGATGGATCCTCTTCTTCCTGCCAATTTATAAATGTAATGCCCCAAGGTGGTTCTTGGATCTCTTTACTTACCACTCCTTTGATGATCTCAGCCTGATAGCTTTAAATGCCATCTATATGCCAGTGAATCATTAATTTATACAGTTAGTCCTACCCTGAACTCCAGACACATATCTAACCTACATTTCTACTTAGAAGTTACCTGAAAGCTTCCAAAACAGAACTTTACCCCCTCCCCTAAATATGTCATGATTTCTCTCCCTAATACCAACTGGATTCATCCAGCTGTTTGGGTCAAACCTTAGGAATCATTTTTGACTTATTTCTTCTATTGCAGTTCACATCCAATCTATAAGTAAATCTTGTTGAGTCTATTTTCAAAACACTTCCAATTCTATCAATCTTTATCACCTCTAACTCTACCTTCTGGACTATACAGGATTAGTCTCTTACTCTTCTGCTTCTACTCTCACTTTTCTACAATTTATTTTCCACATAACAACCAGACTGAGCCATTTAAAATATAAGTTGAATTATGTCATGCCTCTGGTTAAATAAACCCTTTCAATGGCTTCCTATATCTCTCAAAGTAAAATTAAAAGTCTTTATAATGACCTATGAGCCCCAACATGATCTGTTCTGCAATCATCTTTCTGACTTCATTCTGAATGTCTGTGTCCCCCCAAAAATTTATATGTTGACATTTTAATGCCTAATCTGATCATATTAGAAGGTGAGACCTTTGGTAGGTACAGTACTTAGGGCTTGAAGGTAGAACCTTCATAAATGGGATTAGTGCTCTTATAACCCAGAGAGCTTCCTCTCCCCTTCTGCTACATGAGGATACAGCCAGAAGGTGCCAGCTATGAACCAGGAAGAAGGCTCTCACCAGATAGTGACCATGCTGGTGCCTTGATCTTGGACTTCCAGCTTCCAGAGTTGTGAGAAACAAATTACTGTTGTTTTAAAGTCACCCAGTCTGTGGTCTTTTAGCAGTCTAAATTGACTCAGTCCATAAATTTAACAAGTTTGGTTTTCTCAAGTCCTGTCCAGCTGCAATGCATGAAGAGCTGAACTTTTTACCAGGTGAGGAGAACCTAAGGAAGCAATGCAATTGATGATGTGTGCATCGTGGGCCACTGATTCTCAGCTGGGTAGAGAGGGACAGAGCAAAGGTGGTACTTGAGGTCTCAAAGGGGTCAAAAAGTTGGAATTAAAATCCCACAGAAAATGAGTTGAACAGATCGAGATGATGGCTGGAGAGCAGGGTGCTTAAAATGGGAACTTTGGGTGAAATGTAATTATTAGTAACAAGGTCAATACTATGAACAAGGGGAATGTGATGAAGATAAGTGAGACACAAGGCCATTCCAGGAGGGAAGGTAACAAACTGGGAGGCCAATGTGTTAAAAACATCCTCTATGTGGATAGTTATAACACAAGAATGATGACAGAACTTGTGTTAGAAAGAGTTACAGGGTGCCAGGAGCTAAAGTCTTCAAGGAATGAGTGCGAACGACTGACTGATCTGCAGCAAGGAGAGGGAGTGGATGGCAATGTCTCTCAGTAGGAGATTCAGAGCTAGGAGTATTAGACAGGGAAGGAGCAAGGTCTGGAAATAACAGTGAGGGAAATAGGAAGACACCTATCTGTGTCTAAGAGCTAGGGCTGTGTGCAAAAAAAGCCACACAGCCTCCTTTGACAGTCTGCTGGGAAAGCAGTGGCTTCAGGGAAGAGCTCCATTTCTGTTAGAGCAAGAAGATGAAGGGAAAGAGGAGAGGAGAGTTTACAAATACAGAGAAATGTGCTGGCGATGTGCTGTGAATTTCAAAGAGCACAGTAGGAGTCTGGGAGTCTAGGCAAGAGGGTCTAGGAATTACAGGTTTGAGGAGGGATAGATGATTGAGACAGAAAAGGGCATGTTAGAGCTGGATAGAGATGAGAATCCAGGGAGTAAAGAAGGCCCGAGCACCCTGAATTCTGTACTTCTAGGTGTGCTTGAGTAGATAGGGTGTGGTAAATACTGTGATGCTTTGCCCAAATCAGCACCCCACTCTCCAGGACTGAAGCTCTGGCCTCCAGTTGCTGGGATGTTGATACTGACAGCTTTTAACTGAGTGCCACCCCTCCAGGAAGAGCCTGAAAAAAAGAGCCCTCTTGCCCAATGTCACACCCCTTCCTGGGCTCACCTGGCCCCCCACCAGTGACGGGTCAACACAGACATCTGAATGCCTGGCCCCTTGGGCCACCTCACTCACTCTGAAAGCTTCAGAGCTCTCCCTAGCTTTGCAGGATCTCTGCAGGCCTCTGCTACTGCACTACTGGGGCCGCAATCCGCTGCCTTGCCTTCCCTTCCCCGGCAGCTGCTGATGCTGAGAGATACTCCCCAGGTGAGCCCACTGTGCTCAAATCTCCTTCTCAAGAGCTGTAGCTGAGACACAGGGGAACCAGTGACATGACTCCTGAGACTCTCAAAGCAAATAGTGCTGTGAGTGCTGGGAAGAGGAAGGGTAAGGTGGGGGTCTTGCCAGGTAACAATAAGTTCTGAGGTTCCCTTTTCACCCCCAGAACACATAGAATTCTGAGGCTATACTTAATGTAGAATTCTTTCTGTTTGATATGCTTCAAAGGGAGAGAAGACAAAAATGATTAACCTTTCTGCCCTAAGACCTTGTGGAAGTTCTCATTTTTATATTGAACCCTTAACAAAAGCTGAATAGCCACTGTACTAGACTGGATTACTCTGCAGTACTGTAGGACAATCTGGATTGTCCTAAACAGGCCTCTCCCTCCCTGAAGTCCCTGCAGAAGGAATATACTTCCTTCCCCAGATTTGGTCTCATGACTTGCTCAGCCAATAAAATATTAGTGAAAGCAACACATGTTTCTTCCAAGAGAAGTTTTAAGAGCCATCTTGATTCCACTTTCTGTGTTTTCCCTTTTTTCTAAATGGTATTCCATATGGGCAAGGTAGTGCAAAAGCATTCATAGGCTATAGGTAAACAAATGAGTGCGGCTATGTTTCAATAAAACTTGATTGATAAAAATAAGCAGCTGAGCAGATCTGATCCTCAGTTGGATAGATACTCCTGAGGATATTAGTTAAGTATATTAGCCATTGGCTAAAAATACAGGCGATTACCTATGATCACTTTTTAATAAATTTTACCCACCCAGTATTATTTTTACAATTTTTGTATTAAAGATGACAGAGAACATACTTGGTTGTGTTACCAGAGCCCATTTATTTAGTGAGGCTTAAATGGGTGAAAAAGCAAAGGATGGCAGATTTACCATTTCTTGATGAGTAGGTAAAAAATGACCAAAAATATCTATTCTTGCACAAATCCTTCAAAAGTAATGGAGAAGACATGGAGAAAAAGAATCAGAGGTAAGATAAATGGGTGAATTAGGGATAAATAGGAAAGAATGAAACCATGAAGAGAAAATAATACAAATGTGAGAGAAAATGAATGAAACTAGAATTTCTGTATTTGTTTTCTTCAGTACCAGGACCAGAAAGTATGCTTGTTCCTCTACTGCCACCTTCAGTTCTTTCAGGATCCTGGTTTATTTTTGCAATTTTCACTCATGGGGTTAAACTGCCCAGGATGCACCTCCTATGAGTGTTTTTCCTTTTTTTATGTTAGCTACATCTTGCTGACATCCACAGGGATTCAAAAATGGCAGGACTTGAGTGAATGACCTTTGAATGGAGGTGAGTAGAAGAGGGCAAGGTCAGTGATTGAGGATAGATAGGGGTCAAGGTTAATGTTGAAGTGGGGGTCCAGGAACAGAGGTAGTTAGCAAGCAGAGCCTAATCCTATAAATTAGAAAACTGAGTTTGCAAGCAGCTGGGCAATTCTACAAAGTGGTAAGGTAAATCCGTAGGCTATTAATATGACTGGATCTGAAGGTATGAAATGCAAGAAAAATTATGGCATGACAAACAGTTCTAGGCAGATCTGGGATAGTAAATCAGGGCCTGATCATCTCCCCTGCACTTTATTATGCCTGGTCCAGGAATTAGTGGTGATTAATCATGGGGATATAAATAACCTTGGTAGGAGAGGCTGAGACAAAAAAATAAAAAGGTCTGGTCCCACACCCCTGTGTGGCAGATAAAATTCCTGCCCTAGCAGGTTTGTTCAATGGTTAGAGAGTCAGCCTGTGGACTGAGGGGTCCTGGGTTTGATTCCAAACAAGGGCACGTACCTTGGTTGCAGGCTCGCCCTGGTCAGGGTGCCTGTGGGAGGCAACCAATTGATGTGTCTCTCTCACATCGATGTCTCTCTCTCTCTCTCTCTCTCTTACTGTCTCCCTTCCACTCTCTCTTAAAAGCAGTGGGGGGAAAATACCTTTGGGTGAGGGTTAAAAAAAAAATTTTGAGAGGGATATCTTGGCTACAGAGTTTCCCCCTGAGGAGCAAGGGGTCCTAGCCCCACCCCAGGGTTCCAGTGCCAGGAAGAGAAGTCCCCATAACTTCTGGCTATAAAAACCAGTGGGGATTGAGGCTGAGGGAAACAGAGGGCTGCTAGAGTCCCAGGCAGATCCTCTTAAAGGGCCAGCACACAGACTTACTTGGACTCGCTTCCTCTGAGTTCCAGTGCTAGGAAACCAGCTCAAAAGGCACCATGGACATATGGAGAGGAACTGAATTCTCTGGCATCAAAGCCAGAGCTGGATGGGTAGCTTTCTCCCAGACAAAAGTGCTGGCAGAGACCATTGTTTCTTTTTTGAGCCCCCCTCCCACAGAGCCAGCAGGGGGGCGGCATATCTGAGTTTCCATCAACCTGGCTATCACTCTTTGCCCTGCCCTGGCGATTACCTGAGACCCCGCCCCAACCAGCTTGCATGCCTACTCAAGCTGTTTCTAGTGGCTTTTCCAAATAAATGGCCTGTCTTGGCTCATGCTTCAGACTTATCTAAAATCTCTCAAACAAGCAGCATCTGACCTCGGCCTGCTCTGTACATCTCACTCAGTGGCCCCAGGCCCAGCATTAGCAGCAGCAGACTTGGTTGACAGTTTGGCCTCTCCTGGGCACCTCTAAGCCCAGCCCAAGTAGCAGCCACCTGTGGATCACTTTGTAGCTCATTCAGGCGGCATGGGGAGAACACAGGTGGCAACTGACCTTGGTCTGTACCTCCCAGAGGCCCCAGAAACAGCACACCCAGTGGACAGCTTCAAACCACATTTGTCGAAGCACCACCCAACCACCTCCACAAGTGACACATTCAAGGGGCGGACGCAGCGGGCACCAGGGCCCCGCTAAAGAAAGTCCTGCTCCTTGGGGTGGGCCCCTGCCCAGCTGATGCTATACGGTGATCAGTGATCACAACCAGTCCTCCAAGCCTATTGGCCTGGGGGTAAATCCCTCCCATTGACATGCCAACAGCAATCAAGCCTCAAATACAACAGGAGGGTACACACAGCCTACATAGGGGGATACATCTGGAGTGCCCAGCTCTGGTGAATGGGGAGGCTGTGCCACTGGACTCTACAAGACACCTACTACATTAGGCCACTCTACCAAGCCTGGGAGACATAGCAGCTCTACCTAACATATAGAAACAAACACAGGGAAGCTTCCAAAATGAGGTTACAAAGAAACATGTCCCAAATGAAAGAACAGAACAACATTCCAGAAAAAGAACTTTAAAAAATGTAGACAAGCAATCTACCAGATGTAGAGTTCAAAACACTGGTTATAAGGATGCTCAGTGAACTTAGAGAAGAGTAATGACCTTAGAAAGACCTTCAATAGCATAAAAAAGGATATGAAAACCATAAAAGAGAGCCAGTCAGAAATGACATATACAATAACTGAAGTGAAGAATAATTTACAGGGAATCAATAGTAGATTAGATGAAGCCAAGAATCAAATCAGCAATTTGGAACATAAGGAAGCAAAAAACACCCAATCAAAACAGCAAAAAGAAAAAAGAATCCAAAAAAAAAAAAAAAAAAAAAATGAGGATAGCATAAGGAGCTCTGGGATAACTTCAGGAGTACAGCATTCTCACCATGAGAGTGCCAGAAAAAGAAGAGAGAGAGCAAGAAATTGAAAACCTATTTGAAAACATAATGACAGAAAACTTCCCTAACCTAGTGAAGGAAATAGACACACAAATCCAGGGAGCACAGAGAGTCTCAAACATGATATACCCCAAAACACATCATCATTAAAATTCCAAAAGTTAAAGACAAAGAGAATCTTTTTTAAAAAAAATTTATTAAATTTACTGGGGTGACATTGGTTAATAGAATCATATAGGTTCTAAGTGTACATTTCTAAGATAGACCTGTATATTGCACTGTGTGCCCACCACCCAAAGTCAAACCATCTTCAGTCACCATATATTATGCCCCCTCCACCCTCAAGTGGTTAGAGCATTGGTCTATGCACTGAAGGGTTGTGGGTTTGATTCCTGGTCATGGGCACATACCTGAGTTGCAGACTCGATCCCCGGCCCTGGTTGGGGAACTTGTAGGAGGCAACCAATTGATACATGTCTCTCACATTGATCTCTCTCTCTCTCTCTCTCGTGAGGATTAACAAATAATAATAATAATAATTAGGCTAATTGCTTTTAATGAGCAGCAGTTCATGACAACATTGTTAAAATTCCAGCACCACTTAAGTCTATTTTTGTTTTGTTTTAATGACACGTTTTTTCACTTGGAAGATCTGAACAGCACTGATTATCATTTTTCCAATTCAAACATTGGTTAGATTACCTTTTGTCCAAGAGAGAAATAAATCAGTATACAATACACTGAAATCTGAGGGTAGCCCATGCTGTCACAAAGACAGTAGATACCAACTGTTGAAAAAATAAAAATATTTTCAGTGAAGCATATATTCCTGAATATTTTCCTAAATATTCAGGAATATTTTCCTGAAAGTATAGTTTAAAGCAAGCAAAAGCACAATACCAATTTTTGAAGTAAACAAATTTACATTATGCTCTATGAGTGTTTGACTCTATTATTATTTAAATCATTTTCTTTCTAACCCAAGACTCTTCCTTATCTGAGTGGCCTAAGCTTTAAGAGTTAGACAGACTTCTCTTTCTGTCATTTTGGGAGTTGGAAAAACCTGAAGATGCTCCTGCTGTAAAACTAAAGGAAATAAGGCAAGAAAATTCTACAGTGGCCAAAAATGACTGGGGAAACTTGAACTAAAAAGATAAGAATAAGCTGATAATACTCGACAGCTCTTCAGTGTTTTGCATATCTTCACAACCAAAAGGTTAGGTCCTTAATCATCACATGAATAACAAATACAGCTTAGAGCCCTTTTGAGAAAAAGGAGATAGAACTGAGGCTCCTTAATCAAGAGAGGTTCCAGACGGTTTTACCCACCTGAAAAAATGCCATCCCAAAATAGAAGACTGTGTATCTTTGTCTAGGCTTGGGATGGGAAAAAAAATTATCTTCCAAAAAATGTATCATAATGAGTTTATTCCATTGTCTAGAGTTGTCTAAGGGGGAAAAAAATCTAATGAAAAAAAAGTTCTTCCGAGCTGGAAATATACTTGGCAGTGGGAGATTCGAAACTGCTCTGGAGGTTGTACAAGATTCCCACCAATAGGTCCCACTTAAGATGAGTTCACTATCCAAAATTTACAAATAAATAAGGAAACCATACTGAAAATCAGCTAATCAACAAATGGCAGAACCTCAGATAATAAAATTATGGGAGACAACAATCAAGTATGCTGAAATAAAGACAAAATAAACGTTGATCACATGAAATAATAATAAAATAGATTTGAAAAAGAATAAAACACAAGTTATATAAATAAAAATATAGTCATTTAAATTAAAACTTAATGGAAATGTTAAGCAACATATTAGACACAGCTGAAGAAAAAATAGTAAGAGAGAACTTGAATCTGAGAAAATTGTACAGAAGGAAAAACAAAGAATAAAGGATGTGAAAAATATGAAAAAGAAGTCAAGAAACTTGAAAGACATAATTAGAAGATCCAATGTATTTCTAATATGAGTTACAGAAAAAAAAAGAAAAAAGAATATAGGAAAAAAAGTATTCAAAGAGATAATGCCTTAAGTTTCCCAAAATTGATAATAACCTGATCTCTCAAGAAGCAAAACAAACCCAAACAGACTAATAAAAACTCAATCATTCCCAGCAGAAAAAATGCTATTCAATAAGTTTTACTAGAATTATTTGTTATTTGTATCAAAAAACTAAAATAAATTAGGTCCCTATCCCACACAATTTGCAAGATTCTATTGCAGATATATTAAAAGCAAAATTTTTAGAAAACAGCTTTATGATCCTAGAGTATGAAAAACTTTATTAAACAAAATACTTTTAAAATAATTAACAAATTATATGCTAATTAAAAGATAACATTTAAAAATCAAAAACCACAGACAGGGAGAAAAAATATTAATGGCTAAGTATTATAAAGAACTCCTATAAATTGCTAAGAAAGTAAACAACTTTTAAAAATGAACAGAAAGAGCCCAGCCTGGGAGGCTCAGTGGCTGAGCATCGACCTATGACCCAGGAGATCGAGATTCGATTCCTGGTCAGGGCACATGCCCTGGTCGGTGGCTAGATTCCCAGTGTGGTAGGGAGCATGCAGGAGGCAGCCGATCAATGACTCTCCATCACTGATATCTCTCTCTCTCTCTCCCTCTCCCTTCCTCTTTGAAATCAATAAAAATATATATTTTAAAAATAAAAATAAAAATGAACAAAAAGATACAACATAATTCTCAGATCAAGAAACCTGAATTACCAATAAACATATAAAAAGTTGCTGGGCTTCAGTAGCAATTGGGGAAATGCCTATTAAAACAATAAGGTATGTTATTTTATACTCATCAGATTGGTAAAAATGAAAAATTCCAACGCAAAGATAAGTGTTAGTGGAAAGTGGGGCAATAGGAACATTCTTAAGGAAAGCTGTAAAAGGCACCTTCTGGCACAACCACGTTAGAAGAGAATTTGGCTATAACTAGTCTTGGTAAAGTTGTACGTACCTTTGACCCAGCAATTTCATGCCTACATATATATCCCTAAAGAGATTCTTGCATAAGAGAGATGGAGAAATGTTAAAGAATGTTTAATATAATATTTTTTTGAAACTGAAAAAATTGGAAGCAATCAATCAATAGAACAGCTGAAAAACTTTTTGGTCTATTCAACTAATAAAATACCAAACATCGGTGAAAGTGAACAAAATAGAACTACTCTGTCACCATGGTTAAATGTCAAAAATATATTGTTATACAAAAAAGTTTTTGAAGAAAGATACATGAATTATGATACAATCTTTATACAAATTAAAGATATGCCAAAAATACTATAATTTTAAAGGCTACATATGTATATAGTAAGAGTATAAAAACTGGGAAGGATGGCGGAGAGAGGATCATGACAGGGTTTCATGGGGACTTCAATTGTGTTAGTGATCTTATTACACCAGGTGACCTGTACATGGAGGATTCATTATGTTGTCATCTACATATTACATAGGTCTATGATGTTTCATAATTTAAACAAATAACTAAAAAGAGATATAAACACACACAGTCTTTAAAATAAAACCTAGAGACAGTTTCTGAATTGTGCTGAGAAATAAGCTGGTTTCCCTTCCTGGGCCTTGTGAAGCTCTCAGGAAAAAAGAAGGCACATCGGAGATGACTTGGCTTAGCAGTAAACAAATGCTTACTAACTTTCAGTCATTTTACATGTATGTGAAGTATTTTAGGTTTTAGCATCCCTGTTAAAGCTCCCTGATAGCAATAATAGAGCCAATAAACCAGGTGAAGACATCAGTTGCATTCAGATTTCTTGTTTTGTTCATTTTGATATGACTTAAATCTCCTAGGTTCCCAAACTAGAAAGGTAAAACGGAAATAAGACATTTTAAACAAATTTGCTCAAGAATACCTATGACTTTCTCTCACAAACAAGGAAATGACATTTGAACTTAAAATATTTATCCAAGACAATACGCAATTTATTTCTGTATATAGGTATCTCCTCTTTTCTTCTCAAAAAGCATTTGAAGCAGCGAAACCTCTATTATGAATATAATGAAGTCAGGTACTAGGTGTGAGACAAAGCATATTAATTAGACAATGCCCACACACCAGCAGTTACAAAATAATTTACAAAACCTTTGATCCAAACATGACTGACTGCTAGAAATATGTCAGAAATATCCCATCAGGGTCAGACACAATACCCATGAGCTCTTTGTACTTGCCCTACAGTTTCCCAGGCACTGATGGAGTCAGCATTAACCCCTCTTGCTGGTCATTTTGTGATCCCTAAGATGAGTTAGAAATCCAATTTTGCAATTTCACAGCACCATCATAGTCCCATATTAGTAATTTTCTTCGCATGCCCTCTCTCCGCTGTTGCTAGCTGCTCAGAAAAAGGTTATCATGATCATATCTGGAAAATGACCCACTTTAAAGTATTATTGAACAGTTATTATGCCAGCAATTTACCAATGAAAGAAGAGTCCTAGACACGCTCATTTACAGCCTCACCCTGGTCAGTCTGCTCCTACACAGGCTGGAATGAAAACCTTCCAATTCCATGAAGTTTGTGAGCCCAGGAATTTTCCTGAACTTGTTTCAACATTGAGAGCTCCAGGAAGTGAATTAGAGCTAAGCTTGCTTCAAGTAAAGCGAAGGTGGGGGGTAGATCAGACTAGAGGGAATGGGGTTCACAGGAAAGTCAACTAGTAGAGCAATATCTTTAAGATTGTTATCGAGGAACGGGTCATTGGGGAGAAAAAGGGACATTTGTAATATTTTAAACAAAAATAAATTTAAAAAAAAAGATTGTTATTGAGTAAAAAGGGTTTCTGTCTAATTGCTTTTGTGATCAATATGTAAGGAACATATTAGCAGCCCTAGAGTTAGTCAACTTCTTCGTGATGAGGGTCACATCAATCAAGTAAGACGTCACAGCTTCAAGGTGTTTAGAGATTTGTCCAGCACCCTCATTTTACATAAAAAGGGAATGGAGTCCTAGGGAGGCCGGGGACTTGCCCCATTATAGTAAAATCATAAAGCCATCAACAAGGCTTCTGATGGCTTTAACATCCTGGCTGTCATCTCTCCCCCACCACGCGGGCCCAAGCTTGGTGTGATGTGGCTACTGGAAGGCACTCACCTGCAGGCCGCACCAACCAAATGACAGATGCCCAAACAGGAAACAGTGACCATGGTGACATTTTTATATATAAATCTAGAGGAGGCTTTGTGATTCCTTGATTAGAGAGGTCCATTAAGAAAAGTTAACCAGCCTTGGCCGGTTTGGCTCTGTGACTAGAGCTTGGGCCAGCCGACTGAAGGGTCATGGGTTGATTCCAGCCAAGGGCAGGTACCTCAGTTGCAAACTCTGCCCCACCCGCCCCTGTCAGGGTGAGTGCAGGAGGCAACCAATGATGTGTCTCTCTCACACCGATGTGCCCCCCCCCCACTCTCTCTGAAAAGCAATGGAAAAAATATCCTTGAGTGAAGGTGAAAATAAAAAAGAAAGAAAAGTTATCTATCCATCCATACATGCATAAAGAAGTCAACACCGTGCTTTCCCCCCTACAGAAAAAAGTTGAAAGCATGGAAGGAGAGCCCCTGAGTCCTGGGAGAAAGCGGCTTCCTTCAAAGGCTGCCCAGGCTGGAGCTTGTGCTCAGAGGTGACATCCACGGGAAAGCAAACACACAGCTCCCCTAAAGGGAACTCTGAGGATTGCCCCTGCTTACCTGGCCACCCACTGGGAGACACTGTCCCTACAAGTAGTGCCCTACTGAGCAAGCAGAATCCATCTCAGTCTTGATGTGCCCCTCCTGGGCAGCTTCTTCCCCACGAATGCTAACCAATCTGCGTTTTCACTGCCAAACTTACCTGGTTGAATCACCTCTACATTTTTTTACTTTTTTTTTACACTGCTGTTAGCTTCAGGGAAGATGGCTTATTCTATTTTTCCTTCCAGGTAATAAATATGTTACTTTAATTGGGGCTTACTCTGTGACAGGTATAATTCTAAGAGCTGTACATGCATTAATATTTAATCCTCACAACTACTCTGTAAGGTGGGTACTACTATTAACCCTATTTTACAGATGAGCAAACTGAGACACAGATTATAGCCACACACATATAAATATATGTTAGTGTACATTCAGGTGCTCAGGGGGTGTAGTCCACCTGTTCATTTTATAACCCAAAGCATTGTTCTAATATTTGTGATTTCTTTCAAGTGAGTTAGAAGGAGAAGAATAGTGCCACCATTGGCCTGTAAAAAACTATATTATAAGCTGCCAATGGTTCTCTAATCTTGTGTGGATAGCTGTTAAATTTCACCTAACATGGGCTGACTTGGGGGAAAGTTTGAGTTCTCATATTACTGAAGAATAAGAAGAGTCTGGCTTCACACAGTCCTCATACTGACCCTCAGGGCCAGTTCCTGGCAGTTTGGGAAACTTAGCAAGAATAAGCTTAAAACAAAAGAAACACCCATAAATCATTTTCAAAACCTATTTCAATTCACAGAAATCATGTGATGTCAACAATATCATTTTCTCTTAGATATCAATTAGTATCTTTGTAACGTGTTAGTTATTTTATATTCTGCCCAGTTCTAAAAAGAATTTGAGTCACACTAGCTTCATGTTTAATATGCTGTTCATTTTCTTGGCTCTATCCGCTAAATATTTCAGAGTTCAGTAATAAATCAACTAAGAATTTTTTAGTTATGCTATAGAAAAAAATCTATAGTTATCTCCACTGTAACTTAAAATCAAAAGATATAATAGTGAGCCTGGTCGGGCGTGGCTCAGTGGTTGAGCATCGACCTAGGACCCAGGAGATCGCAGTTCAATTCCTGTTCAGGGCACATGCCTAGGTTGTGGGCTCGATCCCCAGTCATGGGCATGCAGGAGGCAGCCGCTCAGTGTCAACTGTCTCATCATTAATGTTGCTCTCTCTCTCTCCCTCTCCCTTCCTCTCTGAAATCAATAAAGATATATATATTTTTAAAAAAATAAAATAGTGAGTTCATAGCAGAAGAGAAATAACATTTTATACTATCTTTTATATAAATGGACTGACCCATATGAATCAGTAATTTGATAGTTCATTTATTTTGGGGTAGTTCTCTAAACATTTCAAAGACTTAAATATAATAGAGTTAATTTCTTTAGTGTTAAGAGCTTTAGCTCATCAGTTCTAAAGCTCAAACTGAGACTGAAGGCCATTCAAGTAATGCTTTCAACACCACCTTCCCCACTCCACATATCACATACACACAAGTAAAAGAGAAGTAGCCCAATCCAGCTTGATAAACGACAGAAAAACCGGTTCTTATGTAAGAGGCAATGCACACCTCACCCAGTTACATAATTAAGCATATTTGGCAGGAGAATCCTGCCAAGACAGGAATACCCTGCTTGTTTGTAAGTGTTCCAACAGAAGTAGGGATGGGAAAAACAACAAGAGACACCAAGTCAATGCATTCGAAAACCTTGGAGCAATCTTTTAATGGACTATGCCTGAATAAATAACCTACCAGTTTGCATGGGTGCCATCTCAGTCAGCTTGGGCTGCCATAAACAAAATGCTATAAATTGAGTGTCTTAAACAACAGACACTTATTTTCTCACAGTTCTGGAGGCTGGAAGTCTGAGATCGGTGTGACAGCACAGTCTGATCCTGGTGAGGTTCTTCCTGGCTTGTGACGGTCACCTTCTCATGATGTCCTCACATGGCCTTTTCTGGGTGCATGCACAGGAGAAAGAGAGAGCTCTCTTTCTCTTCCTCTTCTTATAAGGACACCAATCCCATCATGAGGGTACTACCTCCATAACCTAATCAAAACTAATTATCTCCTGATGGCCTCACCTCCAAATGCCATCAAGTTGAAGGTTAGGGATCCAACATACAAATTTGGGTGGGACACAAACATTCAGTCCTTAAGAGGTGCCTATATTAGAGAAGACCTTAATTCTCATGATATTATTCTCTTGTCTTTTTCCTTCTAAAACCAATCTTTTCAAAAAATATCTTCACTTATTGCCTCTCACATCTTGCCCTCTATGGTTGAGGACTTAGACCCCCAACCAAAATAGTAAAGGTTTTCTTTTCAGATGGCAAATCTGATTGGCTTTTTCTCAGCATTCATCTTACCCGATCCCTTAGCAGTATATGACACTGTGCCTACCTTCCCTTGTCTAACTCTCTTATCCACAGATATAATAGAGAGGTCAGAAACAGACCAACTGTGTTCAAGTTTGGGCCCTAGGTGGTTACAAGTTACTTAGCTTTTCTAAATCTCAGTTTCCTTCCTCATCCATAAAAACAAAAATATTATTGCCTTCCCTCAGGAGACTTGTATGGATTAAATGAAATGAGGCAATGAAGGCATCTATCACTAGGTCATCAATAATTTATTAGTTTTCTTTCTCTCTGTGGCCTCTTCTTGCTCCACAATTTCTATTTGTCTTTAGCACACCTCCACCTGGACTTCTAACTAAGCTTGTTCAAACCTAATCTAAACTGTTCTACCCCTACCTACTCTCCAATAGCTGATTTAGGGTTAATGGCACCAGCCATCTCCCCATCACCTGGGCCAGAATTCTAAAGGTCATGAAATTAAATGGAGATATAAGACCAAAGGACTTAGAATTAAAACATCCATGAGAGACCCTCATCTGGGTCGACTGGCCACAAACATTCCAGTATGAAGAGAATTTGTCTGGATTAAACCAGTGGCTCTTCAAGTGGGGTCCCCAGAAAAGAAGCATCAGCATCACCTAAAAAAACTTGTTAGAAAAGTGAATTCTTGCCCCCTCCCCAGACCTACGGAATCAGAACCTTAAGGTGGGACCCAATATCTTCCAGGCAACCAGGACGCAAGCTAAAGTTGGAGATCTAGTGGTACAAACAACTGGCTATCTTGAGCCATAGGAGAAAACAACTATTTAAATATTAGTGTACATGAATATTTAAATATTAGTGTACACTTAATTCAATCTTTTTAACACAACTTATAAAACAGAAATTATCTTGGTGTATTTGTTCCATTATAAAAAGTTCAAACTGAATTTTGGTGCTATAAAAACTAAAAATATTTTCACCCTTGCCTGGTGGCTCAATTGGTTGGAGCGTATCCAGTTCACAAAAATGCTGCAGGCTTGATTCCAGGTCAGGACACATATCTAGGTTGTGGGTTCAGTCCTTGGTAGGGGCACATATGGAGGCAACTGATCGGTGTTTCCCTCTCATAACAATGTTTCTCTCTCTCCCCCCACTTCCACTCTCTCTAGAAATCAATGAAAGACTATTCTCAGGTGAGGATTAAAAAAGAAATCTAAAAATATTTTTATTTCCTATTCATGAACACAAAATATTTAGAAAAAGACTGACGAGGTATTTAGCTTAACTCAGTGAGAAAGGTATTATAAAGAAACAAAAAGTAACTTACAGAGCAAATTCCCACTTGAATCTGTTAAACAACAATAAAATAAAACTAACTTTAGGAATGGAAAGCCTGAATTTGTTTTTACGTTAAGTTGAAACACCTCCTCCCCACGATCTAACTAGTACACAATACACAAGATCAGTGACATTTCAGAGGCTAGCAAATACAGAAGAAAAACTTAGCTATTTAAATATACCATGTTAATTGCTGCCTTCAAAGATATTAGGTTAAAATAATTGGCCCATAAAAACGCCTTTTGAGACTCAGGAAATCTCAGATCTACTTTCCACTAGTAGAACAAGGAAGCATTAACAAAACTATTTAAACTGAAGAAATCCAGGTTCCATCAGAAGATAATAAATCATACAACAAGCACCAAAGCAACATCATCACTGAAGGCAACATGGAAATACCATGTGGGGACCTACTAACCACAGAAACTCCCCCACTCAGCAAAACCTGTGAGCAACAGTCAACAATGAAGAGCCTCAGAGCAATGAAATCAGACCAGTACACATGGTCACCTATTGTTTATGAATATTTGTTCTCAAAGGATTGTTATCTCGCTAAAAATCAAACACCTAGAGGAGATTTTAAGTTTTTAAAACTCATTCAGTTAAGTTATTGCCACATATAGGATTATAAAACACGCAGTGCAAGTAAATTAAGCCCATACTTCTGAAAAGGTGCCATTGTCTGCTACAGTTTATTTACTTTCTGCTGATATTGAACTTAAGTTACTGAATCAAGATCCAATATATATTTTTAACTGCATTTACTTACTGGTTATTTCAGCTCTGTCAAACCTTTCTAGTTGTATTTTCTAGTCATTTAATTTTGTCTCAAGTATCAAACAGACTCTTACTCTTATTTTTCCACCATTCCTCAGGAAGCAGGCTATAACTTCCACAGAGTATCATTTCTTTTAGTTTTGGGACTACTGAGAGGGAAATAACACATGCAGAATAACTCAGAATTTCTACTGCTCATGCTCAGGGTATATCCTTGGTCCCTAATAGGGTTGGTTTGCTCCTAGCACTCTCCATGAAACCATAGCTGTTAATTCACTGGAAATGCCCTGGAGTCTTGTTCTTCAGAGTTTAGACTACAGATATTTCTGGTGCTAAAAAAAGAAAAATCTCTCACCTCACCTTAGCTTGCCTCCCAAGTTTCATACTCCAGGATTGAAAAATCAGGATAACTGACAGCAGGGATATCTGTTTCCTTCATTAGAAACCATAACCTAAACAAAGATACGTTATTTTTCATAAGTTTCTGTAAAATCAAATCAATCAATAATTGAGCATCAACCAATGGTCTCACTTTAACATCAGCACAGTGGCTGTACCATCAATTGCACAGTGAAGATCACACTACAAATTTCAGTTCAGTTTATTTTCAATCTTATCTCATCAAGGATTTAAAATCTACTAGAGTTCAATCTTCCATAGTATTCTGTTATTTATAAGTTTAAAATAGTCTGAAAGAATGTGTACAAAAATTTTAGCAATTGTGTCATCTGGCTCATGGATTACACAGATTTTTTATGTCTTACTTTTATGTATCTGTATTTTTGGATCTTCTTAAAATGAATAGTAATTTGGGGGTAATAAAAAATTTAAAGAAAGTAATATCAAAAAGGAAAAATTATTCTCTTGGCTTTTCATAGGATAGTCTAGAGATAGTTGATGCTGGAAACAGGGCAAGTTGATTCTGGAAATACAAAAAGAATGGGGACCTGAACTAAGGTGGTGTGGATGAAAAGATATTTAAGTGGTAAAATGGACAGGAATGAATGACATATTTGGGCATAAAAATGGTAGCAAATGTTCAAAGATGACATATTAAGATATAAAAATAATACTGACTGTTCAAAGATGACCCTCAAAAATGAATGGTGCTGCTTTAAAGTAGGAGATACAAGGAAAAGTGTGTGAAGAGTGTGATGAGGTTTATTCAGAACATGTGGAGTCTGAGGTACTTGTAGGATATCCAAGCAGAGATTACTACTAAGAAGTTGGATTTGGAGCCCAAGAGGAATGCTAAACAGTGATTCAGATGAGAAAATCATTGCTAAGGTGATGGCAGAAGTCATGGTGGTGGGTGAGATTGCTGGAGACAGTATGCATAGAGAAAACAAAAGATAGCCATGGAAAGAAATTCCAGGGAGTGCCCATGTTTAAGGCATGAGCAGAAGATGAAGAGCCTAAGAAAATGTTTTTCAAGAAGGAAAGAGGCATCCAAGAGAATGGGATCATGGAAATGAAGGGAATGATGGCAACCATTCTCACCTCCTGTGGGCCAGGTACTCTGTTTTACCCATGTTACCTGTAACCATTCAGCAGTGCTACATGGACAACATTGCTATGTTCCTTAGAGAGAAGGAAACGGACATTCCTAGAGGATAAGAAATTCTCCCCGAGTAACACAACTATTACATCAAACTTGGCCTTTCTGACTCTGAAGTCCATGCTCTGTCCTCACTGTCATACTGCTTTATTAGAATGCATTATAAATGGCTATGTCTGTCAACTGGTCTACATCAAGATGGAACCTAGAATCTTGGCACAGTTCTTCAAACAATAGACTGGATGAATAGCTAGCTGGGTCTTTTGGGTACAGCTACTCCATCTACCTCAGCCCCTCTCCCAGGAGCCCCATCTTCCTGATGCAGCAATTTTCTTCAATTCTAAGACCAATGCCCTGTTCTTATTGGTTGGCATGCATAGCCTCCAGATGGTTAAGTATATTATATATTGCCCCTGCAAATGACTGAGGGAGCCAGCTAAATATTTACTGATTTTATATGTATATATATGTAATATTCATAAGAAACACTTCTAATTTTCTAAAAATGATATCTTTTGAGGAAAGTAGATTTACTTCCTTACTGAAAAGATAAGATTAATTGAAAAATTAGATTATAAATAATTGTTTTAGAGATCAATAATAATTACTTAAACAATCAAAGAAATATCAAAAGTACTTTATGTGTCAAGTAAGTCAAGGATGTTCAGTTTGAACAGAACAGAGGCAAATACTTGCAAATGGATGAACAAGAGAAAACCAGTTAGAAATCATACAATTGTGCAACATAGAAGGAGCCAAGATCTTTAGACTTAGGCATCATACCTATTTTGTGGAGCATAAAAAAATTAAAATATTATGCTGGAAATAAAAAATTCAAGGACATAGGTGATCATACCTGGTTTCTTAGACATTCATGAAATTTTCTCCATAACTGGCAAATTGCAACACAAGGAAAAGCTCTGAAGCTATTTATCTCTTAAGAGATAGAACATTTCAACATAAAGAGATTATATAGAAATTTATATATATAAATTTCAAATTTTTTTTAAAGAAAATAAAGAATTCTAAATGTAAATGTTGTTATTTTTGGCTAAAAGTACAAAAGCCGAATGCAAGATATTTAATTATCCTGTCCCCCTCAAACAGATTTATACCAATTTTCTTGACTACTCTTTACTAAGATTGATATGGATGACTCCAGATTTATGATAGAAATTATGCAAATAAGACAATTGATTTTACTAACAAGACAGGAAAATGACTTAAAGATTGATTAAGAATCCTCATTTCCTGGTTCATTTAGTCCTTTCCTGTAAGGAAGTCATATAGTCACAGGCATATATAGTTCTTTAAAGAAATTAAATTATTGGCCCAGAAACCAGGCCCCTAAACAAATGTGAATGTGTCTGTGGATAATGAAGATATACAAGAGCAGGGACAGTGAGGCTTTCAGAAACCAGTGATATAGAAACACCAAAGAAACTTGGCTCCAAGCAACAATGTAGTGTAGTTGCTTCTTTTTTCAAGATTTTATTTTATTTTTTTATCAATAAATCAAAAAACAGATGTTGAGAAGGATGTGGAGAAAAGGGAACCCTCTTGCACTATTGGTGGAAATACAGATTGAGGCAGCCACTGTGGAAAGCAGAATGGAGTTACCCCCCAAAATTAAAATTAGAACTGCCTTATGACCTAGCAATTTCACTCCTGGAATATATCTGAAGAAACACTAATTCAAAGGAATATATGCACTCCTATGTTCATTGCAGCATCATTTACAATAGCAAAGATTTAGAAGCAGCCCAACTGTCCATCAGTACATGAATGGATAAAAAAACTGTAGTACATTTACACCATGGAATGGTACTCAGCTGTAAAAAAAAAAAAAAAAAAAGAAGGCTCTCATCCTTTGAGACAGCATGATGGAACCTGGAGAGTATTATGCTAAGCGAAATAAGTGGTCAGAGAAAGATAAGTATCACATGATCTCACTCATATGTAGAATCTGAAGAGCAAAATAAACTGATTAACAAAATAGATCCAGAGACATAGAATCATGGAACAGACTGATGAATCTCTGAGGGAAGGTGGGGGTGGGGATGGGTGGGTGGGAAGAGATTAACCAAAGAACTTATACGCCTGTACGTATAACGCATAGACAAAATACAGTGGTGGAGGTCTGGGAAGTGGGGGTGGGTATGGGGTAGAAAGAGTCAGTGGGGGAAAAGGGGGACATCTGTAATACTTTCAATTACAGATATCCCCCCTTTTTTTCCTATTGATCCCCTCCACTCCATATCCCCCCCCAAAGCCTTCATCACACTATTGTCTGTGTCCTTGAGTTATGCATATATGCATATAAGTTCTTTGATTAATCTCTCCCCACCCACACCCGAATCCCCACCTTCCCATAAGATTCATCAGTATGTTCCATGCTTCTAGTCTCTGGATCTATTTTGTTCCTCAGTTTCTTTTGTTTATTAGATTCCATGTATGAGTGAGATAATGTAAAACTGAATCAGGAAGAATCAGAAAACCTGAATAGGCTAATAACAACTGATAAAATTGAAGCAGCAATAAAAAAACCTCCCAGCAAACAAAAGCCCTGGTACAGATGGCTTCACAGAGGAGCTTTCTATTTCTTTGAGTTGTAGGGATAGTTTACTAAAAATTTTTCTTGCTTTTTGAGGTAGGCCTGCAGTGCTATGAATTTCCCTCTTAGTACTGCTTTCACTGTATTCCATAGATTTGTGGTGGTTGTGTGTTCATTTTCATTTGTTTCCAGGAAGTTTTTTATTTCTTTCTTGATCTTATTGGTAACCTATTCGTTGTTTAATAACATGCTATTTAGCCTCCATGTGTTTGAAAGTTTTTGAGTGTTTTACTATAGTTGGTTTCTAATTTCATGCCATTATGATCTGAGATGCTTGACATGATGTCAATCTTCTTGAACTGGTAGAGACTGGTTTTGGGTCCTAACATGTGGTCTATCTTTGAGAATGACTTACGTGCACTTGAGAGTAATGTATATTCTGCAGCTTTGGAGTGAAATGTTCTGCAAATGTCAATTAAATCCATCTGATCTAATGTGCCATTTAGAGTCACTGTTTGTCTGGAAGACCTATCCAGTAAAGTCAGTGGGGTATTAAAGTCCCCCAACTATGACTATATCGCTGTTGATCTCTTCTTTAAAGTCCTTAAGGTTATTATTGATTGTCATTTTAATTCTTTATGCCTGTGTATCTCTCTCTATTTCTTCTTATTATTACAGCAGTCCCTTTAACATTTCCTGCAGTGCTAGTTTGGCGGTGATAAACTCCTTTAGCCCTTTTTTGCCTGGTAAGCTCTTTATTTCTCCATCTATTATGAATGATAGGCTTGCTGGATGGGGTAGTCTTGGTTTCAGACCCTTGTTTTGCATTACCTTGAATACTTCATACCATTCCCTCTGGCCTGTAGAGTTTCTGATGAGAAGTCAGCTGACAGCCTTATGGGAGCTCTTTTGTCGGTAACATTGCTTTTCTCTAGCTGCCTTTAATATTCTCTCTTTGTCTTGAATTTTTGGCATTTTAATTACGATGTGCCTGGACATGGGCCTCTTTAGGTTGTTCTTGCTTGGGACTCTATGTACCTCCTGAACTTGTGTGCCCTTTTCCTTCACCAGGTTAGGGAAGTTTTCTGCCATTATTTCTTCAAACCGGTTTTCTAACCCTTGCTTACTTTTGACCACTTCTGGCACTCCTATGATGCAAATATTGTTGCATTTCATGTTGTCCCACAGCTCCATTAGACTGTCATCCTGTTTTTCAATTGTTTTCTTCTTTTTGGATCACTGATTAAGTGATTTTTGCTACCCTGTCTTCTAATTCACTGATCCTATCCTCAGCTTCCTTTAATCTGCTGTTTATTCCTTCCAATGTATTCTTTATTTCTGCTATGTCAGTATTCATTTCTGACTGGTCATTTTTCATAGTTTCCATATCTTTTTTCATGCTGTTGAGCATCCTTACAATCAGTATTCTGAACTCTATATCTGATAGATTGCTTTTCTTTTCATTTAGCTCTTTTTCTGGAGACTTCTCATATTCTTTCATTTGGGGATTGTTTTTTGTCTCCCCATTTGACTGCCTATTTGAGTTTGTTTCTATGTATTAAGTAGGCTTGCTAGAACTCTCAGTCTTTTTGGAGGTTCTCTGGTGCAGGCCAACATCAGACACTGTTTGTAACTGGCTTTGAGTACCCTGTTTGGAGCTATCAACAACCCATACATGGCTTGAGGTCCCCTCTGTTGGGGCTGGGTGTGTTTAGACAGGACCGAGATGCACATCAAAGTCTCTTTTTCCAAGGCCCAGGTCCAGAAGTAGATCAAGCAAAGACTCAAAGCACTCTGAGGTCTGCCTCTGCCTGCAGGCAGATTAATCTGATTCTCTTAATGAGCCTCAGGCTGTAGAAACTCCACAGGGTGGGGCGGCTGATTGTTATCTGTCTCATAATGAGCCTCAGGCTGTAGAAACTCCATGGGTAGGGCAGGGCAAGAGGTTTTCCAGCTGGGTGGGGCAATTGCTTCACCCTCAGGCTTGGAAGGTAAATGTCTGCCTATGAAAGATGTCCTCTGCAGTAGAGGGAATAACTCAGCACATGAATCCAGAGGGGTGCCCTCTGAGTTCTATCTTCAGAGCCCAACACCCTAGATTCTTTTCACACAGCTCCAGTCCACTCTGACCTCCCTCTCCTGGAGCCCAAGGTGAGTGGCTTCACACAAAACTTTGTGCTTTGGCTCTTTAAGAGGGTGCCTGCATTTCCAGCCATTTCTCTCTGGCAGACAGAAACTTAACTGCTTTTCACAGCCAGATGTTATGTGGGCACCTTTCTTAGCTCTCGTGCTCTGGCTGGGAAGTCCAGCCTGGGGTTTTGGCCCCAGAGTCCTCAGTGGGAACCCCCGCAAAGCAGAGATATTGCTCCGGACCTTCAGCTTCTGCCTGTGGGAGCCCAGCCAGCCCTCTAGCACCTCCATATTTCCTACCAGTGTCTATTCAGTCTCTACTTTTCCTCCTTGGTTATGAGGGTGCTCTCCAGATTTTCTTTAGTTGCAGTTGGTTATTCAGGATGGTTTTTCTATATTTTAGTTGTAATTCCAGTTTGGTCCCAGGAGAGCACCACTGTAGCTTCCACTCAGTCCTCCACCATCTTTAATCCTCCCCAAAGATAATTCTTTGTAAAAAAACAAAATTTCTCACGGAACTGCCTTATGACCCAGGAATTCCACTTCTGGAATATATTGGAAGAAACCAGAAACACTAATTGAAAAGAATATATGCACCCCTATGTTCATTGCAGCATCATTTACAATAGCAAAGATTTGGAAACAGCAAAGTATCCATCAGTAGATGAGTGGATAAAAAAGCTGTGGTATATTTACACAATGGAATACTACTTGGCCATAAAAAAGGGAAATCTTACCATCTGTGACGACTCGGATGGCCCTGGACAGCATACACTAAGTGAAATAAGCCAGTCGGAGAAAGACAAGTTCCATGTGATTTCACTCATGTGTGGAATCTAATGAACAAAATAAACTAACAAACTAAATAGAAACAGATTCATAGATGCTGAAGACAGACTGCTGTCAGAGGGAAAGGAGATTGTGCAGGTGGGTGAAAAGGTGAAGGGATTAAGGCCAAAAAAAAAAACACCAAAAAACTCATAGACACAGACAACAGTATAATGATTACCAGAGGAAAAGGGGGTGGGGAAAGTCAGGAGAGGGTAAAGGGGGGATAAGTGGTGAAGGAAGGAGACTTGACCTTGGGTGGTGAACATGCAATACAGTATAGAGTTGATGTATTATAGAATTGTACACCTGAAACCTATATAATTGTATTAACAAATGTCACCCCAATAAATTCAATTAAAAAAGTTTTTTTTCATGGTACAGCTGTTAATATTAAGACTCAAAAGAAAGTATTCACTGAAAATAAAAGCAACCTCAAAACAAATGAGTTTCAAGATGGAAGAATAAGGGACTCTCTAGAGTAGTTTCAGTCAAACAGGCAGGCATGTGAGAGCAAAAGGACACATATATGCCAGGGATATATACAGTTCACATTTTGCTGCCAGCATTTTGTAACAAAATACTGAAAGACTTGGCAGGGTTTGACAGATTAGATTAGATATTCATGTTTTTCTTTGTGTTTTAAGATTTAAAGTAAAAATGAAAATGCCCTAAGAATCAAGTTGCATTACAAAATCAGGATGCATTCTCTAGGGAAGAGGCTTTTTAAAAAGTGAGGGATTGAAGAGTGGTTCAGTTGGCATCAGTTCCAGACGGTAGAGGACAATGAATGCTGCGCTTCTACAATTTCATAACATTTTTCCTGACTCCAAGATCTATCCTCTGTCATGTTCTCATTGGCTGACCCTTCTTACACCACCAGATAATTTGTGATTTCTGAGGAATCTCCTGCCACCGCTTGTGCAGCTAGAAGAACCTAGGCTCCCCCTGCTTCCAAATGCACTGTGACATAGTGCCTTTATGCTAGTTTGGCTTAGGAAAGATATCACAGGAAAGGTTTCACAGGAAAGGTTTCAGGTTAGTGGGGGAAACCCGCATTACATTATTATTATGAAACCACATGGAAACAAGCCTGTGCGTTTAATTGTAGAAACAGTTTCAAGTAAGCTCTTAGAGTTACTAAATACTTTTCCTAAAATGACACCAAATGAAATTCTGCATAAAAGTATTTGAGGAATATGTAAATTTACAAAAAAGATTAGCTAACAAACTTACATTAAACTGACATTTCATCAGTTTTTCATCAGTTTTGACATGTTCAGTGCCAATTTTTCCAACTTTTATAAAATTACTATTTAAAGGTCCACCATTATCTAGTCTTTCAGAATTTTTCTCATCACTATTTATGGTCTAATTATTGCTATAAATAGTATTATAATTTATTAATAGTGTCTAAAACAGTGTTTCTCTTTCATGAATGAATGGCCTCTTTTATATTTATCTAAGCAATAGAGAAAAGCTCAATAAAAAAAATAAAAAGTGACCTCAATTTCTCTATTTAGAAATAAAGGATCTTCACATTTAAAAACTCAATTTTAAATTTTATTTATTTTTAAAACAACTCCATGTATTTATTTATTTACTTATTTTTGTTGTTACTCCTCACTTGAGGATATTTTTCCTATTGATTTTTAGAGAGCGTGAAAGGGAGAGATGGAGGAAGGGAGAGAGAGAAACACTGATGTGAGACACGTGGTTTGGTTGCCTCCTGCAGGTGCCCAACCTAGGCTGGGGATCAAACCTGCAACCCAGGTACTTCCCCTTGATGGGGAAACAAATCTGTGACCCTTTGGTGCGTGGGCTGACACTCTAACCACTGAGCAACACAGGCCAGGGCAAAACCTCAATTTTTAAAAGTAATTTATATCACCAAATATTATAAATAATTTTTATTCAATTAACAAACCAAGAATGTTAGGCAGCCCACTACCATCCATTTACTCAAGTGAAGTAGATATATTTCACTTTTAATTAGGGGTGTTTCAGTGTGCTTCTGCGCAAAGCTCCTGAAATCGATATAGTTCCACTAAATTAAAAACAAGTGAAAACAGGGCAAGACTCAGTCATATTCTAGTATTTCTCTTGTCTCCTGAGCATTTGTTTGTTTTGTTTAACATTCTGAAAAAGGGAATCAGGCAGTGGCATATGTTTCACACATCAATTAAAAATTAATTTTAATATAATTTGGGAAGCAAACTGTAGCTTCTGGAATGCTGCAAAAGAAGATCATTTTACAAAGTCAGAGAAACTTTTGAAAACTGATGAAATGTACATACAGAAAATGAACGTGCAGTCTTTTCTTAGAGGGGTCTCCAGCATCCTACAGCCTAGCCAAGAACTCCCGTAAGGGTCATAGTCTCTGGTCAAGATCCTTACTCTGGTAAGCCAAATTTTAAATCTTAAAATAAAGCACTGCTGTTCTGGGAAACCTTTGGTCCAATGCCCCTATATGAGCTCAGGGACCCTGACATTCACCAGACAGTTATTTCTTCCCATTTCTCTTAGGAGAAAAAAAACAGTGATTAACAGATCATAACTGTTAAGCAACTTACCACAAGGCTCTGCAAGTCTTTTCCCACAAGAAAAATATTGCAATAATGGAAGACTATGTTATGTTTGCAAAATGCTGGTAAGAATTTTCTCTCAGTCTAACATGTGGGCACCCTTGCCAGTTAGGGTAGTTATTAGAGAAAATCTGCCTGGTGAACTTGCCTTTAATGGGGACAGAGTGATGGCTTAATGTGTTCTCACCAACATTTTCTATCCAAAAGGAGGTGGTAAGGAGATGAACACCACCACCCTTTGCAGTAGAAATACACCAAGGGTCACAGAGCCCAGCTATTTCGGCTGCAGGCAAATTCCTATGTATCCACTTTTGCCCATGTAAATAAGAATTCAGGACTGTTCCAAGATTTTATGAAGAAATATCTAATTTGTAGATGCTTGAAAAACAATGAGAGTAATATCTAGATATTGCTTAACATGGTTTGGGGTAAAAAACAAAGAGGA
The DNA here is from genome assembly GCF_054644295.1 of Miniopterus natalensis. Classification (NCBI taxonomy): domain Eukaryota; kingdom Metazoa; phylum Chordata; class Mammalia; order Chiroptera; family Miniopteridae; genus Miniopterus; species Miniopterus natalensis. Next base: position 122,913,844 of record NC_142081.1, on the reverse strand, counting down.
CAGTAGAAAAATACTTTGACTGCTTATTGACTTTTGGTGCCCTGAAAGTTCCACTCCTTGCTAACCCTAGGGAATCAAAAGGATGCTCTTTAAGAGAAGTCCTTCATCCCTGTTTTTTGCAAGGTCCTAAAGCAAATAGATTTTAAGGTCAGATTACTTTGCAAAGAAATGCACGTAACCAGCCTCCAACCCATTAGATGCATTCATCTTGATCCTACATTCTGTGTGTCTTGAATTATGTTACTGCAAGTGAAATGAAAATAGAAGCCAAAATACCATACATGGCTTGCCAAATACCGTGGAGCTGCATTATACATACGTTAATTTATGAGAACGTATCAAGGGAATTTAACTGTAAGCCTTTGGTATGGAGTAGAAATGGGAAGAAGACAAAAAAAGCAGGTGGGCAATGAGGAGAAGGCAATGGGGAGAGGGACAAGGAGAGGAGAAAGATTTAAATAGCGCAGGTGATCATTACCAGTGGCTACATGAGTATGGGCCCAGGAGGTCAAGGGCACCTAGGGAGTGAGAACTGGACCCATCGGAGACAATACTCCTGCTCACCGTGACATCCAGGGATTCACAAATAACTCATGGAAGAAATTATGTTTCCAAAAGTAACTTAGGGCTGCCATTAGAACATGCAAAACATTTTATTATTTAAATTAAACGTGGTGACAGTACCTTACACTGCTTCCTAAATTGTACCACTCAATGCCAAAAATATATGTTTATTTTATAATTAGGAAACTTTTTGCCTTTTATTTAAATATTTAAAAGGCAACTCCTCTTGATATTATCATTTTACAGATATATGTAAATTTCAAAATACCAAACAGTCAAGAAACAAACTCCTCTGCTCCATGAGACATACTTACAGGTCACATAGCAAAGCATACTTGAAGGTCTTCATCAGTCCCTTGTTTTTTCTTGAATTATTATGAGAGGGGAGGGAGACAAAAGTTGGTTATAAAGTCTGTTTTCTCTATGTACTGATTAACATGTTCTATTTTAGTTGAAACCAAGTTGAGAAATCAAGGGTACATCTAATATATCTAGCACACTGGACAATCAGAATAGATCATTTTTTAACGTTCCCTTCTTCTATATTCCAAAAAAGCAATAATCATGCAATAATCAGTAATAATCATTATTTTATTGATGTGTTCCTTAGTTTTAAAACATATAATATATGACTAAAATTTAAAAGAAATTTTAATTCTTTTTAATATTTTTATTAAAAAATTTTTGTGTTGGCATTATTGCAGATATCCCCCATTTCCCACCTCTTTTTTGCCCACTTCCACCTACCCCTGCCCTACCCCTCTTTTGGTCTTCACCACACTATTGTCCATGTCCATGGACATGCATATATGTTCTTTAGCTAATCCTTTCAACTTCTTATCCAGTCACCCCCAAAAGAAATTTCAATTTTAAAGGTCCTATTCAAATTTGATAAAATATATCATGTATGAGCTAAAATTGGCACTAATCAAACAAAAACATGACACATACCTTGTAATTCCCACTCTTCCATACTTCTAAATTTTAAACACAAATAGAAACTCCAAGGGTCACAGAGAATGACAGATGTGAACTGATTCAAGTCGTTTCTTGCCTTCACAATTCCTGTGCTGTCATTGTATATTTCAAGCCTACTATCACACGAAGGAATATGTAATATTACAAGTCTTGAAAAATGCCTTCTAAGCTAACTCAAAAGACACCAAACCTCCATGAACTTACTTTGTGAACAAATACTCATAGATGAGTCCATTGTATAACTGGAAGTTCTCCAATTAGCTTCCATTAGAATACAATGTGTAATAAAAATAAGTAATTTAAATGTGCTCACTTGAAGCTTACTCCTGATAAGAATCAGGGCAGGCCCCCCAGAATGTGCCACTTTGGCCTGTGGGTTACCTTGAGCTGAAGACAATCACAGCCCAACAGACTCAAGAAGAGCTTTTAATCTCCCCTTTGACTGCCTAAAAGATTTAGGAAAGGAGCTATTGCTGGAGATAGTTTTACATCAGAAGGACTGTCTCCATGGCTTGGCAAACATTTGTTTACCAAACATTTGCTCTTCCCATCTTCCGATGAATTGCCTTCATCCCCTTGGAAGTCCCAGACTCCTACTCCCTTCTCCTCAGCTCAGGATGGCGTAGAAGTCTCATTTGCCTGACTATCCAAGAGCCTCTCATGCCTTTGTGGGGCTCCCGTGCATGCAAAATTCATTTTGTGGGGGGTTTTCCTGTTAATCTGTCTATGTCAATTTTTATTAGGCCAGCCAGAGAACGTAGAAAAGAAGACAGAAAACTTCTTCCTCCCCTATACTCCCTAGTAAACAACAGTAACTACAGCAATTGTTCAGAATTGATTTTTCAGAGGAAGTATATTTTATCACTAATATTGTTTAGAACTGCCAGCACATGAAGATTTTTTTAAAAAGCACATTGGCTTTTGGTAAGTTGGATTATTGTTTTTGAATCATCTGTAACAATGCATGCTGTGCTGCCTGCATCCACAGCTGACCGCTCTCATGTCCTCCCCCTTCGTACGCCTCTGCAAAGATTGCTCTACATCTGAAAACTTCTTTCATAACATAACAGGTAAATGTTATGGCAGTTCATAAGCTGAATACAAGGTACTAATGTTTGTTTGATTTTTAATATAAATAAATAGGCCTTAAGAAATACACTGATGCTCAGGCCCCACTCCAGATCTACTGATTAAAAACCTCAGCAGGATAAGCCAGGGAATCTGAATCTTAAGACTCCCACCTGCCTTCCTTTCCCTCCTTCCTACTTCAGAGTTTTGCTATTGGGACCAAGAACCAAAGTTTGGGAATAGTTTATAAGAAGTCAGTGAATCCCTTTAAGGGGACACTTATGTTCAGTGGGATAAAGCTCCTTTGCATCACTACTAGCATCAGAATTGCCTGGACTCTTGTAAACATTCTTCAGTCCTACCCAGGATGGCAAGGGTGGGGTACCCAGGTCACTCTGAAGTACTCAAACCTGAAAAGCATTACTTTAAGGTGGTATTTTCTTTTCTTTTTTATTTATTTATTGATGTCTGATTAATATATAACATTATATTAGTTTCAGGTGTACAACATAATGATTCAACATTTGTATATAGTGCAAAATTGTCACCACAATAAGTCTAGCTAACATCCATCACCACACATAGTTACAAAACTTTTTTTCTTGTGGTGAGAACTTTTAAGCTCTACTCTTCACAACATTCAAATATACAATATGGTATTATTAACTACAGTCACCATGCTGTACATTCCATTCCCACGACTTATTTATTTTATAACTGGACATTTGTACCTTTTCACTAAGGTGGTATTTTCTAAATTTGAGAAATTTAAAGAACTCTGAGACATTTGTTTAGCACACAGAATCCACTTCCTGCCCGGCCGGGCGTGGCTCAGCGGTTGAGCGTCGACCTGGGATCCAGGAGATCAGGGTTTGATTCCCGGTCAAGGCACATGCCTGGTTGCAGGCTCGATCAATGACTCTCTCATCATTGATGTTTCTATCTCTCTCTCTCTCTCCTTTCCTCTCTCTGAAATCAATAAAGATATATTTAAAAAAAAAAAAAAAAAAGAATCCACTTCCTCCAACCTTTTCAAGAAAGTTGAAATTGAATCTTCTGGAAGGGATTTGGCAATATTTAAATTTAAAAACAAGTGATTTTTGTCACTAGGCAAATTAGGAACCACTGCTTGAAGTCATTGTAAGGGAGCAAAATTTGCCACTCTAAAATATACCACATTGGCAATTGATTAGTTTGAATTGAAGTTACTTAAGGAACAGTTGGTGGAAGAAGGACTCTCTCACCTTCCTCTCTGTCTCCTGAAAGCAGGAAGTAAGTATCCTAAGTGAAAGGTACCCTCCCTGCTCCAGGAGGTGGAGAGATATTCTTATCATCGCACCTAGGAAATTCAGGGCCAAGAAAGCAGTGTAAACTCAGCTTAGATGATTCACTAATTAGTACCCAAACCTAAGTTTCTTTGTCCTGTCAGTTCTTCATAAATTTACTTATTTGTCTTAAAAGTATAAAAGTTGCCTGCTTTGATAATTTCTTTAGGTCCCATATCTATGAGATCACCATCTATACAAAATTAAACTTTCTCCTGTTAATGTGTCTCATATCAATTTAATTTTTTCCCCCAAAATTTTTTATTTATTGATTTGAGAGAAAGATATCAATTTGTTGTTCCACTTATTTATGCCTTCATTGGTTGATTACTTTATGTGCCCTGAGTGGGGATCAACCCAAAACCTTGGCATATCAGGATGACACTCTAACCAAGTGAGCTACCTGACCAGGACACAGTTTAATTCTCAAACCAGGCAAAAGAACCCAGAAGAGTAGAAGGGAAATTTTTTTCCTCCTTGACTTCAGTAAAGCTCACATTTATTTGTTTGTTTGTTTCTTTATTTATTTATTTATTCATTTATTTTTTTTAATTTTTTTTTTAAATATATCTTTATTGATTTCAGAGAGAGGAAAGGAGAGGGAAAGAGAGAGATAGAAACACCAATGATGAGAGAGTCATTGATCAATCCCACAACTTGGGCAAGTGCCCTGACCAGGAATCGAACCCTGATCGCCTGGATCCTAGGTCAACGCTCAACCACTGAGCCATGCCCAGCCGGGCTATTCATTTATTTTTAATTCTCACCCAAGAATATTTTTTCCGTTGCTTTTCAGAAACTGAAAGGGACAGAGAGAGAGAGAGACCGAGAGAGAGAGAGAGAGAAACATCAGTGTGATAAAGACATATCAATTGGTTGCCTCCCATACACAACCTCCACTGGGGCTAAGGATGGAGCCTGCAACCTAGGTGGGTGCCCTTGGCCAGTATCAAAACTAGGGCCCTTCAGTCCAAGGTGCGACGCTCTAACTACTGAGTCAAACAGGCTAAGAACAGCTCATTTTTATTGAATACACACTGTGTGCTGGGGAATGTCCAAAACTGTAAAGAATTTTTATAAAAGTTTATTTGAGCCAAAACTGACAATTACCTGAAGCAAGATCTCAAGTGCTTTGAAGAGTAAGAATTTTGCATTTTCTCTTATACACTTGAAATTAAGGAGGGAAGGGAAGGAAGATCACAGTAAAGGTGGAGAAAGCAAGGCGGGAATAGGATTGCAGAATAGTTGAGATTATGTGCTCTCTCAAGGGTAGTCAGGCTTGAGGAGGGGTCTGAAAAGAGGCATTTCAGTAGTGTGTTAGCCTGGTTGCACAGAAGCAATGGGCAGGGCTTACTTAAGGCAAAGATAACCTTTTTACTAAAAAGAAGTTATATGCCTGGGGCGTAACTACCCACCATAACCTGGTCAGTTAGGAATTTATGATCAGATCACCCTGTGAGGTTACTTTCCATAGAGCCAATTTTCATGTGTGCATTCTAAGTGCTTTCCTGTTTATTTCTCACTTAATCCTAATAGCAACTTTACAAAGTACTGTCTTCATTTCACAGAGTAACTGCCCCTCTTCACCATCTACTAAAGGTGGATTTTACCATTTTAATCTCAGGGTAGTCTCATTTCACATATTCATAGTCTCTTGGATTAGAATCTGAGCTCTCAGTTCTCTTTCTTTTACAAAGCACACCATAAACTTCTTTGCATAAAATAGGAGCTCCATACATATTGTTGCTTCTAAGCAATCAAAGAGTCATTCTGCCTTTTGTCCAGTGCATTTGGCAGTGTAAATAAAAGTCTACCTTGATTTTGAAGATGTGGAGACAGAAGTTGGCAGTAGAAGTTACAGCTAAAAGCAGAGATCTTTTGTGTTGCTCTGGCTGGGAGTCAGAGTCCTGCAGAAATTGAACCAGGAAAAGGAAAACAGAAAGATCATCTGGTTTGGCTGGCTCTACGAGCCCGGATCCCGGCTGGGGAAGAGAATTTCAGTGCAGAAGAGAAAGGTAATAGATATTTCCAGTTTCCTGTCACACCCCTTCTCCCACATGCTTATCCACATTCTAATCAGCCTTCTGGGACTAATAGTTTCCAGTTTACTAAAAACCCACACTCATTTTCCCTTTCTAATTCTTTTGCCTGTACTTTAAGATCGCACATTTTATACTTTTCTAGTCTCTGGTTATTCAATAACAAAAAAGCTAACACTTCTGAGCTTTGTGCCATTCATCTCCAACCTGGAGAAAATCAGAACAAATGGGTGTGCTGTTTTCTGATCAACAGTTATCCTAACTCCACCAAGGGTGAGGAAGCTTTTCCTTGCTCTGCAATTCAAAATCACTCCCTTGAAACTTAAAACGTGCATTAAATACCTATTATTGTTCAAGTGTTTCTTTCTTTCTCTTTTCAAATTTCCATTCAGGCTTTTCTACTGAAACTTAACAAATGATGGGAGATGGAAGTATTCATAACTCCATTTTTTTCTCAGATAAAACTAAAAGAGACTCAATGAGGTTAATAATTTGCCTAAATTCATGCAGTTGGTAGGAGAAAGAAGCAGGATTTGAAGCTTTATCTGACTTCAAAGTCTATGTTTTTTCCACCATATTGTGATCCTCAGCATTCAAGCTATTTTGTTGTTGTTGTTATTTCATATGTTTACGTGTTATTTTCTCAACTAGCTGAGAAGAATAGAGAAAACATGGAGCACTTCCTCTTACTGGTGTTATGCTAAGCATGCAGCAGAAATACCATAAAAAGAAGTGATGGCTTCTCTCCTTGAATAGACCTCACTAAGACATCTCCTGAAACCTCCAAATCAAAAAAACTCCTCAAGCAAATTGACTTTTCAGTATTCTACCAGAATCATAAATCATTTGGTGATGTCACTAGAATAAAACTGCTCTTTAGGCAATTTCAACATCATTGTTCTCTTAGCAGGGAAACGGTGTTATTGGTGGAGATAGAGCAGACCTTGGGTTTCAGCAACCTTGGTACTTGAGTTTGGCAAAGAAAGAATTTATAACCAATGAACTCAAATAGAAGGAAAATATTTATTTAGAAAGTCACAGAGGTAGAAAGAAGTGAGCCAGCTGGGCTGTTTTGGTTCAAGAAACAAGTTACAGAGACAAAAGTAGGGCCCTTGGAGCTTAGGGAAAAGAAAGGTAGAGAGAATGCCCCTGGGACAAGGGAAATGGGAAAGGCCCAGGTCTGCCCCAATGGGTTCTCTGTTCTGAGGGGTTTTATCCACTCTCTAAAGGTGGGAATCTTAGGGGAGGTCCCTGGAGAGGATCTCAATGGAATACTCATCAGCTTTCTAGGTATGCTCTTTCATGGTCATAGGCCCTACTGATTAGTGGGCGCCAGGGCAGGGGGTCATTAATCAGTTCCGCCGGTCCTGATATCAGCCATGGCATCGCTTCATCTGGTTTTGCTGCTTTTCTGGGCCTGGTGCTAAAACACAACTGAGGCCTAGATGTTATGTCTAGGCCTTAATGCTTAAGGAAGTGGTAGTGCAAGGGCTTGTATGGGAGTCCTGTGAGGCTATTCTCTGGCCTCCTTGTTCCTCCTCTAAGGAGGTCTACCGCACCACTGGTGACATGCCAGGGGAGGAAAGGTCAGGGGAAGGTCTGAACCGCAAGACCAGTGATATGAAAGGCCAGGGGATCTGAACTGCATGACCAACAATAAGATAGGGAAGGAAAGGTCACCCTTGGGGTGAGGTCCTTGTTTTCCCAGTTTTGCCCATTGCTAAGCTCCCAGGGTTTTTCCTCCCTGGTGACCTTCTATACATGACTTAGTGTCCTTGCTCTGCTCATGTCTAACTGCCTACTACAGTTCTTGAAGAGTTCATACCTTGTGCGTCCTCCTTGCATGATGCATTTCCACTAAAAAGACAACTGACTACAACTATACAGGAACTATGTTCTTATCAGCAATTATCCTGTATCATTTAACACAGACAAGGCTTTTTCTTGTCCTACACACTGAAAATTACTCACTTAAAACTTTAAAAAATTATGTCAGGCCCTGGCTGGTGTGCCTTAGTTGGCTGGAGTGTTGTCCCATGCACCGAAGCGTCATGGGTTCAATTCTTGGGCAGAGCACATACCCAGGTTTTCATTTGATCTTTGGTTGGGCTGAGCACAGTGCAGAAAGCAACCTATCAATGTTCCTCTCTCTCTCTCCCTTCCTCTTTTTCTCTCTCTCTCTCTCCCTTCCTCTCTCTCTAGAATTAATGAAAAACATATCCTTGGGTGAAAGTTAAAAAAAAGAAAAAGTTATGTTAAGGCATCATTTTTAATATTTCATGGTTCTATATGTTGTGTGTTTTGCACACCCAGTAGTATCCTTCTGTTCAATAACTTAACTATAGAATGGATGAGATGACATTGATTTGTAGACCTTTTCAAAAATTTCAGGTGAAAAATAAAAAGAGGGTAAAGATTACCTTTCATGTAAGAAAAAAATGTTTAGGTATTAAACAGAGTTTAAAACTTCTGTTCACTCAACTACTGGTTTCTAGACTATAGAACTTAAATTGTATAGGTCTGCCTACTTCTCTCCATTGCATTGCCCTTATCCTAATTCATGCTGCCACTCTTCTTGCCTTGACTACTGCAATACCACCCTAAGTCCTGACTTACTGCAGTTTATTCTCTACTCAGCACAGTGATATTTTTGGAGAGTGAATCAAATATTTTGTTTACTCTTCTTTTCAAAATCCTTAGATTGCTTCCCCCTTTGCTTACAATAAAGTCCAAACTCCTTGCCATAGTCTACAAGACCCTATAAGTCCTGGCACCTGCCCACGTCTCCAGCATCATATAATACTTCATTGCATAAATATCTACTAAATACATGAATAACAATTTTCTGGAATTTGCATATATATGCCAGTTTCACAAAAACCATAGCACCAGAACATGACCAATTTATTGTACTTATTCATCTGGATAGAAACTAATTGCTAATTGATGCAGCTAAATATGTATTATCAATCTTTATCTCTGCTGTGTCAAGAAAAGGAAGTTTAGCTCCACTCCCAACCCATCCACACAGGTATTTTGTGAAAGATTCCTATTTTTTCCTTTCTGGTTGACTGACAACTAACAAGGCAAAATCCTACAATAATAACTATAATATATTAACCAAACTGTATGCTCTGTGGGAGCATCATATTTGTACTAAGGATCATCATTTGGCTCATATTCTTAGTCATAATCAATCTAGTAGTAGCTATTCTGGTGATGACAGATTTGATTGTTGATTGATCATTATATCGATTAGAGGTTTTTAAAAATTTATACAAAAGGTATTTTTTTTTAAGAATCTGTCTTTGTAATTCTAGCAGACAGCCATTGCTTATCATTTTGCTAAGCTCAATACCCTTTTGACCTATCTACCAGCAACACCAGATGAAGTCCATAGCCAGCAGTTAATCAAATTAAAAGACTAAGAAAGAAAGTGTCAAAACAGTCTTGATCTGTGAATAGTTGACAAACATCAGTCAGTTAATGAATTTCAAGTGCACAATGGGCAGGTTTATTAATATGGTGATTATATTCTGGGTATCTTCATTAGAAGATACTGCTTCATCTTCAAGATGTCAAACTTTCTTCCAGTGGATAAATTATCATGATACAAAAATAAACTGCCCTCTAGGACAAACCTACAGCCAATATCATACTTAATGGGCAAAAACTAAAAGTGTTTCCTTTCATATCCGGAATAAGACAGGGATGTCCGCTTTCACCACTCTTTTTCAATGTAGCACTGGAAGTCCTAGCCACAGTGAACAGACCAGAAGAAAAAAATAGAAGGCATCCAAAATGGAAAGGAGGAAGAAAAACTGTCATTATTTGCAGATGATATGATATTGTACATAGAAAACCATAAAGACTCCACACAAAAAACTACTAGATTTATAAATGAATTTGGCAAAGTAGCAGGATACAAAATTAACATCCAGACATCGATGGCATTTTTATACACTAATAATAAACTCTCAGAAAGATAAACTAAAAAAAAAAATCCCATTTACCATTGCAACAAAAAGATAAGATTCCTAGGAATAAACTTAAACAAGGAGGTAAAAGACCTGTACTCAGAAAACTATAAGACATTGAAAAAAGAAACAGAGAAAGATACAAGCAAGTGGAAGCATATACCATCTTCATGGATTGGAAGAATTAACATCATTAAAATGTCCATGCTACCCAAAGTATTCTACAGATTCAACGCAACCCCTATTAAAATACCAACAGCATATTTTACAGATCTAAAACAAATACTCCAAAAATTTATGTGGAACCAAAAAAGACCCCAAATAGCCTCAGCAATCTTGAGAAAGAAGAACAAAGTTGGGGAGATCACAAGACCAGGTATCAAACTGTACTACAAAGCCATTGTAATCAAAACAGCCAGGTTCTTGCACAAGAACAGGCATATAGACAAATGGAACAGAACAGAGAACCCAGAAATCGACCCAAGCCATTGTGCTCAATTAATATTTGACAAAGGAGGCAAAAGCATACAATGGAGTAAAGACAGTCTCTTCAATAAATGGTTTTGGGCCCTGGCAGGTTAGGTTCAGTGGCTAGAGCATCAGCCCACAGACTGAAGGGTCATGGGTTCGATTTCCAGTCAAGGGCACCTACCTCTGTTACAGGTTCTCCATCCCTGGTCAGGGTGAGTGTGGGGAGGCAACCAATTGATGTGTCTCTCATGTTGATGTATCTCTCTCACTTCCCCCCCTCCTTTCTTTTCACTCTCTCTAGAAATCAATGGAAAAAATATCCTCGGGTGAGGATTAAAAAAATAAAAGTAAAAAAATAAATAGTGTTGGGAAAATTGGACAGGTACTTGCAAAATAATGAAACTAGACAACCAATTTACACCATACACAAAAATAAACTCAAAATGGACAAAAGACTGAAATGTAAGTCAAGAAACCATAAAAACCCTAGAAGAAAACATAAGCAGTAATATCAGAGACATCTCATATAGCAGTATTTTCACCAATTCATCTCCTAGGGCAAGAGAAACAAAGGAGAAAATAAATAAATGGGACTACATCAAACTAAAAAGCTTCTGGACAGCAAAAGAAACCACCAACAAAATGAAAAGGGAACCTACTGCATGGGAGAACATATTTGCCAATGATATATCTGATAAGGGATTAATTTCCAAAGTATAGAAAGAATTCGTATAAGTTAACACCAGGAAGACAAACAATCTAATTAAAAAATGGACAAAGGACCTAAATAGACGCTTCTCCAAAGAGGACATACAGATGGCCAAAAGACATATGAAAAAATGCTCAAAGTCACTAATCATCAGAGAGATGCAAATTAAAACTGAAATGAGGTATCAACTCACACTTGCCAGAATGGCTGCCATCAATAAATTTAGAAGCAACTAGTGCTGGCAAGGATGTGAAGAAAAGGAAACCCTAGTACACTGCTGGTGGAAATGCAGACTGGTACAGCCACTGTGAAAACAGTACGATTTCTTTAAAAAATTAAAAATAGAACTGCCTTTTGACCCAGCAATTCCACTTTTGGGATTATATCCTAAGAATCCAAAATACCAATTAGAAAGAATATATACACCCCTATGTTCATAGCAGCACAATTTACAATAGCTAAGATCTGGAAACAGCACAAGTGCCAATCAGTAGATGAATGGATACAAAAACTGTGGGACATTTACACCATGGAATACTATGTGACTGTAAAAAAGAAGGATTTCTTACCCTTTGCAACAGCATAGATAGACCTGGAGATTATGCTGAGCTAAATAGGCCAGTTAGAGAAAGACAAATGTCACATGATCTCACTTATATGTGTAATCTAATGAGCAAAATAAACTAACGAACAAAGTAAGTCTAGAGTCATGGGTGCATGAAACAGACTGATAGATCACAGGGGGAGAGGGGTGGGGAGGACAGGAAGAGATTAAACAAAGAAGTTATATGAATATATGCATATCCCATGGACAGGGATAATAATAGTGTGGGAAGGCCTGAGATGGGATGGGGGCTGGGTGGAGAGGGGTGAAAGGGGGGAAAATGGGGTCATCTGCAATACTGCCATAAATAAATAAATAAATATAAAAATAAAATAAACTGCTTTCAGTTTTACTCGGGCATGTTCAAGAATAAAGTAACCAATATTATTAAACTTATATTTAGAAAGGTAGAATATTTCAAGTAAGAATGTAAAATTATTTCAAAATCACAGACTATTTTTCCAGATTCTGATTTTCTTAACTATCACTTAACAAATACTTATTTACTCTGGGTCAGGCAGGTGAAAGAGCCATCTGGATTCTAGAAGTGGAATCATGCTTAAAGGCTCAAAATGAGCGCTTACTTAATTAGACCAGTGATATATGTTCATAATCCAGAGAGAGGCATGCGCTTCATTTCCATTTTATTTACTAGAGTAGCCCGAGTCTCACCATGTTCCACTCAGTCAGAAACTCCACTTTTACACGTAAGTCAGCTTGATTATCTCTCAAAGGCAAATGAAAACAATGTAGAGTCCTATTTCCCAGAGATCCTTCATGGAGACTGAAAGTAAATTCAAGTGCTTAAATATTTTTGCATAATTAGAAAGGATCCTTTAGTTTTTTACTTTCAAAATATAATCTTTTCAATCTAGATCTGCATAACTCAAGTGTGTGTAATCAGCAAGCACATGGAGACCAAGAAACAAATTACAGTAACAGGTGTTATTGTATCAGCTGAGAGTCATAAGAGCTTCACACGCTCTAATAAGCCTAAGGCATGCATAAGAGCCAACAACGCCAAGGACAAATTAAAAGGAAAGTTCAGAGGTCAGACTTGGTTCATAGACATCTTTGGAAATGGAGTATTTATTTTCAAGTTAAAAACCTAACTGACTTGAAAATAAATCTTACCATTATTTAAAGGGAATTTTTAAAAAATAATCCCTAGCATAAGAAATGTCTTGATTTTAACTAAAACTAAAGCCTATTGCTAACTCACAAAAAAAAAAAAAAAGAAGAAGAAATAAAAAGATGGAACATATTCTATAGGTCACAAGAAACTTGGGCATGAATTAAGTAGTTCTTATAAACTAAGACATGGGCTGCTCAAATATAATACTCTCTCCTATAGGAGAAAATTGCTCTGCTATATATTCTTTACTTCACTGGTCACAACATAGCTTGGGTATGAAGGAGAAAATTGTGTCAGTTAACTTTCATTAATTTACAATTTCTCTTCCACCAAAATCCATTCTATATTATGTTTAAAAGTTAATATGATGGAACATAAAGAAAATTTAATCAGGTGTACAAAGTGAATTAAGAGAATTTTTCCTTCCCAAGCAAACAGGAATAAACTATTGGCACCTAACAAAATTGTGTGCTGACTCCTGCTGTTTTTACTCAAGCCAATATCTTTAACATAATTCTCTATTTCAAATTAACATTAATTATTTTTAAACAAAGCTTACAACTTAAAATATCGTTAACACAAATTGCTATAAAGAATCTTTTACTAAGAATTATTCCAAATCAAAAGAAAATAACCCCCATGAGGAAAAGGGCATTTAGTCACCATTGCTATTCATTTTCTTTTCACTAAGAATCACCAACCTAATTAATTTTTTCTTATAAAGTTTTTTCATTTGACAAAAATGCATATTTATACAGCAATATATTCCCCCCATTTCTAGAGTCTGAGTAACCCAGAAGGACCTAGAGATTTGGCTAGAAAGCTTCCATACAATCCAGTCCTTACTTATGACCAATCCAGAGACACGTTACGACCTAGATCACTCTTGAGTAGTAAGGTCCATTAATTAGAATTGATTTAGCTGCAAACATCCCAATCAAAGAAATGTATCCCTAAGATCTGGAGTATTTCACTACACTAAAATGAGTGTAAACTTTATAAGCTTCTTAATGTTTTCTTTATTTTTATTCTAATCTCAGGCTGGAAAAATTCATATTCCTTAAAAAGCATTATGTACTGCTGGTCATTGGTATGCTGGTAAATGTTTAACAACAGTTCTGTAAAAGAGGAGAAAGTAATGGCTCTGATTTGCACCACTGCCAAATACCATGGTGTAAATACTCCCACACGGCTGACTTTCAGCCACCAATGTAACATCAGCAAAAGCAGTCAGGAATAGATGATCAGTAGGACACCTATATCTAGTACTTTCACAATATATATAACAGGTATAAATAAGTTTAGGAGGATATATAAGAGTAAAATGATTAGGATGTGATGACTTGAATATTTATTACTTTTGATTTTAATAGTTTGTTTATATGTAATTTTTAATAATGACTGTGTTTATAATTTCACCAAATTCCTGAAGACTGGATGAGCAGCTCTCATGAGCCAGTGAGACCAGACACCAGCACACCTCTGCTACCTTGGTAGTCTCTTTCCTTGAGTCTGTTTTTCTTGTTTATTCTAAACTCTTAAGTAGATTACTCACTTTATGTCTTTTTTCTTTCTTTGTTTATCAAGAACACTAAGAAATTTAATCATATGAACAGTTTTGACTAAATACCATGGAGATCTTTAAATATTACTTTTAAATTTTCATTTATTTTGTAAATTGTCTGTTGTATTATTAACCAAATGCTATTTAGAAATGTTTGTGGGTTTTGCCTTTTGAGTGATTGTTTTTTATTTCCATCAATTTAGAGTATTTTCTTTAAACTTATTGATTTCTAGTTTTACTGCAGCGTGATTTGAGAATGTGGCCTATATAATTTCTACTTTTAAAGGTCATTAAGATTTAGGCAAAGGCACAGTGATCACATGGACCACAGTTTCACAGCACTTACTTGAGTCACTGGGGAAATGCAGCCAGTGTTTAACCTAAGTGCTCTTTGACAGTGAGTTTTCATATTATTTCAGTAGTGTTTAATACTTTCTCCTTAATCCAAATAAACCAGAAATCATATTTTCTGCACAGAGGTATAAATGTGAGAAAAATCATTGACTTTTCTTTTTAAATCTTTGTAATTACTTATGACTTAGCCAGCTACTCTCCTGCTTCTCCAGGACTTCGTGGAATAGATTACACATACTGCCTCCTGAATTCAGATGTTACCATTCTAGGCCCACAAGTATATCAAGTTCCCAAATGAAAGATGATGATTAGTCCAGCTTCAGCAAGTTGTGTAACGCAGGTACAATCAGCCATCAGCAGTAGGGGTGTATGGCTTCTGACTAATTGGTCCTTTGAATGGGGGCAAAGGGAAATATCCAGAGAAAGGAGATGAGAACTGAGAAAGTCAAAAGGTGTCTACCACATTTGCCCAATTTAAAAGATAATCAACCAAAGTTCAAGGAGAATGGGGACTCTCATCCTATCTAAGTGGCAAGGTCATGACCTTAATTCAGGTCTAGCCTCAAGCTCTCTCACTTCTAACAGAACTGTCCTATGGGACTATACCAAAATATATCTAAGGTACTTGTATTTTCTATAATTAGTATGCTCACTCTATCTTAAGGAAAAAACACACAACCTTACCTTTTTTTCAAATATAGCTTTATTGATTTCAAAGAAAGGAAAGGAGAGGGAGATAGAAACATCAATGATGAGAAAGTCATTGATCTGCTGCCTCCTGCACTCCCCCAACTGGGGATCGATCCTGTAACCCAGGCATGTGCCCTGACTGGGAATCGAACCCTGATCACCTGGATCTTAGGTCAATGCTCAACCACTGAGCCATGCCCGGCCAGGCGCACAAGTTCACATTTTAAGCCAAGATATATCAAGAAAAATCACTCACGTGTTTTAAAGTTTCCCACCTTCAACACATCAAATCGAAGCTCTCCTTCCTGCTTTTAGTATCTTTTATAGTAGAACCCACCCTACCTATCCAACACTTTCCCCAGTGCTCCACAAGAACTCTTCCTAAGGCTCCAGGCCTGTTTTTTTTTACTGATCTGAATATCCACACTCATTGCCATCTATGTGTGTTTACAGGCACTGCCCCTTTCCTCTCCTTCTTACTATCCTTCTCATCCCTTCAGAATCTGCTCTGAGTCCTGCCTCCTCCCTGAAGCTCTTTTGACAACTCAAATCTCACTGATTTCCCACTTTTCTGAATTTCAAAAGTCAACTTATTTAACAACAAAAAATGTAACCCATTTGTGTTTTCATAATTTCCTCTATTATTTTATGCTACCACTAGACTATTAATTCCTTAAGGGGGTGATACCTTAGTTTGCATCTCCAGGGGTGCACTGAATCCCTCTGGACATCTGAATGCAAGGTCTGTAGGAGGGAGCATGAGTTTTCTAACCACCAGCTCTCAGATGCCTCAATGATTAACCAATTTCTACCACTCGAGGAGCTTAATGACTCCAGCATTAAATTAACCTGCTGGACATGCTAGTCTCCTTTCTCTACCATTTCTCCTGTAAATTGCAGTTACTCTTATGCCCTGAGCTTAATTTTTGATCTATGTAGAACAGATCTGAATCTAGCTTCACTTATAGACTGAACATAATTCTATTCACTGCTTTCCCTCCCACCACACAGATCTCTCATTTATACCATTTAAAGTATTACACATTAGTTCAAGAATTAAGGTCTTAATCATTGTACCACATAGCATTAAGGACAGCACTGAACAACTAAAATCTGGGACGGGGAGCTTGCAAGAATTTGTAATGCATTGAATTTATTCTGTGATCATTACTTTTGTTAAATTCTATATATTCATAATTTTAAAGTCAAATAGTGCAACACAGTTTAAAGTGAAAAACAACAGGCCCCTGCCACAATCCCCGCACTCCCTCCCCAGAACTAACTACAGTGGTACCTCGGTATTCGAATGTAATCCATTCCAGAAAGCCGTTTGAGTTCTAAAATGTTCGAAAACCGAGGGATCCACAGCCGGCAGCTAGGCCTCAGGATCCTGCCCTCAGCGGAAGCCGAGTGGCACGTTCCACTTCCGAGGAGTGTTCAAAAACCGAAACATGTACTTTGGGTTTACAGCGTTCGTAAACCGAAATGTTCATCAGTGAAGGCGTTCGAAAACCGAGGTACCACTGCAGTTTCATGTCTTTATCTTTATTCTAGTATTTGCCTCCATATTTTAAAATAATGTGCTTATTTTATTGTTATAATTATGTGAATTAATATAAATATAATTTATATTCATATAAACACATAATAGTTATATTTCATAAATATTTTTAAACTTTTAATTTTTACTTTTAAATAATATATATTGATTTTCTATTATGGAAGAACTTAACTCTCTTACACATGCATATACTTCTCCTCCCTTATCTTTCCAATATAATTATATGCTTCATTTTCGCTAAATCAATAGTTAGGGTATACATTTTATGATTATGTGATTATCTTTCACAGTTGAGTATGCACGTTTAATGTATTTTGGTTATATACTCTTTTCTTGTGTAACTTTTTTCCCCCTAAAAAAAATAATTATTTTATTTTCTTCTATTTGTGTAGCTTTCTATGTTCTTATCATTGATCTGTCCCAAAACTGTTCAATAGCAGCGTGAGTGCCCCTCACAATATTCACACTCGTCCTCATAGCTGGCCCTCCAGAAGCCCGGAGTGCACCTGCTCCAGGCTGAGTCAGCTGCTATCCAGACCTGCTGCCCAGCCATCAACCTGGGGGTTCCTTCCACACCATCATGGGGGTTCGCTTTGTCAGGTGTGAGATGGATGCTTGTTTCCTGGAGCACATGTCTTCATTTTCCTTGGCTTACACACTCATATAGGTAGGAGAAGTTCTTCCAGTAATTTCTGAGAAAGGTTAAGGGGGTGGTACATTTTTTGCAACTTGAATGACTGAAAATATTTGTTTAACCTCACTATAGTTTGGCTGGTTTGGCAAATATTGTTTATTTTTTTGTGCCACCCAAGATCTTTTGATTACCTTTCCTGTGGTAAAATTCCCACATCCCCACTGTTTCAAGGTAGAATCTAGAACGTGCTCTTTTGCTGCTGGGGTTGGGGAAGGAGGTATGTAATTTGAATTTTCCAGTGACACATACCTTGTACAAGACTTTAATTCAGAAGCAAGCAATGTGGGAGTGAGGCTGTTTGCACAATCCATCTTTCTGGTAAATGATGGACATAAACGATGAAGCTTTATATATATATATAATCTTATTGATTTCAGAGAGAGGAAGGGAGAGGGAGAGAGAGAGATAGAAACATCAATGATGAGAGTCATTGATCAGCTGCCAAACTGAGGATGGAGCCCACAACCCGGGCATGTGCCCTGACCGGGAATCACACCTCGATCTCCTGGATCCTAGGACAGTGCTCAACCACTGAGCCACGACTGGCCGGACTGATGAAGCTTCTTTTTATCATTGCCGCCAACCGTGGTGTCTGTGCCAAGAGTGTTAGTGGAAATATTTTCTCAGTGCAGCCCCCACAGTGGTTTTTGGATGTGGATCCTGGCAACATGGCATAACAGCCTACATTCTCTCACCAGAAAAGTACATAAGCAACCTAAACAATCTGAGGTCAGTACATTTATCTGCTTAAACTAACTGTATAGATTCTGCTGTTGACAATTAAGAATATCAATAACTGCCCAGCCAGGCATGGCTGGTGGTTGAACATCAACCTAGGATCCAGAAGGTCACGGTTCGAGTCCCTGTCAGGGCACAAGCCCGGGTTGAGGGCTCCATCCCCAGTAGGGGGCATGCAGGAGGCAGCCGATCAATGACTCTCTCATCACTGATGTTTCTCTCTCCCTCTCCTTTCCTCTCTCTGAAATCAATAAAATTTTTTTTTTTTTTTAAAGAATATCAATAACAATTACAGAATTGTTGATTGGAAATCATTTTCCCTCAGAATTTACAAAGCATTCTTCCATGGTCTTCTGGTTATGCTGTTTCTGTTGAGAAGGCTGATACGATTCTCATTCCTGCGCTCTGGATATGACTTACTCTTCCTTTCTGAAAGCCTTGCCGCTATTCTTTTTATCCCCACTAGTCTGAAGTATGGATTTGAAATGCCATGGTGTGGGTCTCTTTGCATTCACTGGGCTGCCACACACAGTTGCACATGCTGTGCGCTGCACGCCTCTGGAGAGCTCTATTCCCATCACAGTCCCGTAGACACAGCCTGCATGGCTCTCCACGGTGACCCTGGGAACATTGTGCGGGACCTTACAACCTGGAGACTACTCTTCTTGAGTTCTGGGAAATCTATGGTATAATCTTTCACCTCAACCACTGTCTTTGTTCTGTCTCTGAAACACCTATTTGTCAAATATTTGGCTTCCTAGATTAATCTCATTTTCTTATTTCGTCTCTATTTTCCATTCCATGTCTCCTTGTTCTACTCTCTGAGAGATTTCCTCCACTTTATCTTCCAAACTTCTACTAAATATTTAACTTCAGCCGTGCTATTTTTAATTTAAAAGAGTTCTTTTTAAAAATAGCATTCTGTTCTCCAGGATACAAGATCTTGTCTTATCTCTCTGAAGATATCAGTTATAGATGTATTTACTTTTTTCTTATTTTAGGTTTTCTTCCATTCACTGCTTTCTGTTTCCTTTGCTATTTCTTTTTCTGTTCTGTCGTCATTTGTTGGTGTCTCTCTTTTGTCTTCAAGATTATGTAAAATGCCTCATGATCTATGGCACTGATATTTCCGAGGGAAAAAGTGACTGGAATGTGTGCAGTATGGTGTTTCTTGAGTGCTGGCTTTATTCATGATGGCTGGGTGCCTATTTTACTGAGGACCCTAACTGAGTCTCTGTGGGTAGCTTCTTTCAGTCCAGTCTACTTCCTTAGAAAGAAACCTGCCTGAGGGTGGGTGTGTGGGGAAGTGGAGGGGCTTAAGCCTGGCATCCAATATTCTCAGATCTAAGGGATCAAAAAGAGACCTAAGAGAGGCTGCGGCTGTGTCCTCAAATGCCATGCTGTTGTTGTTTTTATAATCCTCACCTGAGGACACATTTCCACTTATTTTAGAGAGGAAGGGGGGTTGCGGAGAGAGAGACATTGATTGATCGATTGGTTGCCTCCTGTACATGCCCTATCAGGGATCGAACCTGCAACCTTTTGGTGTTTGGGACAATGCTCCAACCAACTGAGCCACCAGGCCAGGGCCCCAAATGCCCTGTTTTAGCCCTGCCTGTACTGTGACCATCAGAGGTGACTCCAATTACTTTCCCTCTCTGGGATTTTGCAGTGAGGCTGCTTCTGAACTTTCCCAGATTCTGGTAAAGTTTTCAGCTCTGATATCTGCTAAATCTTTACTACCCTTCTTTCAATTTTCCACTGTTTTATTATTGTCACCTCCTTTCTTCTTTTTTTTTTTTCTTTTCAATATATCTTTATTGATTTCAGAGAGTGGAAAGGAGAGGGAGAGATAGAAACATCAATGATGAGAGAATCATTGATCGGCTGCCTCCTGCACGCCCCCACTGGGGATCGAGCCCGCAACCCAGGCATGAGCCCTGACCAGGAATCAAACCCCAATTGCCTGGTTCCTAGGTCGAAGCTCAACCACTGAGCCACGCTCGGCCGGGCCTTATTTTCTTTGTCTTATGTGATTATGAATTTTTTCCATCATTTTTCAGGAAGTATTTTAAGCAGGAGAGGTGGAAATATGTCAAAGAGACTATATTTTAAACATAGTATTCCCTCTATACTCTGAAAAACGATGGAAGGCCTACTAGACACCAGGCACTTCTCCTCTTCCTTGCTTACTGGTAAAAACAATATAGTACCTATTTCATAGGATTATCCTGAGGAGTAAATGAGAAAAACCAGGTAAACACTGAGTGTAACTATTACAGTTGTGAAAACAATGAGGACCAAGCAATAGGTGGCAAAGCAGTGTATGCAAAGTCAGAGCAAAGAAACACTTTTCTGAGATTAATATACAGACCTGTGGTCCTGGGCCAGCAGCATCAGTATCACCTGAAAACCTGTTAGGAATTCAAATGCTGAGTCCCCACCTCAGACATCCTGAATTAGAAACTCTGGAGGTAGCCCTGCACTCTGTCCTTTAAACAAGCAATGCAGGTGATTCCAATGCCCAGGAAAGTTTAGGGCTCACTGACAGAGGCAAAGAAATGAACTCCCTTTCATTGAAGGTGCTACCTGGGGACCACCTGCAGTCCCTGGATATGTCTCATGTGCCAAGAAGATGAGGCTAACATTTAAATAAAAGCAGAGACTTGTGAGATGAAAGCCAGAGAAGAGACAGACTTGCTCATGGAAGACGGATTCCAAGCCCTGAGGACCTGATCCTGCAGCTTCTTTCTTCAACTCTGTGAGCTCTGCCAGGATCTTGCTCAGCAATGTGGATCAACCCTTTGTTTTTCTGAAGCCAGTCTGAATCAAGTTTCTGGTATTTGCAACCACAGAATCCTGACTAGCATAAGACCCTTCCTCTTTAAGAAACAGAGTGAACCTGACCTTCCCCTGTCAGCTGGCAAAGAGCAGCTCCCAGAGGAAGCCAACTATGAGAACCTCCCAACTGTCTATCATGGACAAGTTCCACCATGCTCTGAATTCAGTGTCTTCTCTGCTTATGTATGGTGGACAAATAGGGCCCATTTACACATGCAAGAACCAAATTCAATATCTTTACCTCTTGGTATTTCAGGGTTTGGTGAGCACATCTATGTTCATCCTGTTCATAACATTCATGGTTTTATGAATTTTCATCATACACCTTCTTATTCTTCATTGTGTCTCTCCTAATCTTACTAAATTTCATAGAGCTCACTTACCGAGTCAGATTCATAAGATCTTTCTGTAGTTCAAGGGGTCCTAAACCTTTGCTAATCATCAAAATCACCTAGGGAGACTTTTAAACATATAATGCCCATACTCCACTCAAGACCTACTAATTCTCTGGGCCATTTTCTACACACACACACACACACACACACACACACACATAATAAAGACATATACACATATGTATACATATAAAAATGTACATATATATGTATACACACACATACATATAAAGGCACACACACACACATATAAAGGCACACACATACATCCATTCTCTGGTGAAACTAATGATCCCCACTTTTCTGGCTTTGCATTGCCATGAAAATTATTTTCTTTTTTTAATCCTCAAGTAAGGATATTTTTTCCATTGCCTTTCAGAGAGAGTGAAAGGGACGGGGGGGGGGAATAGAAACATCAATGTGAGAGAGACACATTGATTGGTTGCTTCCTTCACGTGCCCGGTGGAACCTGCAACTGAGGTGCATGCCCTTGGGCAGAATCGAACCGGAGACCCTTCAGTCCGCAGGCCGATGCTCTAACCACTAAGCCAAACTGGCTAGGGCTGA
Source organism: Miniopterus natalensis (assembly GCF_054644295.1). Classification (NCBI taxonomy): domain Eukaryota; kingdom Metazoa; phylum Chordata; class Mammalia; order Chiroptera; family Miniopteridae; genus Miniopterus; species Miniopterus natalensis. Next base: position 122,891,570 of record NC_142081.1, on the reverse strand, counting down.
AAATTGTTTTCTTAACAGCAAGTATTTCATTGTAACAGTGAAATCTGAAGCACAAATAATATTTCTAAGAATTACAAAATTAAATTTCAATTTTCCTAGAAAATCATTATAAACGCAGCTCTGCCCAACTCTGCAAAACATCCATAGAAAAGGCATGCAGACAACATGGTCTAACGACAAACAACAAATATCTGTCCCATGGTTTTCCACTTCCTTCTGCTCCTGAGGACTATGGACTCTACTACCAAGGCTGGGCATGACTCTCACATACAGGACTCCTGGTAGACACTATCAATCCATTGGTTAAACACATGTGCTGTAACCTAAATCTTCCCGATTTAAAATAAAGAGGCCCCGCCCTGGCTGGTGTGGCTCACTTGGTTGGGCATCATCCAGTGCACCGAGGAATTGCTGGTTCAATTCCCCGTCAGGACACATTCCAGGGTTGTCAGCTCCATCTCCAGTGGGGAGTATGCAGGAGGCAGCCGATGAATGTTTCTCTCTCACATCAATGTTTCTCTCTCGCTCTCGCTCTCCACCCCCCCTTCCTCTCTAACAATCAATTTTAAAAATCTTTAAAAAAATAAATAAAATAAAGAAGCCTGGGTTGTAGTCCCAACACTACCACTGGCTATGAAAATTTGACTTCTGTCCATTTCCTCTTCTTAAAAACACAGATAACCCTTATATTTTCTTCCTATACAAAGGTGATGAAGAACAAATAAGATTCGTGAATCTAGGAAATTCAAAATGGTGTTTCCCAAATAGAAAATCAATTTCAGGAGATGAGACATTATACTAAAGATGAGTCAACCAAAGCAGAATGTTGGATCAAACGAAGGAACCTCATAGTTCTTTTCTTAAGCACATGAACCAAGAATGATAAAAATCCCACTTAAAATTCCCCAGTCAAAAAAAAAAAATTGTCTGTTTCATAGTTTTGATACTTTTAGGCAAACTGAAACTATCGACAGGTGCTAAAGGAAAATATAAATAAATGTAAAAATGGAAGCTACTTCCATAATAACTGTTTTCTTTCTTTTTTTTAAATATATTTATTGATTTCAGAGAGAGGAAGAGAGAGTAGAAACATCAACGATGAGTCATTGATCAGCTGCCTCCTACACGCCCCCTGCTAGGAATCAAGGCGGAAACCCAGGCACGTGCCCTGACCAGGAATTGAACCGCAATCTCCTGGACCATAGAGTCGTTGCTCAACCGCTAAGCCATGCCAGCTTGACCATAATAACTGTTTTCAAAAGCACTTACATTTTTCAAGTTTAAAATAAAATTTTGTTATTAAATAAGTCAATGCAAAAATATTAAAATAGTTGCATGAATAAAGTGCAAAAACCTACTACTAAGTAATGAAACACAGTACCAGCCTAGCATTCAATACTGAAAAATAATTTAAATCAGAGTAAGCATAGAATAGAAAATCTGAATTAAACATGAAAGGCAAAGCTATAAACCAGGTGCATTGCATATATACTAACTAGTTCTATGATTCTAAATGTAATTACAGCAGTAGCTAACATTTTCTGAGTATGTACTAACTCTGTGCTTGATACTTTATATATTGTTTCTAACTTAATCCCTGCAACAACCTTGTAAAATAATTACAAATAACTATTTTCATATACAAATGATGAAGCAGGGTAAAAGAAGTTAACTTACTCAATATCATACTTATAGTAAGTGGTTCAGCTCAGATTTTAACCCCAGCCAACATGACTACAAAAACTTCTCATAAACAAAATAATTTGTGAGCAAGATATTATTATTATAGCCCCCGGTCACTAAAAATCTATTACCATATAGCCCGTGAGTTTACATAGCACTTAGCACAGTACATACTACTCTGCAGGCAGTCAATATTTGTTGAATATTACTTCCTATTTCCAAAAAGTATTTTCCTTCCTTTATCTTTCTTACCTATTCAGCATAATATTGTGGCTTGCCAGGGGCACCCTCTGTCATAAATGAAAGTAGGGACACATTGGCTAATGTATTATCCCTTGGCTCCCCTTTCTCTAGGCATCACACAGACAGACCACCGCCCTTCTCTTGTGGAAATACATTTCTGTAACAGGATAAACAGATAAATATTTGCATGTAGGTATTTGGGTCAGTTACAGCTTTCTTTACATCAATTACTTCAGCTCTTCTGTTGGCAAGAACTTCTCCACCTTGTCACCGGAAAGTGACGGGGCCCAGAGAGGGTGTGCCTCTGGCCAACCTGTAGGGTTTTGGGTTCTTGCCTTCGTGCAGGAAAGATTTCACAATAGGAGCCCAGGTGTACTTCACTGCTTCACTCTTCCCTTTCTAATGAGCTACACAATTCAGACAAGGCGATGACTCAGCTTAGATCATGCACACAGTGTCAGTGTCCTGGGGAATGACTATGGAGCAGAGCTGCCCTGCCAACCTGGACTGCTCCCTTTGGAACAGTGGAGTGAGAGAAAGGAACTGTTTTGTTAAAACAGTTTAACTATTAAAGCTGCACTCTCCATTCTTGCAGGATCAAGTTGCCTTCTAAATCAATATAGCCAACTCTTTGCCAATTGCCACAATTCTGATAGTGCTGTCTTCTGCCAACAGCCACTGTCAATAAAATGAAAAGGTAATGAAAAAAATCTGCCCAAGAACTACTTTATATTAAAAAGTTCAACATACATCTGCAATCTCTCTCTTCTCTGTCTTGGAATTCTGTATAAGCAGTTACTGGGGTTTCTATTTCAGCATCTACTGTTTGAGACATGAGCATTGTTTAGATGGGACATGGAAACATGGAACAGACTGACAGATCTTGGGGGAGGGGGGAGATTAACCAAAGAACTTAAATGCATAGATGCATAACCCATGGACACAGACAATAGTAAGGTGAAGGCCTGGGTTGGGGTAGGAGCTGGGTGGAGGGGGGCAAAGGGAGGATAATGGGGGACATCTGTAGTACTTTCAACAATATAAAAATAAATACATACATACATACATACATAAATAATAGTAAAACACATAATTGTTTACTCCCCCTAGGTCTGGCACTTTTCAGCAAGATGGCAAAGGTAGTGAAGTGACAGCTAAGAATTTCCTGACCAAATTCTTTCACTTCTTTCATTCCTATTACATCACCAGTATAGCTCATATTTCACTGTAAGAAACAAAAAGTGAATGTTTCCTGATTGTCAGTAGAACTGAAAGCCTTATTTGAGTTTATTTTACAAATTGGCTGCACAGTTGTTACATGACACATTGGTATAAATTCCCTTCACAGTTACCTATTCTGTACACCACCTTTTTGTACCTTGATAAGCTAAGAAATACAACCACACTGTTCAGTTCTAAAATTATTCAGAGAGCTTCTAAGTGGAACATTTGTTTAGATGCAATTATTACTTCATGCACACATCACTGAGGCTACCTCTCTATATATTGCCAATCTACTTGACCTCAACACTTGTTAAAATCATTCCAGTTCAAAGTATAAAATGCTGGGGGAAGGAAGTTCTACTTTAACTGTTTTAAAATATAAAATTCACATATACCACTGGAAGTTTTTCAAATTGTCATTGTCTATTTGACAGCATATTAATTCAGGGTGTCTACTGACTATATTCAGCCACTCTAATCAATATGAGGGGAAAATACTTTACTTTCATGGAAATGGAAGGCTAAGATGAAGAAGACTAACTTATTTACCCAATGTAGACATAAAACACATTCATTAAAGAAGCACTAGGGAGAAGAAATTCAAAAGAACAGTAATATTTCTACTGGACCTATGTGCACTGTAATTTGGAGCCTTCAATGAAAACCCAATATTTGAATTACCTCATAATTTACACATCTTGGTGGACCAGAAAACTAAATACAAAAATGCATAAGCAAAAGGAAGACAATGGCAGGCACATACATACTATAAAGGATTCCATATGGCAGAGAAGCAGCAAAACATTAACCAGACAATGACAAATCAACTCCAGTTTTGACATTTTAATATGCCAATGCACACATTCAGAGGTCCCTTAGTCCCTTAATCAGACAAATTCAGCATTTCCAGGGTGCAAAAAAATAAAAAGACGACAAAGATCAAGGCAAAAAGATTCTCGGGGTAACCAAAAACTAAAGCTGAAGCACAAGCCCCGGCCAGCGTGGCTCAGCGGTTGAGCATTGATCTATGGTCCAGGAGATCGTGCGGTTGGATTCCCAGTTGGGGCACATGCCTGGGTTGTGGGCTCCATCCCCAGTGCCAGGCATGCAGGAGGCAGCCGATGACAACTCTCTCATCATCGATATTTCTCTCTCTCTCCCCCTCTCCCTTCTTTTCTCTGAAATCAATAAAAATATATATATTTTAAAATAAAGCTGAAGCACATTATTCATAGCTCTGCCAGAGTAATGGATTTCTGCATCCTAGAAACCCATTTTCTATTATCTTAGAGTCAGTTCTGACAAGCATGTTTGCTGGTGTCTCTAGTTCAACACAGGAATTCATATGTGAATTAGGGCTAAAAAGTGACAATGATGAGAAGAAAATCAGAATGTGAGGGAGAGACAGGAAAGTATAAAACACCAAGATAAAAATTCTAGCACTCTGAGATCCTTTAAAGTACTAAGGGACTGTCACACCCCAGCAATTGGCTAAGGCTTCAAGGCCCTATACCCATGTCATCAGGAGAGCCCCAAGTCATCAAGGGAAGATTCAACTATATTCAGTTACTTTATAAAAGCAAATAAATATACCATAGATTGCTTCTTAAATAATTTTATCAAAAGCAGTTTTGTTTTTTATTTTACACATACATGGACTGTTCGCTTCTTTACAAATTCACTTGTGAGAAACCAGGCTAGATAAGGTTTTTCTACAAGTAATCTGATGATAGTGAACTATCTCTCTGACCTTTACTCATAGGATAATTGTCACTAACCTAATTTACAGTAAGAGGAAATACACTAATTGTTCCCCTCAATAGCTCTGTTTTGATCTGGTCCATGCTACTTGCCCAAGCCTATTGACCAACTGTGTAAACACGTAACCAGTACCATTAAACACAACAGTCCTAAAACATGCTTGAAATCTACATTTTCTTCCCAACCAGGTTATAGAAAGATAACAGCAAAACTAGGAATTAAGTAGAATGGACTTGGGATGGGTATAACCTCTAAAGCAAGTCCCTTTGGACAAGGCACCTTCAAAACCACTTCAGATTAACAGCAGTACTATTTTTAAATAATTTTTCTTGGTTCAGTTTTTAAAATTTTTGAAAGATGACACAAAGTTAAAATCAGTAAATTCTGATTTTTGGTTTCAAAATCTACTTTTCCTTTATAGAACTCAGTACTTTAATGTCTTTTTATAACAGTATTTCAGTTTAAAATGCTGTTAAAACACAGTAAAATCATTTACTTAATTTCACATTCACCAACAAAATATTTTCCAAAGCTCTTATTTTCCTTCAATTTATTCCTTCATTCAACAAATACTTACTGAGCATCTACTCTGCTTGGTACTGGGTTGGAACCCAGGGAGTCAACAGGTGACATAATAAAGTCTATGCCTCTTGAGTTGAGTTTATTTGAGGAATGAAACAATTAAATGGCATCTAGTTTTTCTAATAGGATCACCGGTTGACATTCTAATTATTATGTTCCCAAGTATACTGTTTTCATCAATTAACAGATTAAGCCACTGAGATAGTTATAGACACTCTAGGGATGTCCCAAAAAATTTCATGTGAATGTTACACATTTAAAATATATATACACTCCTGCATTTGTTCAGTATTTACCTACCTATCAAATTATCATATGCCCAAAGGTTTAAAATCTATTTTCTTCTCTAATGCTTTTCCTCCATATGAGCAACATAGTAAAATTTTATTTATTTAAATATATGTTTATTGATTTCAGAGAGAGAGAGAAACATCAATGAGTCATTGATCGGCTGCCTCCTGCATGCCCCCTACTGGGGATCAAGACCATAGCCCTGGCATGTGCCCTGACCTGCAATCAAACCTTGACCTGCTGGATCATAGGTCGATGCTCAACCACTGAGCCACGCTGGCCAGGCGACAAGGTAAAATTTTAGCGTTTATTTTCCTAATGTTTTAGGAAAAGAGAAAAAACATATAAAATAAAATTAATAAAGTAGTGGGATTATCTCAAGATCCTTTTTCTTCTTCCCAGTACAAAAATTATAAAGAAAACATTGCAAGAGAAATATTTACCCAAGCTGAGGCTAATTCTGATGTTCAAGTTATCTTAAGGCATTTCCTCTCCTCTATAAAATGTGGCTTCTGATAAAATGCTTCGTTTCTAATGAAAATTTTGCCAGGTCAAGCATATTAACTACAAGTACAGAAAAATATAAAGTATTACATGTGTATGTCCACTTATCAATTAGTGGTTTACTACTCAGTCCAATTAAATGTACTAAAATGAGTAAATTTTATCTTATCTTAGAGAAAAAATTGAGCGGGAAATGAACAAAAAATTCAAGAATTAGGTTTTGCCAAAATGTTGGAAGTACTATGCCATTTTAGGTTTTAAATTAACAGTAATAAAAAATATCACCCTAATAGTTATTTGTGGCATAGTTTTTAATCTATATAACACTTTAATAAAAATTTCAAGTTAGTGGTATGACTACTAATTTATCTGAAAATACAGCAATATTTTGTCATCCTTGATATTTATGGGGGGTAAACTCTAAACTTCAGCTCACAGCCATCAACTGTTTCCTTCAATTTTGAGCCTCCTGGCTGGCTCTATTCAATAGTTGAAGGAATGAAGTGTTAATACGTCTGTTTGCTAAAAGTAAGTAAGAGTTCACATTTCCACTTCTTTGGCTGCTCAAGTCTTCAGTGACCCAAGACTGCTGCACTAACATATAAAACCCGTATAGAATAAATATTAAGTATAAGGGAATGATGCATGCATTTCTTCAAAAAAAACTAAGCCACAGGAGAGGAAAGACGCCTTTTAGGCAAGACAACTGAAAAAACATGCTGCCATGTAATACAATCTTAGAACCCATTTAGTTGTTTTTAAAAACATCACCTTGAGAATTTAAACCAAGGATTTAGGATCCTAACTTGAAAATGTAAAAAACAACACAAAAGAACCTATTTAAAACATTAATGCACTTTAGGAACTTATACCTAATTAGTCTTATTTTCTGTGTGTATATATTTTAAGTATCCCAAAATTTTATACAGCTCTAAATAAAGTGAAGAAAAGTGTAAAAACCATAATTAGCCAGGTGATTCATATAATTTCTTTTTACCAAGTTACATAATTAGTGAAGTCATTAAGTAAACTTTATCTTCCCTAAGAAAACAAAAGATGCATGAATAGTTAACGTTTAAACCTTTGACAAATTATCTTCCCTTGACGATCAATGGCATCATTCCAAAAATGTGGTTAAGCAATGAACTCAAGCTCTATTCAGTTGTCTATAACCATGACACCTAAACAATCAACTGAAAAGCAAAAACTCCACAAACTGTTTTTATTCCACAATAACATACCCAGGATTATGTATACAGGTGCACTTTTCAACTAAATCAGATAACATATCTTAAAATGTAGAGATTCCCATGGTCTCAAAAGGCCAGACTAAATAAAGATTAGAGCGCTGCTTTAGTTCCTCTTTAAAACATTAAAACCTACGCTGAGTAAATGGAACACAAAACTGTATTTAAACGCTGTGCTGGTTAACAATACTTGCATGTCCCTGTTCAGTCCTCAACAGGTACACCTAAAGTTTTAGATAGGAATTATAATTAGAAATGAGAGCAGTATTTTGAGTTACTGTACCTTTAAATTATGTGCTACACTTATTCTTTGAAATTACTGATTACCCTAGCCTGTTAATGTGAGAACTTACGAAAACCTCTCATATCTGACCTCTTTACACGAGAAAAAAATTGTGTAGGTGCAAGAAAGGTCCCTACAGACATCACTTCATAATTTAAAAACCACTTTAGCCAAACAGGTAAGTAAAACTATGCATTTTATTCATTCATTCCACCAGCTGATAATTACTCTATTGTACACAGTATTGTACAAAAAATCACAAAATGTTACAAAATAAAAAAGTACAAACTGCATTACTTAATAAATATGACTAAAAGTAGTTAAAGTGGAAATGAGATAGATTTTAGGTTGGGAACATTGACCCAGCAAACCATACAAGCTCTGTTTACAGACATTTTTATTTGTACATAATACAGGGCAATCCTATTTTTCCTTTTGAAAGAATTTAAAAGGATTAGAACATGAAGACAATACTCTCCTGCTATAAAATAACTGCAAAGGTTGATTCGAGGCATCCATCCTATTCATCTTCAAATCTGTTTAATCCAAGAAGCTATATAAAGCAGGAGGCTTACCTTATCACGTTTTACACCACGTTAAAATTCTTTTATAATAAAATGACAAATATAAATAAAAACAATTGAGAGCACCAATCTACTCTAAACATCAACCAGAACACAGAATAATCACTCTGCCATCAGCAAATATCAGACTTTCATTCAAGTAAGAGCTGGCACTATCCCTTAAAGAAAAAAAAAAAATGTTTCCCCAAATCTTCCCTTATGTATTATTTCTCTTTAAAAGGTTGGCCATTTCTAGAAAAATAATGATTTCTAAAACAACTCTGTTTCATCAAAATGGAATGGGCCAATCATCTGATAACATGAATGTATCAATCTCCATTTGAAAGTATCTAAGGATTATAAAATTCAAATTCAACATAAAATAAATCACAAACTCGGTTCAAATAAGCTTCATATAAAGCACTTCTCTGAGTTTATGCTGGAAAGCTGTCAAAATGGAATACGTCATAGATGAAGTTACACCAATTTTTTTAAATGCTGTGCAAAAATACATTTTTATAGAAAATAGATTACCAGGAATGAACAAATATACACTGTGAGAAATTAGATTGCAAATTAAGTAGTGCTGACTTTATAAAGCAAATTATAAATAGCAGTAGGATCATACAAAGCTATCATGAAACATCATTTAGGTGCCCAGCAACCTTCAGCTCTGAGGAGAAAACATTCGAAATTAAAAAAAGTTAAGGCATTACACCTACGGTAATCTACTATTAAGTTTAAAAGTGCTATTACCCTGATTAGAGTTCATATAATTCTCCAAACACAAATTATGTATGCACTTTCCCAGGGTGTAGGTTTTCAGACACTTCAAGAGCATGCATTTTGTTCAATATACATTTTGGAGAGGGATATGGCCATGGATTTGGCAAGTTCTTCATCGCGTTTTCTTTGCACTTGAGTCTGTTTGCACCAATTGTCATACTCTGGGTTAGGATAGGAGTGATCAAACACTGCATCATAATGTCCATTACTGAGCCAACTGAGCCAAATACTAGGCCTTAGAGAATCCTCTGGACCCAAGTAGTGAATCATAGTAGACACCGTAGGGCTCTCCAACCTCCCTCCAGTAGTTAAGTGTATATTCACATTCAGCATTTGCCCCATGGCAAGCAACTCCGGGTACCCGGCCCATGCCCCGTCCTGAGCAGCAGCGATGATAAACTCCCCCACGTCACCCTCAATCAGGGGGCTAAAGTGGTCGAGATGATCGGCGATGTAGTGCACCGTCTGTTCCCTCAGATCCTGATGAAGGCTCTGGTCCCCGTACACCGTCTTGCTGACCGCTCGGTAGAGGCAGTTGCCGTCGGGAATAATGTGAAATCGGTACTTATTCCTCTGTCGAAGGTACTTGTCCTGCCTCTCCACCTCCGCCAGGTATAGGGCCAGTTTCTCGTCTCTGGTATCCGACCTGGAGACGTTCGCCGCCTCGGCGGAGCAGCTCTGGGCGGCCTCGCATCTCCGGGCCTCGGGTGCCTCGGCCTCCAGGCAGGGCCGCCGCGCCTCGTCTGCGCTGGGAGGGTCGCTGCGGTCGCCGGCCCTCTCCCAGCCCCTGAGGCTCCTCTCCGCTGGGTGCTCCTCGCCCCACGGGCCGGGGCTGGGCTCCGGGCTCCCCGGCAGCGGCGCGGGACCCCGGTGCTTGGCGGCGGCCAGGGCCTGGCGGTGTTCGCTCAGTCGGAAGTTTCTGTCGGGGCCCTCCCGGGCTGCGTCCAGCACGGCGGACTCGGGGCAGTCGGGCCTCAGTAGCTCCTCCAGGAGCCAGGCAGAGGAGCCCCGCCGGGGTGGCACCGGGGCGCTGGGCGCAGGGGCCAACAGGAGGCAGCGCCCACGCTGGGCGGAGGGCGCCGCGGGGGTGGCCTCCGGCCCGTGCAGCAGGAGCCGGTCGGCGCCCAGGGCCCGCACGGTGATCTGCGCCGTGGACGTGTAGTGCGGTGGCAGCGGTGGCTTGCAGGACCCGCCGGGCGGGCCAGCGGAGGCCGAGGAGGGCGCGGCGGTCCCGGACACCATCTCGAAGCAGGAGGAGAAGGCGGGCATCTTGGCGGCGGGGGCAGCAGCGGCTTCTCGGGGCTCGGCGGCCGCGGCGGGCTGGCACTCACCGGTCTCGGGCTCCGGCGCGCCGCTAGCTGGTCCCGGGGGCTGCACAGAGACCCTGAAAGGGGCGGCGGACGGCGGCGGAGCAGGAGCTGCGGCCGTGGGACCCGGTCCCCCAGCTGGGTAGTGGGTGCAGACGCTGCTGTAGAGCTGCATGTCCCTGCCCGCCGCTCGGCCCCTTATAGGCGCGGCGAGCCCCGGTGAGGGAGACACACCCTCCGGGCCCGGGGGAGGGGGCCGGTGGAGCGCGATGACCCAGTGCCCCTAGAATAGAAATTACTCAAGGGCTGCCGGCCGGCCGCGAGTGAAGAACCGCAAATAGCGCCCTGCTCCCCGCCAAATTCCTGCTGCGCCACAGCGCGCGGTGGGGGCGGGGAGGGAACGCGCGCTCGACCCCTGCCGGTGTGCTTGGCCCGCAGACCTGGGGCGCCGCGCCCGCTACCTCTGCTCCGGCCCGCGGCGGCCGCTGGGGACTCTCGGAGGAAGCCGCCCGCCAGGCTGGAGCGCTTCCCGCTCGCGAAGAGCTGTGCTGGGCCCGCTGAGGGGCAGGGAGGCGGGGCCGCGGTTGTTTACCTCAGGCCTCGCGGCTGCGTCACGTGGGCCCGCTGGAATGTGCGGCTCCTCAGGGCGCCCATTCAACCGCAAGGCGCGCCCCGCCCCCAGCCCCGCCCCGCCCCGTTCGGCCTACGTCACCTACGCGGACTGGCGGCGCGCGGGTGTGGCCGGGGAGGAAGACCTCGCGGAGGCTGGGGCGCCTGCGCAGTCGAGGAATTCCTGGCCCTGTCCCGCGTGACTCCCGCGGCCGCTTCCTGTTCCTCAGCCGCAGGTGCCCGCACGGCGCTCCCCTGCGCTGCTGCGGGGACTGTGGCGGGATGGGCCGCTGCTTGGGACAGACTGTTCCCCTCTGAAAGCTGGAGTTTAGAAGGAAGCTTCCGGTGGCGCCCTGTGGCGGACAGGGCGCTGCCTTTAGACCCGCCTGACCCACCGTTCCTGCTTGCATTTGCCACTGTTTGGATCAAAATGTTAAGGTCGCATGACACCGCCAATCGTGCCCAGCACCTGGCTGCCCTGCTAAACCGAGACTTGTTTGCACCCCCTAATCCATGTTAACTAGCAAATGCATGACTTGGGAGAAAGGAAGCCTTACAAGCAGCCTTTAGAAATACCAAGTGGCTAACTTACCAGGGAAATGATGAGGAGACCTGGTTCCTGTCTTCTTGAGAGAGATAATTCGATCAAGATACAGTGTAGAAAAGCAAGCAAGAATTTACTGGCTGCAGCAAAAATATGCTTAGGAGGGCGAAACAAGGAAGGTGCATAGAAGTGACAGGAGAGCAGAGGCCGGGCTGCTTTGACTCACTGAGAGGTCAGAAGAGGGTAGGGGAAACAGGTGCTGGGACCTTGGAGACAGGTTCAGGGAGTAAGACCTGGACCAGCTGCTGCTGCCCACTGCTCCCCTGGTTGCAAGTATGGTGGGGTCCCCTCTGAGGGGAGGAGATGGTGGTGGGGTGCTGTAGGGTGGGGGTGTGAGCACACCCACTGGGACGTTCATTTTCAGGGGTGTTAAAAGGCTGGGCGTCTAGGGGAGATCTTAGGGAAGGATCAGTAGAATATCAGCTTTATGCTGATATACAAAATGAGGTTTCTTCTCTTCTTTTGTCCTTGGGTGTGGTGACAAATGGCACTAATTGGATTTCTGTTATTTGTCTCCCTGAGTGGGGTGATTTAAGCTATCTACTCACTGGCTGGAGAGGAACAATGCAAACCATTTTCCCTTAAGTGTCCTTGGTTTACGGAAGATAGTATTTACTAGGTGGCCACACACTGCTTTTAACAATCTGCCTCAGTTTCCCTGTTATGCTTGTCCTGGAATTTTCCTAGCTTCATACTATACTGTAACAATGACCTCTGGCCTTTGGAAAATAGATGTGTCTGCAACCTTATGTCATTGGCAGTGTGTGGGGGGGGGGGGGTCTGAGGATCCTGCTGCATTCTAAAGCGGGGTAAAATATTGTAAACAGTTCTGCCCAACTGTATTAATTGTACCTTACAAAGGAAAGCCAGACTATTCATGTGATCAACCATGTATCAACTGTATAGAATACAGCAGCTTTTGCTACATTCTGAGTGCTGATCAAATGCTAAATTAACAGGTTCTAAAATTCAAATTGAACCTAGAGGCTATCCCATTGTTTCAGAGATGAGGAGATAGCTATAGGTTACAGTATACACCTTTCTCCACCCTCCTGCTGAAGTAAAAATTCCACAAATAAAAAACCTTGTCTTGTTCCCTATTATAGTTACATCACCTGAGACTTATTTGGAGCTAATTAGTATTTACTGAATGAATTAATGGAAAATGAGTTCCCAGGACTTCTCAGACAGTGGTAGAGAAGCCAGAATTATGAATCTCAGTCTCCTGATCCTAGCCTGGGCTTTTAATTTGCTGTGGGTGGTGTGACTGGCAGGATCCCACCAGCAGCCCCTTGCGCAGGTCACTCCGTGCTGTTAGGTAAGTCAACTCAGAAGATAAAACAACTGTCTTTTTAACTTCTGGTGACTACCTTGTTGGGAGCTTGTTAGCCCCATTGACTAGATAAGAGAAATTAGATTTCATTGCTGCTTTTGGGGGTATCTGTTGCTCTCTGATTAAGCATTTACACCGAACTCTACCTATAGTCTTTCTGTACCTGGTGTTCTGAAACAGAAGACAATTAACAATAAAATAATCCTCAAATAATGTTTACTGAGTATCCATTCTGTGCCTAGCAGAGCTAGCAAAACAGGAGCCTGGAGGGAGATAAACTATAATATTTCAAACCTAAAGCAAGAATGCATTTTAACAGATTGGAGTCAACACAGAAAAAAAAATTAACATTAGATACACAGAGGACAGGCTAGTCTGATATACCAAATAGGGAACACACAGATAAAAACAAAAATGTGAAGATTGAAAACTTTAACATACATTAAGGCTTTCCCCTCCCTTTTAGATTGGGCGGGGGGGGGGTTGGACTATGAAAAACTGTATATTCACTATGAGAATCAGTGTCCACTCTATATCTCAATCTGGAAAGTCTTCCTGGAGGAAATGAAAGCAGGAAACTCAAAGGAGTATGTCATCAGCCTTGGAAATGGGAGTTGTTTTCTGCCGTTGGAGTCTAACAGAAGGCAAGACTTTACACATGACAGCAAAGAGATTAGAATGAGAAAGAGAAGGGGCAGGGAGGGGGTGCAAATCCGATTCTTTCATACTCCATCTGAAAATAATTACTAATGATTCCATTCTGGAAAATCATCTGTCCAGCATATTTTGGTGATGTGCAGAAAATTGGCAGAAGTTTAGGAAAATAGGATTCTAAACCAAAGTCGCAGAGTTATTGAATAGGCTAAAAAACCAGGCAATTTAGCAATTCTCAACCAAAAAGTAGCAGCAAGACAGCCAATAGTTTAAAACAAAAAGGACAAGGTATTTAATCTAAGAATATTTATTGAGTACCTGCTATGCTCCCAGCATGGTGCCAATTACAGAAAATTCAAAAACAGATTCTGTCCTGCAGCCCAGGCAGCAGAAACCTAAGACATCTTCACAAAATAAGGCCAATCCTGGTATGTTTTTTGAAGGTACATTTACCTAAATACCACTATCGCTTAGTTACCATCCCTTTACAGATACTAAAATTCCCAACCTCCTCCTCTCCCCCCAAAATAAAACATTTAAAAATGCAAACATTTATCCATTTATTCACTCATTAAATAATCATTTCTGTATAAACCTAATATGAAAAACAACCTTGAAAAAGAAGTATAGAGGACTCATGCTTCCCAATTTCAAAACTTACTACAAAGCTACAGTCATCAAGACTATGTGATACTGGCATAAAGTAGATCAATGGAATAGAATTGAGAGTCCAAAAATTAACCCATATGTTTATAGTCCATTGACTTCAACAGGGTGCTGAGACAATTCAGTGGGGTCAAGAAAAGTCTTTTCAACAAATGCTACTGGGGCAACTATATATCTGCATACAGAAGAACGAGGTGGACCCCCACTCATAACATATGCAAAAACTAACTCCAAATAAATCAAATATAAGAGCTAAAACTATCAAATCCTTAGAAGAAATTAGAGGCAGAAATCTCAGTGCCCATGGATTAGGCAATGATTTCTTAGCTGTGACAAAAGAAAAAAAATAGATAAGGTAGATTTGCCTAGAACTGAAATCTTTGTGCTTCAAAGGACACCATAAAGTGAAAAGACAAACTGAAGAATGAGAGGCTATATTTAAAAATGATATATCTGTTCAGGGACTTTGAAATATATAAAGAAATCTTGCAATTAAACAATAAAAAGACAACTCAACTTGTAAAATGCACAAATAATTTGAATTGACACTTCTCCAAAGAAGATATACAAATAGCCGATAAGCACGTGAAAAGATATTCAACATCTTTAGTCACTGGGGAAATGCAAATCAAAATTCACAGTGAGACACACTTCACACCCAATAGAATGGCTATAATAAAAAAGACACACACTAGCAAGTGCTGACGAAAATGGAGAGAAATTAAAATACCTGGACATTGCTGTAGAATTTTAAAATGGTGCAGATACTTTGTAAAACAATTTAGCAGTTTCTCAAAAAATTGCCCATATAGTTACCATATGACCCAGCAATTCCACTCATAGATATATAACCAGGAGATATTAAAACATATGTCCAAATAAAAACTTGTAGATCAGTGTTCATAGTAGCATTATTCATAACAGCCAAAAAGTGGAAACAAACCAGTCACCCTTCAACTCATGAGTGAATAAATAATACGTGGTATATCTACACAATTAAATATTATTCAGCCATAAAAAGAAGGAGGCACTGACACATTCTACATGGGTGAACCTTGAAAACATTATTCTAAGTAAAAGAAACCAGAGATGAGAGGCCATATATTGTATAATTCCATTCATATGAAATGCCCAAAATAAGCAAATTCATAGACATAGAAACTAAATTAGGGCTTGCCAGAGGCCTAGGAGAAGGAGAAATGGGAAAAGACTACCAATGGGAATGGATTTGTTTTTGAGGTGAGGAAAATGTTTAAAATTAAATTATGGTGATGGTTGCACAATTCTGTGAATATACTAAAAACCACTGACTTGAACATTTTAAAAGTGAATTTTCTGTCATGTGAATCATGTCTAAATAAAGCTGTTTAGAAAAACCTACTGTGTTTAGTTCTTGATATAAAAACAAAATTATGTATTATCTATAAGTGTCTCATTAATAACACTTACTTTGTGATATTATTTCATAAATCATAGACAACATATGATATATCTTAGAAATTTTTCTGACAAATTCATGGTACTCTATATGGCATGTTTTAAATGTAATTGTTAAAATAATATAAAGGAGTTGAAGCTTACTGAAACCAAATTATTTATGCCCAGATGAAAGGGATATTTGAAGAGCTGGGCTAGTGAAATTCTTTTTAAATTTATAAAGTATTTTCTTAAACTTTTTGTATAATCAATGATGATATGAAAAGTAATTTTACATTCTGTTCAGTAAAGATTTATTGAGCATTAATATGCCAAAAGCATATGAGAATGTGTCTCAGCTTAAACATATATAGAACGAATGAAATTTAAAAGTATAATATGTTGTGGGAAAAGGATTCTGAAAAGGGCCTCAGACATAGCAGGCTCTCAATAAATGTTTTCTGAATTTTATCAAGTAAAAATGGAACATAAGCAATAAAGGCAAGAAGCTTGGGAAATATTGTATGGGCTGATGCACACTTAGTCTATTAAATTGACAATTTTAAGTGAGCACAATAAATAAATAAAAGCCACCACATCATGCAAACAACTCAGTATTCTTTCTCCAGCATATTTACCACACTGCTGACATGTCACTGGCTGGAAGTGAAATTGCCAGGCAGAAGTGAAAGATCCTCTCAATTATTTAAACCCTATGGCTCTTCTGAAATTATATTCATCAGTATCACTGAAAATCCTATTATCTAAAGATCTCTTAAATCAATTTATGATAACTAGATAAAATAATCAGTTTTACTTTTTATAGGGAGAAGAAAATAGGGTGAAGAATGGAGAAAAGGCTAGGATATAATATATAATCATGGACTCCTAAGTGTAGGCTTTGAAAATGTGCAGATCCTTTCGATAACTAGCCCGACAGTTCCCCTAGTGATTAGCAATAAGGCTCAAGTCCCTGTTCATGCAATGACATTTTTCATCTTGCGGATTCAGAGAACAATTGAGAGAAAGGAATTAAAGTTGGGGATATTGTTCACTGGGAGGTTCAGATGACATAATCTGAACAGAATAATCAGTTCCCATACACAGCTTTGAATCATTCTAGCATGAAGAGCAGGAGCCTGAAAACCTCAGGCACTCCCTGAATTCTGTTCATCAGATTTCTATTATATTGGAAAGGAGTGTGGGTAGACCAGAAACATTTTGTGTTCCACTGCCTGCTGGTTGCCTTAACCAATGTGATGGATGATCAGGTCTACTAATAACAACTAGGCCTGCTCCTTGCAAAGGAGAAATTGAAATATAGCCTATGGCAGTTGCTATGATTTCAATGTTTCTGTCTCCCCCAAATTCATGTTTTGAAATCCTAACCTGCAAAGATGATGATATTAAGAAGTGGCTGCTTTGGGAAGTGCTTAAATCACAAGGGCGGGACTCTCCTGAATGGGAGAGCTCTCTCACCCCTCCCACCATGTGAGATCACAAGGAGATGTCTGCAGCCCAGAAGAGGCTCCCACCAGACCCAACCATACTGGCACCCTGATCTTAGACTTCCAGCCTCCAGAACTGTGACAAATAAATTTCTGTGGTTTATAAGCTTCCTGGCTTATGGTATTTTGTTACAACAGTCATAATGGACTAAAACAGCCCCTGTTTAGAAAGTAGGGGGGGGGAAATACACCAAAACACACAAGGGCTTAATCGTATGTTAAATAACAAAGCAGTCGATACAGCAATCTGTTGCCATGGGTGGCTCTCACATAATTCAGTTGTCTGATTGTATGCGGCATTTTACATATCCATAATCTTCAAACGTTGACATAGTAGTTCAATATCTGCAAACAAGTAAACATAACAGCATGGTTTACCCGTCCTAGAGACAGACTGGGTGCTTGGAAGTACTTAATGCTCTATCTCCCTCTATATGCGTAGAAGGCCAGGCCCAGGGACACACCTTTAATGACTAAAGGGTAAAAATGCCCAGCCATTATGTAAGTGTTTTTGTGAAGACTTAAGAAAAGGGAAGGACAGCCCGGCCGGGCGTGGCTCAGCGGTTGAGCGTCGACCTAGGGTCCAGGAGATCGGGGTTCAATTCCGGTCAGGGCACATGCCCGGGTTGCGGGCTAGGCAGCCGATCAATGACTCTCTCATCATTGATGTTTCTATCTCTCTCTCTCCCTCTCCTTTCCTCTCTCTGAAATCAATAAAGATATGTTTTAAAAAAAAGAAAAGAAAAGGGAAAGACGAGGATAGACATTAAGTTACTTCAAAATCACTTTTTGTTTTTTAAAATATGTGCTGTAAAATATTAAAGCAATGCAAACATAAAAATAAAAATGAAATTTCCTTTCATCCCATCTCACACTCCAGAGGTAAACACTATTAATATTTATAATATATATTTTTTAGAACTTTTATAAGTATATGTACATGATATATTTCCTATGCCTATATGGGTGAAAAATTTTTCACAATAAGATTATACTGTGCATCTTTTCTTTGCACTATATTTTTTTCTTAACTAGTATATACTGAACATTTTTTATGTCACAATATATAGCTCAACATCATTCTTTCAATGTCCACCAAAAAAAATCCAAAAGTATGGATATGTGGTAATATATTGTAATGACATTAGATTGTTTTAACTAGTCAAGCAATGTAGTAGAGAGCATCTTTGTACACATATTTTCACCTTTACGTAAGGGTTCCCAGGACAATTTCTTCCAAACATTTCTGAAGGTAATCTATGAGAAGGCTCACTAACCTGAGGAAGTTTTGAATGCCAATGCATCTGATTTGTTTTGGAAACATTGTATTTACAAAATATATTTAATATCTTTTAATATTATTTATTATTTGCTGACTCCTACTCATTTCTCTCTCATACCCATGAAAACCTAGGATCTCTTATATTTGGTACATGAACCTTACAGTTTGCTAATATAAGCTAGAATCAAGAGCTCTGGATTCTACTCTCAACTTCAAAACTAAATGATTGACTTTAAACAAGCCTTTACATCTCTCTTGCCCTTAGTTACTTCATCTATAAAATGTGCTTAATCTTTATGATTCCTTTCAAATTTTTATTTATTGATTGATTTTAGAGAGAGAGAGGAATGGAGAAAGGGAGAAACGTTGATTAGTTGTTCCATCTATTTACGTATTCATTGGTTGCTTCCTGTATGTTCCCTGACCGGGATCTAACCACAACCTTGGTGCATGGGGCTATGCTTTAACCCACTGAGCAACCAGCCAGGGCATACAATTCCTTTCAAACCTTAAAGTTATATGGCTTTATGCCATAGGAGAAAAGATGCAAACTGCCTTTAAAAGCTTCCAGTATAAATGGTGTAACTAAAATTCGTAATATCCTAGCCTTCTCCCAAAATACAGTGTCTTAGACCATTTCATTACAAGTGCCTGAATAAGAATGCCTGGACTGGGCTCAAAGGGTGAGCAGCAGATTCGTAACAGAATTGGAGGCCTCAAGGGCTGCACTTCTTCTACCCACCCAGCCACAATTCCAAAAAAGATAAGGGATTAGGTAAGAGTTTCTCAGCTGAATCACAGGAAACCTAAAGAGAGAGAAAGGGTCTGGGATTGAAGGAAACTATGCTAAGAGGTTAAGGGAAAGGTTAAAAACTTCACAATTTTGTTAAGAGTGGTCCCTGTTTAATATCATGGTTGCTGAATAAGTTAATACTCATAAGTTGACTCAAGATGAGTGAAACAGCAGCATGCATAGTTTTAAGAGTTACTGACAACAGAGGGCACATTTCCTGTTTTTCACTGCCCAGAATCTTTTGAACACTCCTTTCCTGCATGAAGAGTCCTTCCTTTCTAGCTAGAAGCCTGGATTCATTTCCCAGCCTCCCCTGGAACGAGGTCCAGGATTTCACCTAGGCTCCAGACATCAGACACACCCACAGGCCCAGGACTTAAATTCTGAAGGCAGAACAAGAAACAAGCAGGTGCCTAGTAAAGCCATCTTCTGCCAGGGTCCCCAGCATCAGCCCTGCAAGCTGTGGTGTTCGTTGTGAATGCTTACAGGGGGATTGATATCTTCCCTGGAACAACCGCGGATAACAGTGTAGATTATTCCAGCTCAGTTCTGACTCCTGGGGTATCCTCTGAACCTCCTAAAGGTATGTAATGTATTTAAAACTACTGCACACGCTATTGTTTGCAACTAAGAACACTGAGGGACGCCATACCTAGAGTCTATTTGGTCTAGTAAAGTTTTATTAAGGAGATAAGGGTTGTTTGTCCTAAAGGACAGAAGTCTGGTCTGAGGCCACGAAGCCCCTATTCTGAACATGAAATACGGCTGAAGCAGGAGAGTAAGATTGCTTGCTGTGGAAAAGTGGACACTGCAGAGCAGTGAGAGGGATTCCCCAATGTAAGGCTTTGAAACCTAAGTCTAGATATATGTTTGTGATTTGGAAAGCAAAAATTAGTCATTGTGGAGATTTTCTTAAATGAGAAGGGATTAGAGCTGGTTTTAGCAGCAGACATTCACATTTCCATGATTGAGCTTAAACACCTTCAATGGTCTTAATATTATCATTTCATTAGAATTCCAGAAACATACAGCTAGAAGGAAATTTTTAAAAAAAGAAATAATCTTTTGGGAATAAAAAGGATGTTAGGCACTTGTGTTGTGCAATCAGAATCTGTGTGTGAAACTATCATGACCAAGCTGATTATCCGACTGTGTTAATAATATGTATCATCAAATGATTGTTTCAACCATATAACTGATGCTTATAATATTATTAGGATGCCTGCATTAAGCATCCCACAGCCTGTTTTAATGATCGTGTATACATACTTACTGTCCATGCATGATGACTGTCACTATGGATGGAAAAGATAAAAAGCATACAGGAGAAAGTACATTTTGTATGCAAAATTTAATCTATTTTTCTGAGAATGGGTTCTCAATCACCTATTTATATCTGTCTATCTGTGTATTTATCTATCTATCTTGGCATATAAAAATTTCACAAGTGTTACACTCCCAGATATATACTGAGATTTTTGGGGGGAGGAGGGAGATGCGAGGAAGTAAAATGTGGAAATAAACTTTTTATTCTTACAATTATTAATGATGCACTTATAGCTGTTCTTGTTGATGAAGCTGGGGGATCGTGATAAGTTTTGTGTTTCAGCCTAAAACAAGGGTCCTTTTCCTCCCATTTATGAAAGCAAATTGGGATGAATTAAACAAGAGAATTTTATGAATAACTTTGAATCCACTCTAATTTATCTTTTAAAAAGAAATAATTCTTAAAGAAATGTAATATTATTAACAGGAAATTGCAATACATCAGTGTGTATCATCTGTCAGTTGAGAACTGTTTTGCACTCCACTCACCCTAACTGAAGAATTGTAATGATTCACCCAGGAAAATGCATGACACATGCAATGAGAGAAGATTCGAGAAAAGGAATGCATCACAATTCCAAAAAATGTAAAGATCAATAGTATATTAGTTATCTATTGCTGTATAACAAATAACCCCAAAACATAATGGTTTAAACCAACAGTACACATTTATTGTCTCTTACAATGCATATAGATCATAAATTCAGAAATAGCTTGGCTTGGTGGCTCATGAGCTCAGAGTCAGATGTTAGTGGGGGCTGCAGTCATTTGAAGAGTGGGGCTTATCAGCAGGTTCACTCATACGAGTGACAAATTGTTGCTGCCTGTTGACACATGAGCTTTTCCCAAAAGGCTTCGGCATATCTTTATGGCATGGTGGCTTGCATCCCCCAGAGCAAGGGATCTAAAAAGAAGCAAAGCAAAAGCTTCAATTGCCTTTATGACATAGCCTTGATGTCACACACCATTACCTTTCCCTTCTGTGGATCACATAAGTCAGCTCTGACTCAATGTGACAGTAGACTAGAAAGTGAATTCCATTAGGTAAGGATTGTTGGGGGCCATCTTATAGTCTACACACTATCAAAATAAAGGGAACAACATTAGGAAGGGAGCAGTAATTCTCCTTTAAGTAATGAGAGATGAAAGAATCTTAAGACTGTTATATTGAGACAGTTGGGAAAAGTGGAGAAATAATTATAAAGAAAGGGCCTCGGGAACCTAAGACCTGGATCTGGGTAGAAGAGAAAGGATGATCGCCCCCAGTAGAGCCTAGCTCCTTAGGGTATATTTTAGGAAAGTAGACTGTGGAGGAGAAATAGCTGAAGGATAACAATGTAGAATTTGTGCTAGGCTCTTGGTAAGAGCTTAGAGCCCAAAGGGATGCTTCATGTTTCCTAGAGATAATTTCTTTAGATCATTAAACTTAGTTCATCAAAATAGAAAGGGAATGGGCAGCTCAAGAAAGATACTATTTAATAGTAAAACTTGTGAACACATCTTCATGGATGTGGCACAGGGTGAAGAGCAGAAACTGGACTGGGACCACATGACTGTTCCTTATTCCGGGTCTGCATTGTTACCTAGCTGGGTTCTCTATAAACAAGAATCCTATGAACACTACCTGGGCCACCACTTCATGAAGACAGGGAGGGGAGAAACTAATTACTGTTGAGCACTTAACATGTGCCAGGCACTGGGCTAGGTGTTTACTACATACTAATCATTTAATACAATTCTCCACATTTCACAAAAGTGAGACTCAGAGTAAAGGTGGCAGGGCATGCTAACTTTCCACAATATCCATTTTTTTCTTCTCTTTTTTATGCTAAAACTGCCATTGTTTTTAGCTGGGTGCGCGGCTGGCTAACTAGAGGCTACTGTTTTCAGCCTCCCTTGCAACTAAGTATGACCAAGTGATTCAATAATAGTCAATGGAATGTGACTAAAATTGATGTGTGCAACTTGAAGGCCATGCCTTTTAAAGGAGTGCCTTCCACTGCCCTATATTTCCCCCATTCCAGGCAGGCAGGAACATAGATGAAGTATTGAGTCAGCTTCCACAATGCAGACAGGACAACACCTTATGGCACAGCAAAACCCGAGTCCTCAGGTGATCACTGAAGCTGCCTACCAGCTCAGACTGTCTACCAGCTTGGACTTTTAAGTGAGAGAGAAATATAGAAATGCACTTTATTTAAGCCACTGTTATTTTGATCTCTGTTAAAGTGGTTAAAGCACTATTCTATTATGTTAACTTGTCAGATATCATCCAGCAGCAAGTGGCAAACTTGAAAGAGCCTCACTTTCCAGCTCCTACTCTATCACCTCCTATCATACACTTTGACAAGGAAGAGGTCCTTTTAGTGAGGAGAATGTTCTTATTGCTCTTGGAGCTCATGTGTATTCGAAGAGTTCAACAAATATTTGAAACGGGATTTGATTCTGACTTTGTCTTTATTTAGTGAAGAGCCGAAACCATGGTTCCTCCAATGTTGAGCACAATCTATCTCCATTAGAATGAATGTTACACCTTTTAGAAGTTGGGTTCTGCTTATGTTCTGTTTTGGAGTTCTGACTCATTTTCTTTGGAACATATGTATTTTTGAGGGATGTTAAATTTACATTGTTTTCAAATTTAGTGTTCTCTAAGCACATTATTCCTGTATCTTATACAGATGCCTACCATCTTGCCATCTTTATATAGCTCTTCCTACTCAGACTAAAAATAAGAACATGTACAGCTAAAATTAAGCCAATACCTACTGGTATGGTCATAGTGGTTGGTAATAAAATATTGAAATAGTTTCATATTCCTTGGTAAACAGCCAACACCTTATGGCCCCTGAGGTCTCCCAGCGATCCTGGCGCCTGTGGTCCCTCCTTTAGCATCCCTGCATATCCCCAGCAGCCAGGAAACTGCTGAGAAAGCTTTCACCTCTGTGACCTGTGCTTGTATCTTATTGGTTACAAAATATTTTTAATGTCACTTCCAGGAGCATGTCCAGCCTAGGGCTTGCAAAGTAACTTAACGATAGTTTCTATAGGTCTTCATTTCAACAATGCCTTTGAGAAACCTATCAGTATAAATGTGCTACCCTCCTGATAGTTTTATGTCTTCTCAAAAACTTTACGTATACTTCCATAATTCAAGGCCCACATTTGTAATGTTCTTTCAAGGCCTTTCCACCAAATCCCCACTTACTTCAGTACACACACACACACACAATTATTAAGCTAACACAAAACTGCACTATAGGGAAATAAATGTAATTCAAACTTATTCAAAACTACTCTGCAGTTTAACCACTTTCCCAAATAATTCTGTTCTCAAAATGAAAAATATCTTGTTTACACTGTCAGATTATGTTCTCTAAAACTGGGGTCCACATTTTACATAAAGCTTTCCTTGCACTGGTAATTATGAAACAAAGCCCTGTTTAAATAAACTAAAATATTGTTCTTTTCCAGTTTCTGACAATTATAACATAATGTATGTAGCTTTGATTGCCAGCTACAGTAATCATACTTGAAAAATATATTGGAGTTGAGCCAGCATGGCTCAGTGGTTGAGCATCGACTCTATGATCCAGGAGACAGTGGTTTGATTCCTGATCAGGGGACATGCCTGGGTTGTGGGTTCCATCCCCAGTAGGGGGTGTGCAGGAGGCAGCCGATCAATGACTCATCATTGATGTTTCTCCCTCTCTCTTTCTCTCCCTCTCCCTCTCTCTCTCTGAAATCAATAAAGGTATATTTAAATATATATATATATATATATATATGAATGAAAGTGTATGATATAAAACATTTATCATACTGTCTGGTATGTTATCAATATGATAAATATTTGCAATATGAGTATCGTTGTTATCATTAGTTTTATAACTCTAAACTGCAAGTCTTATCCTGTTCTCCTCTGCTTAAGATCCCGTGTGGCTCCCCATTGCTTTTCTTAACACAGTTTGGTGGGCTTGGCGGTCAGGCTTTGGCTTCCTTTCCCAACACTCACGACCCATTTCCCCTTTGTGTAGGGAACTACATTAAGTCTCCTACCTGGGCCCTGACTCTGATCTCTAGGCTTGAGCCCTTCACCTGGGAAATTCCTATCCATCTATAAGGTCTCAATTTCGATGATGCTTCTTACATGCAAGTCTGAGTTCAATGTGTCTTGTCTATGTATTCATAGTAGCCTGTGCCCCATCACACTAATATACTTTATGGTTATTTGCCTGTTTCCTGGCTTACAAGCTTTGTGAAGGCAAGGAAATGATAGGGCCCCTTTCCCTGTTGAATATCCATTTGGACCATTAATACTACTATAATTGAATAAGTCAATATTTAAAGGGAGACATGCACTTTCCTCATAAAAATAACAAATGTTTCCATTTGAGGAAGTTCACATATATCGAAAAAGACTAAAACCAAAACAGAAATCTGTATTTATATTTTCATTACTATGCGTAAATATATACATGCCTCTTACATCTTAGACTGCAGCCTATGTTTTAATTTCATGGCCTATAAAATGGGGTAAGGATATTTACTCAACTGTAACTACTTTGAAGATTGTGGAACAAAAACGAGATTATAAATACTACATGTTATTATAATTAATTTTAGTACTATGTTCATAAGCACCTAGTTATATAAATTTTATGTCCTTTCTCCAATTAAGCACATCTTTAACAAATATTTTTGAGATTAAAATATGCCCAAAGTATGACTGAATTATATTATTGTTTAAAAAGATGATCTACATATAATCTACCTCTTTTCTAAATGTTATGATTATAATATCATTAATTAATTTTGGTGTAGGTATTTTTTCTTTAACCAAGGAACCTGTAATCAAATCTATCTTTTCATAGGAGACAAATATTCATATGCACATTTAGAACTAAAAGGGGCAGATCAATCTTAAACCTTTGATTTCTAATAACTACTATAATTACTTATATTTAATTAAGAATCTTCTTTGAATTAACTCATATATTCCATACATAGAGTTAGATTTCTACTCTAGGGTGATAAAAATTATTCTGCATTCTCGATGAAAACAGTGTTATAAGCACTCAAATAACGACTTAGCTCCAAATTAAAGCTTGAAAAATGTGAAAGGGGCCCTCAGCCTTCTAAAAAAAGTTTTGAACCAAATGTCTGGAACCCTTGCCAAGCAGAAAATTGAATAAATTCCTTGTTACAAATAAAAGAGTGTTGTTGCCTTTAAACTATCTTTCACATTGTGATCCAAGATCACATTTTCTAAAGGAAGCTAAGGTTTCCAGCCAGCAAATTGACCAGAATCACTTTCTCTATACCTCTTTTAAAAGAGGGAAAAAGCCTTAGCTGGCTTGGCTCAGTGGTTAGAATGTCAGTCCGTGGACTGAGGGGTCCCAGGTTTGATTTTGGCCAAGGGCATGTACCTCTGTTGCAGGCTCGATCCCCAACTCTGGTCAGGGTACATGCTGGAGGCAACTAATGGATGTCTCTCTCTCACATGGATGTTTCTCTCTTGCCCCCTTCTACTCTCTTTCTCTAAAAAAAAAACCAATGGAAAAAATATATATCCTCAAGTGAGGATTAAAAAAATAATAAATATAAATAAATAATAAAAATGAAAGGAGGAAAAATAGGTATGGGAATAGATTATTAGACTATCTGCTTGGGAAAAAAATGTGAAGGGTTGCAAGTAAAGATGCTGGAGTTAGAGGAAGGAAGGGGAGTCAGGTCTGTAGATGTAGCCTCAAACTGGACTGAAGACATGGGGTTTCCAGGAATTAGGGTGTGGACAAAAGAATAAGCTACTAAGTGAAAAGACAACCCACAGAATGGGAAAAAATATTACAAATTACGTATTTAATAAAGGACTTACCCAAAATGTGTGAAGAACTCTTAAACTCAACAATAAAAAGACAACACAATTTTTTACAATAGGCAAAGGATTTTAATAAACATTTCTCCAAAGGAAATATAAGAGTGGTTAATAAGCACATGAAAAGATATCAACCCCATTGGTCTTTAGGGAAATGTAAATCAAAACCACAATTAGATAAAACTTCTCACTGCTGGACAGTCTTTAATCAAAATCACACAAATCTGTTGAGACAGAAAGAAGATGAGCGGTTGCCCGGGTCTGGGGAGCCAGGAGGGAATGGGAATGAGGGAGTGGGAGTGACTGCTCAGGGGCACAGGTTTCCTTTGGGCATGATGAAAATGTTCTAAAATTAGATGATGGTGATGGATGCACAGCTCTGTAAATATATTTTTAAACACTGAATTTATGCTTTAGACTGGTGAACTTCACAGTATGTGAATCTACATCTCAATAAAGCTGTTACAAAAGGATGAATTACTCAGCATACTATGAAAATTCAGTGTTTATCTTCTTACCTCCTTCCTGGAAATGTGTTAATTCCTTTAACTGTCCATATTTCTTGAATTAAATGTGTGTCCCTCATACCTGAAAAAATTGGGTTGAACATTTTCTATTTTTCTCATAAAAACCAAATAACTAAATTGCCATGTTGTTTCTTCCTCTTTCTGGCGACAGGGATTACCATTTTAAAATTTCACAGCTTAATGAAGCAATTTCCAGAGAGAATTTGAGTAACCCTCTAAGTCAAGTTATTCTTATTATCGCTGTGCAAGACTTCCTAATGTACACTGGATTAAACTTGCTTGCACTTTAAAACGCCTGTCATTGCTCTGTAAATCTCCCTAATGTAAGGATTTATCACTCATTAAAATAGTTCCTGGTTGAACACTTTCGGATTGCTAAATCTTTTTTTTTTTTTTTTTTTTTTTAGCTTCTGATCTCTCCTTCCCATTTCAGGCACTCACGCTCCTCCTGAGCTAAGCACAGAAAACAGAAGGCACCAGGAGAAGGAAACTGCACGATCTCAAAATAGTTGGTGGAAAATAGCAACTTCTCTTTTTCTAGAGGGCTTGTCTTTAACTGCTCCTTTCTTTTTTTCTTTATCTTCTCCCCGCCCCTCCCCCTCCCCCCGCCCCTCCCCCTCCCCCTCCTCCCCTCCCCCTCCTCCCTTCCCCCTCCCCGTACCCCTCCCCCTCCTCCTTCCAGAGAGAAGTTTCCAATATCTCTTGCTCTTCAAGAGAGGTCAGAGCCTCGGAAATACTACACTGTGTCATTTATTTGGACATTTTCTCAGAGGAGGTTTAAGTTGGAGTAGAGTGGGTGGTTCCAAATGAGTCAGAGAGGAAAGATGAGTCCAGGAGTGTTGCTAAAGCTGAGGTCTCTTCTCTACGACCTTAGGGACATTGGATTGCTTTGCAACTTGGCAGCCATAAGCACACATTGATTGGTTTAATGGATTCCTTCTGAGTATGAGAGCAGAAACAGAGGCAGAATAGTCTTCGTACATCAATAGATTCTATCAGTCATCGTTTGGTATTTGACTAAAACACTAGGCTCAGGAAGCAAAGTTTTAACCACGTAGCATTTCTGCATTCCCAAAATCCCTGGAGGATGAATGGCACTCTGGTCACTTCAAAATACACCAAGATCAAATGACCTTTATCTAAAACCAAACAGGGAAATAAACAAACAAACTCTGGGGAGGTGCATTGAGGGGGAGGGTCCACCTCTTCTAAAACCACTACTTGAGAACTTATCTGATAACCTTCACCTCAAGAAAAATTTTTAACAATACTTTTGAATTAAACCACATAATAACGACTAATATTATTGACCTTGTAGTACATTCCAGATACTATTTAAGAACTGAATTTTTCATGTATTTGCTCAGTTTGACCTCACACAGTTTTATGAAATAGGTATTATCATTATCACCACATTATAAATGAAGAAATTAAGGCTCATAATATACAGTAAGTGACAGGGTAGAAACTTGAACCCAAGACAGTCCCAACCAAAACAAAACCTCTGCTGCTGAACCTACTGCCTTTTTGGGCCCAAAGTCTTTTCTGGGAAAAAGGAAATTCCATTTAGTCTCATGAATAGATCTTTGTGATGAAGATGAATCTATTCAGTGCTGATTCTGAAGACCTTTTGGTGCTTTTTTTTCTTGAGTGAAATTTCTAGGACCAGATCAACCATGACTGGATTTTGCAAGAGAAAAAAGGAGATATAGAATTGAAACCAGTGTTTTCCCAACATACCTGTTTAAGCAAGATGAACTCATTCAAAGGATTGCAATTCATTGGGAAAGATAATAAGAATTATCGAGAGTGGAAAAGGGGTTTTTGATGGTGAAATGTGGTAAAAATTCTGGGGTGGAAATAAGTAACTATATATTTATATATATTGTTATATATAACATATTTATATAAATACATGTATTATTAAATGGATTTATCAAATAAATATCTTTATATTGTTAAATAAATATATTTTTATAATGCATATATTTATATATAATATATAGAGAAAAATATTTATGTATATAAAGATGTATCTTTCTGAGCCTGCTGGTCATGGCTAACAGTTCCTGAACTATAAGGCTGATCACAAGACTTGAACTGAAACCAGAGAGGAAACACCACCCACTTCCTCAACCCCTCCACCACCATTCCTGTCTCCTCATCCCTCCACTCCTAATCACCCCACTCCTCTAGACTAACTGCACACTCGAACTTAGCTTTACCCAGGTTCTTCAGAGCTCACGCACAAGTAATAAAGAGAAACCTTGTTTCCTGTGGCCATTATTCGAGGTGGGATGAACAGAAAATGTGGTGGCCTACATAACTAATCAGTAAGCAGTTTTGAGGATCATCTACTTATAGTTCACAGTAACACTCCAATTAAGCACACCAATGCCAGTAGCATAACTATGATGACTGCTATGATAGTGACTGGAGTTTAAGTAATGGCATTGAAGACTGTAATAAAATGCATTGAAGTCTGTGTTATTTTTTCAATCCCTTAACCTACTGAAGTTCTCTGCTCTCTCAGCTTTCTATTTTTATTAGAAGAACTATATTAAGAAGATGTCTGTGTGCCGTGAATGCTGTCTTGACTGCCATGGCAACAACTTGTTCTTAGTCAAGCATTTGATGCCTAGATTATACATTTACTAATTTTTAAAATAATGTTTAAAATCATGGGTCTATCTCTAAACTAATAACTTTAGATATAGAATTCTTGCTCGGAGAGCCACAAAATTAAAAGTAAGTGAGAGAAGAGTGGGAGATAAGGAAACGAGGATGCTTTTGAAGAAAAGCTGTATCTTTCACCAAAACCTAAAGGCTTACAAACATCTCCTGCTGGCAGATACTTTCCATTGCCACCACACAAATGTTGAAAGTATACAGACAGATGGCAAACAACTGGCCTCTGAGTCTCAGAACCCTGGATCCAAACTCTGGCTCAGCTACTAAGCATGTGTGACTCAGCTTCCCTATCTGGACACTGAGGAAGAGATATCTAAGGTCCTTGAACTTTATGTTTCTGTGATTAAGGGTTTTCCATCTTGAGACCATCCTCTAAGAACCTTTTCCTTGTATTTCTTCATAGATAAAGAAGAGTGGTTAAGAGTTCAAGCTTGGAATGTAAACAAACCTGAGTCCAAACCCTGGCTCTGCCTGCTTGCTATGTGTCCTTGGGAAGGCCCTTTACTTGTGAAATGGATCTTATAATAGTAATCACCTCATAGGATTGTTGGGAGGGTTGACATGAGTTTAATATTAGTATCTACCTCATATGTTGTGTGGATTATATGAGATAATTCACATAAAATTTACTTAGTATTGTACTTGACCCATTAAAAACAAACGATAAACATTAATAAATATCAGTAACAACCTCAAAAGGCCTCTTTCCATTTAGGGTGCCCTACAAGCACAGTCTGTCAGCCATTTAGAATTGAAAATACACAAACAAAGATGCTTTAGGATAAAATAAGAAAGTCTTGAGTTACAGAGTATTTGCAAAATTGTGGTGCACTTTCACATTTCTGTAACTATCTTGAAACAATTTAACATCCATTCCTTTAAGCTAACTGATTGGTACCACTAAACCCACCATTGGGGTTGTTCAGGCCTGGGTTTCAGGGTAAAATAGCTTTATGCATAAGTATCTAATAAAATTGCTCTACGTGTTGTATCCAGGGTCTAAACCTTTTCAAGCTAAATTGCCTCTGGTGAGTGAAGGTTTACCTGCTAGGTTCTCCAGTTTTTACTCTATATCTTGATCTTACTTAGTTTTTCTAAAAGCAGCCTTCTGTTTGGATCACTCTCCTGCACTAAGTTACCTGTATACACATGTGAAGAGTCATATTTGTAGGTTTTGACCTCAGTTGCTTATTGCCTGTCAATCAGTTATAGTAGCACTCTATGTTAAACTCATATTAATATCATGATTATTTTTTTATCCCTCTGAATTTAAGACAATTTAAAAATCTACACATGTATATATTATTTATCCAGTCACAAAATTATAACTAATCATTAAAAGCTCAAAATTTGTAGTGTTAAAGAAAAAAATTATTCATGACACTTGTTAAAAATGGTAAGGCAAACTTTTTTCAAGGAGGGGGCTATTACAATGGGGCTTTGTAGTAGGGGAGACTCCACTCCAACAAGGATAAGTGGGGATTGATGTTTATATGCAAGAAGCAGGCTGGATGGAAAATTAGTAAGAGGAAACATCAAGGGCAAGGGTGATGCTTACTAAACCCAGCAGAATCTCGAGTGAAGGCAAGACAGAATGATCGAGGCTGGAACATGAAGAATTTGATCTGATACCAAGGGTGGGCAATTTTTTAAAACTAACTTTAACGGGTTTCTTGCTTAAACTGCATTTTGCAAGGAGAGGAAAGACCCAAGATCAGGCTTAGCTGAACAGAAGGCTTAGAGAAGCTTAATTAAAGTTAAGTCAAGGAGAGAACCTTTGTCAGTAGAAGTAAACACTCTAAAGTGCTAGGCTCCCATAACCCCACCCAAGGACAAAGTCTCTATTAATGTAGTGTAAGGTCTTCTAAATTTGCACTATGCCTATATTAACTTCATTTGGATAAAGATTAAACTGCTATTACAAAGGGATTAAGTGACTATAAAAACACAGAGGCTTATTTTACTCTCACCTGAAAATGCCAGCGTGAGAAAAGGCTATATGCTGAATGATTCCAACTATATAACACTCTGGAAAAGACAAGATTATGGAAACAGAAAGGTCAGTGGTTGCCAGGGTTTGGAAAGGATAGGCTGGAAGACGGATGAAGAGATGGAGCAAAGGGCATTTTTAGGGAAATGAAACTATCCTGTATGCTATCGTAATAATAAGATATATGTCATTATACGTTTGTCAAAACTCAGAATTTAAAAGCAAAGAGTGCACTCTGCTGTATCCTATGGACTTTAGTTAATGATAATCATCTACTGTAACAAATGCAGAACACTAAAGCATGATGTTGATAACAGGATGTCGGTGTTATTAGAAATTCTCTATTTAATTTTTCTGTAAACCTACAACTGTTCAAGAAAATAGTCTTTTTTTAAAAAATGTTCAGATAAGAATTCCGAGATATTAGGGAGATTCTGCTCCATATGGTCATTCAAACACCGAGGTTCCTTCTAAGTCATTGCTCTGCCATCCCCATGACATAGTCATTGTCTGCATAGTTATAGAGAGGCCACCATCAAGTCCAGATTCCAGTTGGTGGGAAGGAAGAAGAGAAAGTTGAAAAGGCATGCTCACTGTCCAAGAACTTAGACCTACACACTATTCCAAACCATATTCTCTTTTAAGAAATTAGTCACTTGACCACACCTAACTGCAAGGAAAGCTGAAAATTATCTACAAAGGTGTCCAGGAAGAAGGTAAGAATAAGTTATAGTGAACAACCAACCATACACAAACACACACATGTATTCATATTTCATATTTTTATTATGTATTATATATAAAACTGTACATTATAGTTTTTATTTACAAAAATAGTATAATACCACAGAAGGTACTATTTTGCAACTTGTTTTTTCAAATTTGGAATTTATCCGGGACATATTTACATGCTTTTCAGCTACCTAATTCTTTATGATGGTTATATATGATTCTATTTACAGATTGCCATAATGTATTAACTGATCCCTAAACTTTTAACCTATCATGAATTTTATATTGTTCCAAATTTTTTTCTATTTCACTTCTCCAGACTAGTCCACACCCTTTAATTACATGTTCTCATAGTGGCCTGTACCTCTTCTTTGTTTGGGATTAATATTTAATTAAATAAATTGAATAATTTGTCATTTTTTGCAATTTTAAATTAAAGTGTAACAAAATCATAAATAGGGTGACTTGTTGTTTAATATGTACGTTCTCTTCTGGTGCATAAACTTTGTGAGAATCCTCCATCAAAACTGGGACTACAACTGTCTTGTTCAGTAATATATCCCCAGAACTCAGCCCTGCACGTACTACAAACTCAATACTCAATAAATATGTCAGTTGAATAGTGAATGTATGAATGACTAAATATCAAAAATGTTTCAAACTTCTCAATGTGTTTCTGGGATAATTCATAAAGCAAAGTTGCTTAGTCAAATTCACAAGCATTTTGTGTTTTTATAGATATTGCCAAATTGCCTTGCAAAGAGTTTGTACCACTTCACTCTCCCATCAATAAAAAATGAAAGGGACTATTTTCTCACACTTTCAAAAAAATGTGTAGATTTTACAACAAAAATACATAAGACCAAAGAGACAAGTTATTTTAAATCAATTTATTATACCTCTATCACTGTGAGGAGATGAGAAAGGTTATTTTTAGTTTTGGGGGAAATTTTAAACAGATAAAGCCCCTTTTAAATGAGAGATATAGGTGTATTGGACTTTGTAAAATTTCTAAATGTTATTTGACCTTTCACCCAGCTCAAATGTGTATTCATATGTATATGGCATACTATTGCAATTGCTTTTTTTTCCTCAAAAAGAATAAAATTAAACAGTAAATATTTAAAGCTGTTTATTGAAATATAATATAATACAGAAAAATTCACATATCATAAGTTTTGGAGTCAATGGATTTTCACAAACTGAATACACTCATATAACTAGCATCCAGATAAAAAAAAACTGAACACTGTCAGCACCCCAAAAGCCCACTGAATAAGTTTTCATCTAATTATGTCAGTAAATTGATGGTATGATAGTAGTAATAATAGCAATATGTTTTTCATACTAACATATTTAAAATACATTTGTATGTACCTACGTATATTATTGTATAGGGGTTCATACTGAAGTTTTCTCCTGGATTTCCTTCACTGTTACACCGTGTATTTTAAAGACAGGTCAATAGAGATAAATAGAAGAGCTCTCACGTCATGCGTGGTTAAAATTAAAGTCACTGATTACCCTGCACATTCCTAGAGTTTTCCAGATAGTGAGTTCTAAAAGCCAAGTACGCAAGTCTTGGAAACAGCTGAGGACTCTATGTGACACGACACAGGGTGACGCATGCTGATTCAGGCCCATGGGCTATTATTAGAGCAAGCAAATGTTAGATGTGTAAACAGACTATTAAATAATCCCCTTGGAAGAGGAAGGAGAAAAGGAAAAGTGAATCGGGGTCCCTGGCGCCTCCTCTCTCCAAACTGTACTAGCCACAATCCAAACCTAGTGTCAGCTGGTGTCCCCGTCGCTCTGGTTCTTGGACTCTGCTACTTGGTGCTGAGGCGGAATTCCAATGGGCTGAGTCAAGCTGCGTGTGTCTGTGTGTCACGTTGACTGAACGCAGGGTCACTACTCTTCAACTTTGACTGCTATCCTCTCAGGCTTTTCAAAAGTGCCAGAAAAGACACTGTTTTATGATTTTGTTTGAGTAATAGTTAAGATATGAAAGATAAGCATCTGTCTGCAGTATAAATGGAATCAAAGCAGAAGCTAATACCACTCTCCAGTAAAAATAAAACCAATTACGTAACTACAACAAATTTAGAAAAATAAGTGTTCTAAATGTACCAAATGGTTACACACAAATTGGATTTTCATTTGGCAGACCTCATTGAGGTTCAAAAATATCCCAGTAAATGAGAAATTTCCTATTTAATAAAATTGAATAAAATATTACATTGAATGAAATCAATATGTTTAAAGTATAACTTTAAGAAGATAACATTGTGTGACAGCATTTTTGCATACTTTTTTCATTTAATCTTTATAATGGTGAAATGAATTAGTTACTATTATTATTTCTATTTTATGATGGAGGACACTAAGTGTCAAAGAGTCTTCAATTCCACACCTGGTAGGGGACAGGGAGATCAGAACTCCGGTCTGTTTGTCTCCAAGGTTGTTCTCCTAAATATTATGTTCTGTAAAATGATTACATATTACTTCAGCTCAATTATTCTACAGTTTTTGGCCCAAAATGTGAATGGTAACATGAAAATAGGTCAAAGACAATAGTTGTCGATTTACAGGCCAGTTGTCCCACCACTTTCACTGAGCACCTGTTTGTTATGTGCCAGGCACAAAGCAAAACACGTTTCCTGGATGTCCCTGTTTAATTCTATGTAGACCAGTTTCCAGATGAGGCTTAGAGAGGTTGAGAAGCTTGCCCAAGGCCGAGTAGGTAAGGAGTGTGACAGTGGGGTTTGAACCCAGTCTGTCAGTCTGACTCCAGACTATACTCCTTCTAAAAATGGATTTTTATGCAGATGAAGTATATCAATCAGAAAGCAACACTCTAAGTTTTGTGCTTTTGTTGCAGTGTGACCCTGGTGAATCTTGGAGAGGCATGGTCTTTGCAGTGAAGCTGTCTCTGTTATTTGTGGGCCCAGGACATGAGCCCAAATGGAGGTTCACATACCCTCTGACTAAATATTTAAATATGAACCAAGCTAACACACTGCTAAACAAATCATGTCCAATCTTTCCATTTAAATGATACATCTTTATGATAATCTGGAAGGTCAGGTTTCATTTCAGATTCTCTGACTCCTTAGCATTAGAAGTCAGAGGGTTACTGCACAGGGACCAATGCTTGCGCTTCTCAGCCCACAGAGTGAAGGGTCTTGTGCTGTGCTCCTGATCCACTGGAGCTCCGTGGGCAATGCATCACCCACGGGGGCCCTGGGTGCACACCTGGCTGCATAATCTGCTCTTGGGAAATGGGACCCAAAGATAAAGCCGGGACGAGTCCTCTAAATCAACCTGCAGCCATTTGGGCCGAAAAATCTGGGGTCTCAAGTGCTTTGGAGCATGATCTAGGAGGAGGCATGGGTGTTGGTGGGCAGGTCTCTGGCCCCATCTCTTCTCCTAGAGAATATAAGGGGAAGAGATGAGAGCAAAGCCCCCATGCATAGGACCCTTCCTTCTGGGGCTTACGGGCAGGAGGTACGGCTGGTTCTCAGAGCCACTCTCAAAGAAACATTCTTCAACGAGTCAACATTTTCTTTCAAAATGAATTCCAGTCTTTTAACCTTGTCTGAGTTCTAAAACATTAAAGGCCTCCCAGAGCATAAATCCCAGCAATAATTCTTTAATTCTTTTCTTGCCTTTACAATTTTCTATCACCTCACACTATGCCAAAGCCCCACCAACCACACACATCCCCCCAAGAAAGAGAGAAAGATATTCCCCCCCAAAGCACAGCTCCATTCCTCTGGCCTCCCATCCTCTCGTCTTCCTTCCCTCTTTCCTTTTTCAGCTTCCTGCCTTCTTTTTTCTTTCTCACTTCCCTTTTCACTCCCAGATGTTTATTATGTAAACTCATTTAGCTTTCCTTAAGAAACATTTCTTCCTCCTTTTCCAGATCAGGTTCCATTCATTTTCAGATTTTACGTCACAGATGTTTTTAACCAAGAGATGACCCTTGGAGGTTGATGTGGGGGTGGAGAGGGGATGTTCAAAGAAAGTGAGTGGACAAAGCAAATTCCCTGGGGTAGGAGGTTGAGTGAGGCACAGAGCTGATATGAAAAGAAAGACCAACTTTCTTGGCTGAGACCTAAAAAGAAACCTGAAAATGAGACTCTGATCGGCTTTAACTAAATAGAACATATTTTGTCTTTTCTTTGGGGAAAATCCCTAATGTGTACACTGAAAATCTGATTTACAGTATTAAAATTCAGGGAGATCGTTAAAGATGTATGATGACTTTCAGGTAATGTTATTTTCTTACAGCTCAATTTGATTTCTTGCCAACTGTGTGTTTTTGTATGTTTGTTTTTTTAAAACAAATAACATCAGAAAAATTATTTTTAAAAGCCAGATGTACCCCTAGTTCTTCAGAATACACCACCTGGACAACCCAATGTACGTATTACCAACTATACAACGTTGGGAAGAGAAGGATGAGTACAGTACAATAAGATATATATATATATATATATTTAAATATATCTTTATTGATTTCATAGAGAGGAAGGGAGAGGGAGAGAGTAGAAACATCAATGATGAGTCATTGATTGGCTGCCTCCTGGGGATCAAGCCCGAAACCTGAGCATGTCCCCTGACCTGGAACCGAACCTTGATCTCCTGGATTCTAGGTCGATGCTCAACCGCTGAGCCACGCCAGCCAGGCACATTAAGATATTTTAAGAGAGACAGACGATTATTGCATAGTAAGAAGCTAGGAAAATTCCAGGACAAGCAGAACAGGGAAAGTGAGACAAATAGTTAAGCAGCAGTTTTGCGACCATCTAGTAAATCCTATCTTCCCTAAACCAAGGACACTTAAAAGTAAATGGTTTGCACTTCTCCTCCCCAGCCAGAGGGTAGATAACTTAAATCACCCTACGCAGGGAAGCTAATAACAGAAATCCAATTAGTGCCATTTGCCACCACACTTGTGTCCTTGGGGACAAAAGAAGTTAAGAGAATACACCTTATTTTGGTATGTCAGAATAAAGCTGATGAATATCCTATTGCTCCTCCCCTAAACACCCAGCCTTTAAAACCCCTGAAAATGAATTTCCCAGGGCACTCCCCCACCCCAAGGGGAGCACTCCACTGCCATCTCTTTCTTCCCTCCGAGGGTTCCCCATGAGACCTGCAACCAGGGGAGCAATGGGTAGCAGCAGCTCATCCAGGCCTTACTCCCTGAACCTGTCTCCAAGGTCCCGGAACCTGTCCCCCCTCACTTCTCAGTGAGCCAAAGCAGCCCAGCCTAAGCTCTCTTGTTACTTCTATGCACCTTCCTTGTTTCACCTTCCTAAGTATATTTTTGCTGCCGCCAATAAATTCTTGCTTGCTTTTCTACCCTTTGTCTCTTGATTGAAATCTTTCCCTCAAGAAGACAAGAACCAGGTCACCTCATCATCTCCCTGGTAACAAGACCACATTCACATAACTTTGATTGTAGTATATTGTTATAACTGTTCTATTTTATTATTGCTTATTGTTCTAACCTCGTACTGTGCCTAATTTATAAATTGAACTTTATCATATGTAAATATAGGAAATAAACATAGTCATTATAGGGTTCAGCACTATCTGGTTTCAGGTTTCCGCTGGGGGTCTCAGAACATTTTTCCTGAATATAAGCAGAGACTTCTATACAGTGGCTTAAAGAATTTGTTTTATTCCAAATAACGTGAGAGTTCCGGCTTTTCGGGGAGAGAACAAAGGACTCAGTTTCAATCTTCATGAAGTTATTTAAGGACTTAGGTTGATGGTGGTTCCAACAATTGAATTCCAAGGTCACCATGAGTATAGCCCTCTCAGTCAGTCAGAAGGGAGAAGGGCTTGGGCAGCTCTGTGCGCGGACAGTAGCAGGGTAAGTGTCTCTCCAGCCCCTTCCACCAGTGAGAACTTAGTGACTCGGCCGGGGTTAGCTGCAGGGAAGGCAGCTCCACGCAAGCCGAAGTGCAAGGGGAGGAGAGGTTCGCTCAGTGTACGCCTCTACTGCGGTGTCATCACGTAGTTTTCTAAGTAATCTTTCTAAGTGCTGCAGAGCAATGGATTTTAAAGGGTTCTTCTGGGCCAGGAGCCTATCTAAAAATACCAGTTCTGATTTTGCATGTGAATGCTGTACATCTTCAAAGAACTTCATTTTAAAATAAATATGAGTTCTACTTATAGTAAACTATATGATTACTGAAATTTAATATGAGTCAGTATAACATAGTAGTTATGCTGGGTCAAAAATAGTTGGGTATGAACCTGCACTCTGGCCGCTCGCTAACCATGTGACTTTGGACCTCAGTTTACTTATCTATAAATTGGCTATAATAATAATATAGCCAATCACAAAGTTGATACCAATCAAAGAAGAAAATGTGTACAGAGTGCATAATCAACTGCCTGGCACATAGTAAGCACTCAATAAATGATAGCCTGGCTAATGTTATTATAAAGGAAAAGTAACATATTGTTAGAGTTTACCGAAGTCCTCCGTTATCCACTAGGAACTTTGGTTGCTATGAAATGCATGGCAATGATGCAAAAGCTCTCAGTGCAAAGCAGATCGTTGGAATTTCCAGTTTTCCAGGAGATGAATTTGTTGTCAGGCCATGATCAGAGTTTGGAGTTACTGTGATGTTTACTTTCCGATCACCTTCCTTCTAAGTATTACATACTTTCGTGTAACTTCATCAGAATGAATGCTGCTGTTGCGGGCTGTTTGGGTAACTCTAGAGTAAGTAGTAATATAAATTTGCATCAGATATTTTGGGCCCTGACTTTGCAATAACTAAACCTTACGACATGAATGTGTTGTGGTTCAAATAATTTTCCCTGCACTTCTTTCTGTTTCTGCAGTTATAAGTAACTTTTCCCACTATAAGTGCAAGTAGGTGGGCTTTGAGATCTCACTCAAGTGGACCAGTCAAAAGAGTTTTAAAACATGAAAAGAATCATATTCAAGACTACTTGGAATCTATGTTGTTTTTTTGGAAAGTGATAATTTTTTAAAACGATTAACAAATCTTAGAGCACAGAATGTTGAAACTATGCAGTAATTGTCCTTTAAATTTTATTCTAGTCATATCATTTTAAATATTATATTTAATTCTTGGCTTTGTACCTAAAAGGAGACAGACAACGTGGAGAGAGTTTAAAGGGAAGCCATAAAAATGATTAAAGTCTTGGGAAACAAGACCCATGAGAAAAGGGTGAAGAGGCTGCTTATTTTGCCTGCAGCCCAGAGCTTGAGCTCAAATTTGAGAAAAGATTTCAGTTGAAGGACAGCTATTGTCTCTAATCTACCATATAGAAGGAATTTAAATGCAAAATATCCTGACACTAGAAAGGCCAAAGGCCAAAAGAAAACCCCTGTGCAAAGGTTTATTACAAATAGGGTAGATTTTCAATTGCCAGACAGGTGAGTTTTGACCTACCTGATGATAAGAAATGTATACAATGTCCTTTGGAAATTTCTTTCAGTCTCATATCCTGTTTTGGTAAGCAAATAGCTAGTGTTGTTACAAATGGTGAGATGCCGGCCTTAAAGTTTAGTTTAAGATCTCAGTCAGACCATGATAATCTAGATGAGTAATAAAACTCTTGGTAAATCAGGAAATGTGACTCAGTAATTGTAATAACAATGCTGATGAAAGTAAGAATCCAGTTCTGTTGATGTTTAGACCAATTCATTAATTATAAGAAGATTTAATTTTCCTAATTGCAGCCTTGCTTCTTTGATAACTCAAGTAATGTGCAGAGAATTATATAGGGAATTATTTTTATTCTATATTGGGCTTAATTATGAAGACTTATAACTCAAATGCACATACATGGAAGTTTTAATAATTGAGACAATGCCTGGCCGGGCAACGACTCTCTTATCACTGATGTTTCTATCTCTCTCTCCCTCTCCCTTCTTCTCTCTGAAACCAATAAAGATATGTTAAAAAATAATAATAATACTTGACAAAAATTGGTTAAGATCAGAATGTCATAAGTGAACATGTACCTTTATCTATAGAGTTCTCTTTTTTTATTTTATTAATTGATTTTAGAGAGAGAGAAAGAGAGAGGGAGAGAGATCAATTTGTTGTTCCAGTTATTTATGCATTCATTGGTGGTTTGTTGTATGTGCCCTGACCTTGGCATATTGGTACTATGCCCTAACCAACTAAGCTACAGCCAGGGCTATAGAGTTCTTTACTTGGTATTTATTTTGACCATGGCACTCTCAAGAACTTTGTAGACTGACCAAGGTACAGATGATAAGCTGTATAAACATGCCCATGAGAGTTAGGAACTATGTATACTGAGCATTTGGTTGGTATTAGGGAGGTTTAAAATGAAAGTTTACAAGGCACATCCCCTATCCTCACAAAACCAAAATATACTAAAGAAACATATATTGTATTTGCTAGTAGGATCAAGCTATTTATTACATAAAATATTTTTTTAACCAAACTGGTTTAAAGTATTGATACACCAGAGTTTTGGAGGACCCATAATATCAAGCAAATTTAATTATTTTAAAAATTGCTTTGACAACAACTTAAGTATATTTGCCAAACTCAATGAACCTAAATCAAATAATGAAAAAAAAAATAAAGAAGGTGAAACATTGTTCAAGATTCTTGGGGGGGAAAGTCTTTTATTTTTTTAAGGCAGAGAAATTGTTCTAAATTAAGAACGAAAGAATAACCAAATGTAATGTCCAAATCTTGGTTAGAACCCATATTAGGAAAACAAACAGCCCAGCTATAAGACATTTTTTTGGAATAACAGAGGAAATTCAAATGTGAACTGTATATTAAATAGCATTATACAGTTAATTTTCTTAAATGTGATCATTATATTGTGATTGATTATGTAAAAGAAGTCCTTATTTGATTCTCCCTCCCTCTTTTCACTCCATATGTGTATATGTGTGTAAACGTATGAATAGCCACCTAAGGTCTTTTTTTGCTAAACATGGAACTAAGAATTTTTTAAAAATATATATATTTTTATTGATTTCAGAGAGAAGGAGGGAGAGGGAGAGATATAGAAACATCCGTGATGAGAGAGTCACTGATCAGCTGCCTCCTGCACGCCCCCTACTGGGGATCGAGCCCGCAACCTGGGCGTGTGCCCTGACTGGGAATCGAACTGACTCCTATCCATGGCCTGGATCCTAGGTCAATGCTCAACCGCTGAGCCACTCCTGCCAGGCTGGAACAATGAATTTAATTAACAAACCAAGTCCAAAACATTCCATATATATCTGAAGCATATGTGATAAAATATTAAAATGTACTGAATTTAAGTAAGGTATATATTCCTTACTATTAAGTAAGGTATCTATTCTTTCAACTTTTCTGTAGTTTTTTTTTTTCTTTTCATTTTTAAAATAAAAATGGTGGGGAGAGGGGTGGAGTTGCTTCAAAACAGTGCAGTTAACAAGTCCCAATATATAATTAAGAACCCACATAGTATTTGAAATAACAAGAGAAGTGAACTTTTGATGGTCATTATTTTCTTATAGTCTCTCTTACTCTCAATTTAATGATTGCCATTCAAGGAGTATTTGCTTTAGATACAAAAACTTACCAAGCTAAGCAATTAAGTGTGTAGAAATTAAATACAAAATAATAAGTACCAAATAATTTCATAATATATGTATGTAATCATTATGTGGTCTATATTAAACTTATACAGAGCTGTAGGTCAATTATATCTCCATAAAATTGGAAAAAATAAGTACTATAGAAATTAAAATGTACCCCAATTGTCTTATGATTCACAATTCTCTTTATCCCCGAGTTTTCAGAACTCCATCTGTTTGCCTTTGTAACCATACCTAGTAGTAAAAAAAAAAAAAGTGAATAACAGTTAGGGCATAATTATAAAAATGCTTTGAGTTCCTGTTCTTCAAGATGTCAGACTATAGAACATAGACTATAATTTTCTTAATAATCTTAATGGTGCATGAAGTTTATTTAAGCAGATTGTTCATTGAGTTGATTCCATTAATCCACACTGTCACCATTTTAAAATATTTTTATGTT
Source organism: Miniopterus natalensis (assembly GCF_054644295.1). Classification (NCBI taxonomy): domain Eukaryota; kingdom Metazoa; phylum Chordata; class Mammalia; order Chiroptera; family Miniopteridae; genus Miniopterus; species Miniopterus natalensis. Next base: position 122,849,032 of record NC_142081.1, on the reverse strand, counting down.
CTGATTTTGTGAAGTGTAAATAATTGATGAAACTGTAGCAAATTTGATTCAATTTGCCAGCATTCACCTTTTTTATTGCCTTGCTCTATCACAATCCTCCCTATGTTCATTTGTGATCTGCCAGATTAGTTGTAACTTGCATATTTGATATTTAGATGAGGGAATCCTTTTGGAATGTTACAGACATGTTTTGCTTTGTTGATTCAATTCTTTGTTGCACATCTTGCAAAAAGGGATTCAGCTGGATCATTAAGAGCTACACCCAGTAAATGCTTCAGAAACACAGGTTGGACAAGAGCATTTTGTTTTCTGCTTGGTAGTTGCCTGAGTCATCAGATGACTTGTTGAATCTTGAGAGCCTGCTTAAGTAGAACAGGCTTGAGGCATGAATCAGAGCAACTGTGTTATACTTATTTCACATCGGCTCAATAAATGGTCTGCTGACTGTTTCCTTGTAATATTCATGTTACAAGATTTCTTATAAAGCAGTTATTATAGAAACAATTGTCAAATTCTTTCGTGTTATCATATAGGTATTAAACATTTTAAGACATGCAACCCATTCTTGCAACAGGAGGCAAAACATTCTGCAATGTCATGGGAGTGTTCCTCTATGTTTTGCGCAAGGCAAATTCATAGGTCTCAGATTAATCACCAAAGAGAAAGCTAGTAATTATCATGTACTTTCTTTCTGGGTAAAATCAAGGTTTGTGCCATGGATACATTTGTAGCTAATCATTTGTTATATAATATATGTAATATATGTAATAAATGATATGGATCAGAACTGAGGAATAACAATTTCGCACAGAAATGTATTCAGAAAGGTCCCCCCTTGCCCACATTAGGCTCCGTTATCGCATTGAAAGGTTGCAAGGAACCAGTTCATTCATTGATCATTTCCCCTCAAGAGTCAATTTCACAGGAGTGGATTAAAAACAACTCAAAAGGAGTCACAGTCCACATATTTTCCCAAATGGAATGTACATTCCCTTGTCACGTTTTATCCAATATTGTCTTTATCAGAGGATCTTATATACTACCTTGTGTATAGGATTGCCTCAATAAATGTTAATTGATTATTAATTGATTGGGAGGAGAATGACTGAAAGATAATTAAATTCTAAGTAAAATGGGTTGCCTGGACAGCTGAGCAAAGATAGAGCAGGAAAAAAATCACTCTGGTACCCCTCGCAGCAGCTTTCACTTCATTCTGATTCTTTATGAACAAATAAAATGCCCTTCCTTCTCTTGCTCCCTTCACTTTTGAGCTTTGTACTCTGTGAAAGCAGTGGCCTACTGAATTTCTGAGGCTGCAGGAAATGCTCAGAAGTGACTCACTGATAATCCAAATGGGCCCACTGGCAGGCCTCTGGAAGCAATATGTTTTATCTATGTTCTTAAAAACAAGTTGTTTTCTATTTAATCATAATTCTAAACTATGTTTAGAAAAACTCTGAGCTGGGTTTCTAACATAAAAATCTGTTGAAAGAATTGCCACAAACTTGAGCCCCCTGGTCCTGAGGGATTTTCTGAGTGGCAACCCTGGCCTTTCTGTCTCTTTTCCCTGTGGAGTTCAGTGATGAATCCAGAAAGAAGATTTAAATGACCAGAAAGCTTCTTCCTTCACTTCCCACCTATTCCTCCACCTCCCATGTGGTTTTGCAAAAGACCTTTTTCTGTGTCCCCAAGCAGTCCCCCAGCACTACCATTACTGGCCCCAGACAATCCACTAAAACCTCAAATAACCACACACATTCAAAAATGTTATTATTATTATTTTTTAATAATACCTGCCACTTGGACTAACTTCATGGAATCAGAGGCAACATTTCACACATAAATGTAATTCATCAAGTTCCCAGAGCACCTCCAGATAATTATTAGAACAATTCAGAGAATAATAATAATTCCATTTTAAAAAATGTATCATTTCCAAGCACTGGGGTAGAGTGGATGCTGTGGTATTCTGCTTAGATCCTGCCCACCATTTCAGGACTGGGACTCATTCCACCAGATGCTAGGAATGGTGGTGCTCACAACTCCCACCTGAGTCCCTTTCTGGACATTGTCCTTGGTGGAAGGAAGAGAGATTGACCTTACCCTGGAAAAGTAGCTCGGTTAGAGCATGGTCCCAATATACAAAGGTTGTGTGTTGGATGCCTGGTCAAGGCACATAAAGAATCAACCAATTAATGCATAAATAAGTGGCACAACAAACTGATCTCTCTCTCCCTCCCTCTCTTCCTCCCTTTCCCTCTCTCTCTCTCTCTCTCTGTCTCCCTTCCTCCCTCTCTGGAATCAATAATAATGAATGAATGAATGAATGAATGAATGAATGAATGAATGAATGAATGCTAAGAGCTCAGGCTCTGGTGTCAGGCTGTCTGGATTTAAATCTCATTTCCACCATTTTCTTACACAACTGTGTGCCTCAGTTTCTTCATCTGTTAAATGAGAATACTAATGTGGTAGGCAGTTAGATAGGTGTGAGCAGAGCAAGGACAATGGGCCAGTTACAGAAGGTCACCAGGCAGAATGTCCCGGACACCTGGCAATGAAAAAAAACTGGTAGAGCAGATATTGGAAATATTCAAGATCTGGCCCCTGAGACCCCCCTCTGCACCCTAAAATGCGTCCAGTCATGCAGGTCAGATTCTCCTGATCTTTTCTCTCCAGGCATGTGGTTAGTCATGTGGTAGACCTCCACCCTTAGAGAACAGGGGGGCTGGAGGCAAGCCCCATCAAACCTCCAAACAAGGATCAGACAGGCCCCGATAAGTCAGTCTGAAGAAGAAAGCAATTCACCCCCCTCTGAGGGGTTAAAAGGAGCCCTAGCCCACTCCCCACAGCAGCTCTTTGAGCCGCCCACTCAAAATTTGTCTTCAAGTGTACTTTCTCTTTGCTTTCCCAATAAATCTCTAGTGAGTTGGAGTCTTAGCTCTGAATTCCTTTTTCAGCCAGAACTCAAGTACCGAGGCTGCTGAACCCAGGCCCGGTCTGACTCTCGGTCAGACACCCAGGGCCGCTCTCACTGCTGCGGCGACTAAGTCTTGACCGCACAGGGTTGTTGGGGGATTAAGAGTCTCTGTGTGTAGAGCACTTAGAATCTTGTCTGATAACATTGTTTGCCATTTTTATTTTCCCCTCAAATGTAAAGATCTTTATACTTTTGTAGTTTGTTGTGTTGTTTTTTGTGTTTGTTTTTTTTTTAAGGCAAATACAAAGTATCTTTAACTAAAATTTGGCCAAAAAAAAATTACCCATAATCCCAGAGATGACTGTCACTACCTTCCGTTCTTTTTTTCTCTCATATGCATACATGTGGTTCTCTTTTTCCAAACTGGAATTAAATATACATATTACTGTGTAGCCTCCTTTAGTTTAACTATATGCTATGAGTGTTTTTTCAGTTACAAAATCATTTTAATACCTATGTATTAGATCATGGACTAGAGGTACAATGCAATTTCATTTTGTAAAACAATTGGGATTCCAGTTTTTCAATCTTATAAACAATATGGATTTAAACACCCAATTGTGTATGCATTTCTACAGAATATGCTTTTCATATATTTTTCTATATATTCTATAGAATATAGAAAATATATTTTTTTGCACCCATGATAATGTGCAATCCTTCTCCCAGGTTGTACCTGATAGCTCAGAATTTGTCAATTTATAGACTTAGATTGTATTATTTTTCTTTAATTGCATTACTTGTCATTTGCCCTTAATAAAGATGCTGTGTCACTTTTCTGCCTACAAATGTGGCATTGAAATTTCCTCCCTTCATTGATTTGTTAATTCTCTGTTTAGTGAGTTTACTATGTCCACAGACTTCAAAGATCATCGTATACTTGCTCTTTCAAATCCACTATAACACTATTAAGGTTTTTAGCTAAAGAACTGAAGCTGTAGATTATTTCCTATGGCCTCTATTAAGTAAGTGCTTTCCAAAACACATCATTCCCTGTGATAAATCCTACAACTATAAGGCATTAGAGCTTAAAGGGTTTTTATAGATCTTATCAAAAGCTCCTTACCAGAGGCCATTTCCCCTTTGTCCATAATTATTTACCATCTCAAAGAAGTGCTTTAAATTATTAAGACCTGATTTTCCCCTTGTCTTTGCTTGAAGAGGCCAAATGCCCTTTTCCTATTTCAGAAACTGGAGAGAGTTATCTCTGAGGATGTGACTGTGTGTGTGTATTTGATATAACAAGTGGGATAAAGCATTTGTATTTCTTAAATAATTGGAAACTCATATTTTAAACACCAAAAACATTAATATGCCCTGATCTTGTCACGTGATCTGGCCCCAAATAAAAAGGTCAGGTAGATAAGCTCCTCTTCAAGTTTTTCTACTTCTGGGGAGCCTGGACTAGCTCTGTTCCCTGAGTCAGAAGAGCTGATAAACTCACACAAGGCTGTGAGTGAGTGCGTGATTCAGTATTAAGGAGGGTGTATCAGAAAGCATGTCTTCATACAAACGATGAATTGTTGATACTGAGAATTTGTGTTCTTAGCCAGAATAAGAGGTATTTCCAAATTTCACATCAGTCATTAATTCAATAAGCACTTATTGATTCCCTTTTATGGCTAGACCATCTACTAACTGTTGGAGATAACCAGAAGCCCTTGCATTCAAGGAACTTGCGATTTAGTAGTGTTAGAGTAGGTAGCTAGCTAGACATGAGCCTGGTGAGGGGACAGATAGGGAAAGGAAACATCAACATTTAACATAACTGAGGGAACCAAGGGAGAAAGGAAATATCAACCTTAAACATAGCTATCAGCCGATAACTAGGTGGCTGCCTTTGGTTTCAAGTACCTGATACGGTCCGGCCAGCATGGCTCAGCAGTTGAGCATTGACCTATGATCCCAGAGGTCACAGTTCCACTCCCAGTCAGGGCACAAGCCAGGGTTGCAGGCTTGATCCTCAGTAGGGGGTGTGCAGGAGGCAGCCGATCAATGATTCCCTCTCTTCACTGATGTTTCTCTCTCTCTCTCCCTCCCCCTTCCTCTCTCTCTGAAACCAATAAAAATATATTTTTTAAAAAGTACCTGATACAGTCTAAGACAGTTACACACCCATGAGGAGCATGCACACAGAGGCTAACAAATAGGGTAATGACTGCCGTATGACCTTCTATCGGAGACACTAGACATAAAAGGGCAAAAATGATAAAGAGAACATGCGCATTGCCCAGCTGGTGTGTCCCAGTGGTCTAGCGTTGACCCACGCACCAAGAGGCCGCTGGTTGGATCCCGGGTCAGGGCACACGCCTGGGTTGTGGGCTCAGTCCCCAGCGCGAGCCATGTAGGAGGCAGCTGATGGATGTTTCTCTCTCGTGGACGTTTCTATCTCTCCCTCTCCCTTCTGCTCTCTCTGAAAATCAATTAAAAATAAAAACATTTGAAAAAAAACACAAAAAACAAAAACAACTTTTAAAGAACATGAATATGGCCTCAGAACATGAACAGTGCAGGCGTATAACCACCCACTCCTGGAAGAAATGTGCACATGCGATGGGCAGGAACACAATGGGCAGGGGAGGGGCCAGAAGGGGTAAGATGGTAGGGAGCCAGGAGGCCGGTGGGACGTTCAAGGAAACACAAAAACCCTGAGTTTGTAACTGAGGGGGACACTCGGTTTGGTCTGATTTTGGAAATCGCCCGAGTGTACTTTCCCTTTTCCAATAAACCGCTGCCTGCTTTGCCATCTGTGTCTCTCCTCTGAAATCTTTCTTTTGAGAAGTCAAGAAACGAGGTCCTCAGAATACTACTGCTGTTCTGGTGACAGTGGGGCAAACAGCAAAAAGACAATTATATACATTATAATAGACAAAAAGCAGGTAAAAAGGCATTCCTAAGATATGAAATGTCAAGAGGAGAGAAGCTCGAGAATAGAATGATTTTTAATTGAATTTATTGAGGTGATATTGGTTAATAAAAATTACATAGGCTTTAAGTATACAATTCTACAATACATCATCTGTATATTGTATTGCGTGTTTACCACTCCAAGTCAAGTCTCCATCCCCATTTATCCCCCCTTTACCCTCTTCCACCTCCCCCTCCCCCACCTTCCCTCTGGCAATCACCATATTGTTGTTTATGTCCTTGAGTCTTTCTTTTTTTTTCTTTGCTTAATACCTTCACACTTCTCACCCAGCCTCCAACCTCCACCCCTCTGACAGCTGTCAATCTGTTCTCTGTATCCATGAGACTGCCTTCACTTTGTTAGTTTATTAGATTCCACATATAAATGAAATTATATGGTACTTGTATTTTTCTGACTGGCTTATTTCACTTAGCATAATACTCTCCAAGTCCATCCATGCTTTCACAAAAGGTAAGATTTCCTTCTTTTTGATGGCTGAGTAGTATTTCATTGTGTAAATATACCACACATCTCTTTTTATCCACTTATCTACTGATGGGCACTTGGGCTGCTTCCAAATCTTGCCTATGGTAAATAACACTGCAATGAGCATAGAGGGTGCATATTCTTTCAAATTAGTGTTTTGGGTACCTTTGAATATATTCCTAAAAGTGGAATTGCTGGGTCATAAGGCAGTTCCATGTTTAATTTTTTGAGGTAACTCAATAATGCTTTCCTTAGTAGCTGTACCAATCAGTACTCCCACCAACTGTGCACAAGGGTTCCCTTTTCTCCATATCCTCACAAACACTTGTTGTTTGTTGATTTATTGATGATAGCCATTCTGACAGGTGTGCAGTGATATCTCATTGTGGTGTTAGTTTGCATTTCTCTGATGATTAGTGATGATGAGCATCCTTTCATATGTCTATTGGCCATCTGTATATCCTCTTTGGAGAAGTGTCTTTTCATGTCCTTGGCCCATTTCTTAATCGGATTGTTTGCTTTCTTTGGTGTTGAGTTTTGTATGTTCTTTATAAATTTGGGGTATTAAGCCCTTATCAGATGTATCTGCAATTATGTTCTCCCATTCAGTGGATTATCTTTTAATTTTGTTGATAGTTTCCTTTATGTGCAAAACTTTTTTAGTTTGATGTAGTCCCATTTATTTATTTTTTCTTTTGTTTCCTTTGCCAGAAGTGATATATCAGAAAAAATACTGGTATGAGAAATATTCAAGATTTTACTGCCAATGCTTTCCTCTAGGATTTTTATGGTTCAAGTCTAACATTTAAGTCTCTAATCCATTTTGAGTTTATTCCTGTGTATAGTGTAAAAAGGTGGCCTAGTTTCATTTTTTTATATGTATATGTCTAATTTTCCCAACACCATCTATTGAATAGACTATCTTTACTTCATTGTATGTTTTTGCCTCCTTTGTCAAACATTAATTGACTATAAAGGAGTAGGTTTATTTCTGGGCTCCCTATTCTGTTCCATTGATCTATGTCTGTTTTAATACCAGTACCATGCTGTTTTGATTACTATGGCCTTGTAGTATAGTTTAATATCAGGTAGTGTAATTCCTCTAACTTTGTTCTTTCTCAAGATTACTGAGAAAGGTCTTTTGCAGTTTCATATAAATTTTTGGAATGTTTGTTCTAGAACTGTGAAATACACCATTGGTATCTTAATAGGAAATGCATTGAATTTATAGATTGTTTTGGGTAGTATGGACATTTTAATGATGTTAATTCTTCCTATCCGTGAACATGGTATATGCTTCCACTTATTTGTATCTTCTTCAATTTCTTAGTGTCTTATAACTTTCTGAGTACATGTCTTTTACATCCTTGGTTAAACTTATTCCTAAGTATTTTTTTTTTCCTTTGAAGCAATGATAAATGGGATTGTTTCCTTAGTTTCCCTTTCTGATAGTTCATTCTGGCATATAAAAATGCAACTGATTTCTGGATGTTTGTTTTGTACCCTGCTACTTTACTGAATTCATTTATCAGTTCTAATAGTTTTTTGGTAAAATCTTTAGTGTTTTCTATGTACAGTATCATGTCATCTACAAATAATGACAGTTTTACTTCTTCCTTTCCAATTTGGGTGCCTTTTATATCTTCTTCTTGTCTGGTTGCTGTGGCTAGGACTTCCAAAACTGTGTTGAATAATAGTGGTGAAATAAGATACCCATGTTTTGTTCCTGATCTTAAGAGGAATGCATTTAGTTCTTACCCATTGAGTATGATGTTGGCTGTGGGTTTCTCATATATGACCTTTTTTACACTGAGGTATGTTCCCTTCATTCCCATTTTGCTGAGAGTTTTTATCATAATGCTGGATTTTATCAACTGCTTTTTCTGCATCTATTGATATGACCATGTCATTTTTATCCTTCATTTTGTTTATGTGAGGTATCACGTTTATTGATTTGTGAATATTGTACCAGTCTTGCATCCTCAGAATAAATAACATTTGATGATGGTGTCTGATCTTTTTGATAAATTGCTGGATCCTGTTTGCTAATATTTTGTTAAGGATTTTAGCATCTATGTTCACCAGGGGTATTGGCCTATAATTTTCACATTTTGTAGCGTCTTTATTTGGTTTTGGAATTAGGATGATTCTGGCCTTGTAAAATGAGCTTGGGAGTTTCCCTCCTCTTGAATTTTTAAAATAGTTTGAGAAGGATAGATGTTAGTTCTTTGAATGTTTGGTAAAATTTATCTGTGAAGCCATCCAGCTGGGGCTTTCTCTCTCTCTCTTTTTTTATCGTATGTTTGTCACCAAGACTTTTGTTTGTTAAGAGTTCTTTTTTTATTACTGTTTAAATTTCACTAGTTGTAATCTGTCTATTCAGGTTCTCTGATCCTTCCTGATTCAGTTTTGGAAGACTGTTTCTTTGAATTTATCCATTTCTTCCAGATTGCCCAATTTGTTGGCATATAGTAGTTCATAATATTTTCTTACAATCCTTTGTATTTCTTTGGTGTAAGTTGTCATTTCTCCTCTTTCATTTCTGATTTATTAGGGTTCTTTTTTCTTTTTCTTTTTTTTTTATAAGTCTGGTTAAAAGTTTGTCAATCTTGTTTATCTTCTCAAAGAACAAGTTTTTGGTTTCATTAGTCTTTAGTATTGCTTTTTTTTGGAGTTTATTTTGTTTATTTCCTTCTACTCACTTTGAGCTTTATTCGTTGTTCTTTTGCTACTTGTTTTAAGGCTAGAGTTAGATTGTTGGGATTTTCTTATTTCTTGAGGTAGGCCTGTAATATTATGAGTTTCCCTCTTAAGACTGTTTTTGCTATATTCCATAGATTTTGAGTTATCATTTTCATTTGTTTCAAGATATCTTGTGATGTCTTCCTTGATCTCATTGTTAACCCATTCATTGTTAACTAACATATTATTTAGCATCTATGTCTTTGTGTGCTCTTTATTATTTTTGCTTGTGATTGATTTTTAGTTTACCATTATGGTCAGAGGAGATGCTTGATATGATTTCAGTCTTCTTACATTTATTGAGAATTATTTTGTATTTCAGCATGTGGTTTATCTTAGAAAGTGTTCCATGTGCACTTGAAAAGAATGTATATTCTGCTGCTTTGGTGTGAAATGCTGTGAAGATACCAATTAAATCCATCTGATCTAGTGTGTCATTTAAGGTCACCATTTCCTTGTTTATTTTCTGTCTGGAAGATCTACCAACTGATGTCAATAGGGTGTTAAAATCCTCTACTATGACTGTAACACTGTGAATCTCTTTCTTTATGTCCATCAAGATTTGCTTTACATATTTAGATGCTCCTGTGTTGGGTGCATAAATGTTTACAAGGGTTATATTCTCTTGTTGAATTGCTCCCTTTGTCATTATGTAGTGACCTTCTTTGGCTCTTATTATAGCATGTGTTTTAAAGTCTGTTTTGACATATTTTGCTACTACAGCTTTTTTCTCTTTCCATTTGCATGAAATATCTTATTTCATCCCTTTACTTTAATCTTTGTGCAAATTTCATTCTGTGGTGGGTCTCTTGTAGACAGCATATAAATGGATCTTGCTTTCTTATCCATTCAGCTACCCTATGTCTTTTGATTAAATTTATAGGTACATATTTATTGCCATTTTATTCTTTTAACTATGTTCCTCTATTTCTTCCTCCTCCTCTTCTACCTCCTCTTGTTCTTCCTCCTCCTCCTCCTCCTCCTCCTCCTCTTCTTCTTCTTCTCCTTCTCCTCCTCCTTCTTCACCTTCATATTCTTCATAAAGCAAGCCCTTTAAGATTTCTTGTAAAACTTCTTTGATGGTAACAAACTCTTTTAGTTTTCTCTTATCTGGGAAGATCTTTATTTCTCCTTCAATATTCAATGATAGTCTTGCTGGGTAAAGTAGTCTCAGTTGTAGGTCCTTGCTTTTCATTATTTTGAATATTTCATGCCAATCCTGAAATGTTTCTGTTGAGAAATAAACTGACAGTCTTATGAGAACTCCCTTATAGGTAACTAACTGCTTTTCTCTTGCTGCTTTTAAGAGTCTCTCTGTTTTTAAACTTTGGCATTTTAATGATGATGTGCCTTGGTGTGTGTCTCTTTGGGTTTATCTTGTTTGAGACTCTGTGTTTCTTGGATTTGTGTGTCTTTTTCCTTCACCAGGTTAGGGAAGTTTTTAGTCATTATTTCTTCAAATATGTTCTCAATCTCTTCCACTCGCCCCTCTTTCTATTACTCCTATGATGCTGATGTTTTTATGCTTCATGTTGTCCCAAAGGTCCCTTAAAATATCTGCTTTTTTTTTTTTAAAAAAATTCTTTTTTTCTTTTTACTGCTCTGATTGGATGTTTTCTGCTACTTTGTCTTCTGAATCTCTGATTCAGTCCTCTGCTACACCCAACATACTGTTTATTCTTTTCAGTCTATTCTTTTTTAAAATCCTGCCTTGAGGATGTTTTCTTTTTAAATTTATCTTTATTGTTGAAACTATTACAGATGTCCCCCTTTTTTCCCCCATTGATCCCTTCCACCCTGCATCCCACCCCCAGGCCTTCACCACACTATTGTCTGTGTCCTTGAGTTATTCATATAAGTTCTTTGGTTAATCTCTCCCTATCCACCATCCCACTCCCACCTTCCCACTGAGATTCATCAGTCTGTTCCATGCTTCTATGTCTCTAGATCTCTTTTGTTCCTCAGTCTATTTTGTTTATTATAGTCCACATATGAGTGAGAGCATGTAAAACTGAATCAGGAAGAATCAGAAAACCTGAATAGGCTAATAACAACTGATGAAATGAAGCAATAATAATATATTTTTTTAAAAAACCAACCAACTAACAAAAGTCCTGACCCTGACTGCTTCACAGGGGAGTTCTCTAAATCTTTAAGTTGTAGGGGTAGATAGTTTACTAAAAATTTTTCTTGCTTTTTGAGGTAAGCCTGTAGTGCTATGAACTTCCCACTTAGGAATGCTTTTTCTCTGTCCCATAGATTGTGGGTTGTTGTGTGTTCATTTTCATTTGTTTCCAGGAAGTTTTTGATTTTTTTCATGATCTTATTGGTAACCCATTCATTGTTTAGTAACATGATATTTAGCCTCTATGTGTTTGAAAGTTTTTGAGTGGTTTTACTGTAGCTGATTTCTAACTTCATGCCATTGTGATCTGAGATGCCTGATATAATTTCAATCTTCTTGAACTGGTAGACACTGGTTTTTTAGTCTATCTTTGAGAATGACCCATGTGCACTTGAGAGGAATGTATATTCTGCAGCTTTGGAGTGAAATGTTCTGTAAATATCAATTAAATCCATCTAGTGTGCCATTTAGAGTCACTGTTTCTGTGTTGATTTTTTGTCTGGAAGATCTATCCAGTGAAGTCAGTGGGGCGTTAAAGTCCACAACTATGACTGTGTTGCTGTAGATTTCTCCAAGTCCTAAGGTTATTATTGATAGGTCCTTATTTATTGCCATTTTAATTCTTTATGCCTATGTTTCTCTCTTTGTTTCTTCTTATTATTACAGCATCCCTTTAACATTTCTTGCAATGCTTCTACTTCTACTTCTAATTACAGCAGTCCCTTTAACATTTCCTGCAATGCTGGTTTGGTGGTGATAAACTCCTTTAGCCCTTTTTTGTCTGGGAAGCTCTTTATTTCTCCATCTATTTTGAATGATAGCCTTTCTGCATAGAGTAGTCTTGATTTCAGATCCTTGTTTTGCATTACCTTGAATACTTCATGCCATTCCCTTCTGGCCTGTAGAGTTTCTGATGAGAAGTCAGTTGACAGCATTATGGGCGCTCTTTTTTAGGTAACAGATTGCTTTCCTCTAGCTGCTTTTAATATTCTCTCTTTGTCTTTAATTCTTGGCATTTTAATTATGATGTGTCTGGGTGTGGGCCTCTTTAGGTTGTTCTTGCTTGGGACTCTATGTACCTCCTGAACTTGTGTGCCCTTTTCCTTCACCAGGTTAGGGAAGTTTTCTGCCATTATTTCTTCAAACAGGTCCTCTAACCTTTGCTTACTTTCGGCCACTTCTGGCACTCCTATAATGCAAATGTTTTTACATTTCATGTTGTCTCACAGCTCCCTTAGACTCCCTTCCTGTTTTTTCATTGTTTTTCCTCTTTGAATGTCTAATTGAGTATTTTTGCTACCCTCTCTTCTGATTTGCCAATCCAGTCCTCAGCTTCCTCTAATCTGCTGTTTATCCCTTCCAATGTATTCTTTATTTCTGCTATGTCAGTATTCATTTCTGACTGGTCATTTTTCATAGTTTCCATATCTTTTTTCATGCTGTTGAGCATCCTTATAATCAGTATTCTGATCTCTATATCTGATAGATTGCTTATCTCCATTTCATTTAGCTCTTATTCTGGAGACTTCTCTTATTCTTTCATTTGGAGCTTGTTTTTCTCTCTCTCCATTTTAGCTGCCTATTTGGGTTTTTTCTATGTATTAGGTAGGCCTGCTAAGACTCTCAGTCTTTTTGGAAGGTCTCTGGTGCAGGCCAATGTCAGGAGCTTCTTTGTGGCTGGCCTTGAGTACCTTGTTTGGAGCTATCAACAACCCATGGCTTGAAGTCCCCTCTGTTAGGGCTGGGTGAGTTTGGACAGGACCAAGATGCACACCAAAAGTCTGTTTTCCCAAGGCCCAGGTCCAGAAGCAGATCAGGCAAAGACTTAAAACACTCTGAGGTCTGCTTCTGCTTGCAGGCTGATTAATCTGATTATCTTAATGAACCTTAGGCTGTAGAAACTCCTCTGGTTAAGAGGTTAAGAGGTTTTCCAGCAGGGTGGGACAGTTGCTTTTTCAGGCAAAAGCTGGTAAATGTCTGTTTATGAAAGATGTCCTCTGCAGTAGAAGAAATGACTCAGCACTTGAATCCAGAGGGGTGCCCTCTGAGCTCTATCTTCAGAGCCCACAACCCTAGGTTCTCCTCACACAGCTCTAGTCCACTCTGCCAGAACCCAAGGTGAGTGGCTGCACATGAAACTTTGTGCCTTGGTTCTTTAAGAAGGTGCCTGCATTTCTAGCCATCTCTCCATGGCAGACAGAAACCTGGCTGCTTTTCACAGTCTGATGTTATGTGGGCACCTTTCTCACTTCTAGTGCTCTTAGCTGGGAAGCCCAGCCTGGAGTTTAGGCACCAGAATCATCAATGGGAACCCCCACAGGTGAGATATCCCCCAGGACCTTCAGCTACTGCCTGTGGGAGCCTTGCCAGCCGTTTCATGCCTTGCACTTCCTACCAGTCTCTATGAGATCTCCACTTTTCCTCCTTTGTTATGAGGGTGCTCTCCAGCTAGTTTTGCTCCATCCAACCAAGCCACCTGGGCATGGCAGTAGTTCATTACTTTTTATGGTGGAATATTTCATTATGTTGATAAACATTTTGTTTATCCATTCATCAGTTTATGGATTTGGGGTTGTTTTCACTTTTTGCCTATTAAGAATAATGCTGCTGCCCGACCAGGCATGGCTCAGGGGTTGAGCATTGACCTAGGGTCCGGTCAGGGCACATGCATGGATTGTGGCCTCATTCCCCAGTCTGGGGCGTGCAGGAGGCAGCTGGTCAATGACTCTCTCATCATTGACGTTTTTATCTCTCTCTCTCTCCCTTTCTCCCTTCCTTTCTCTGAAATCAATAAAGATATAAATAATAATAATAATAATAATAATGCTGTGAGCACTTGTGCACAAGTTTTTGTGTGTACATATGTTTTCAATTTTGGGGGGGTAAATACCTAGGAGTAGAATTGCTAGGTTATATGGTAAATCTATATTTAACTATTTGAAGAACTGCCGCACTGATTTTCCAAAGAGACTGTACCATTTTATATCCCTACCAGCCATATACAGGGGTTCTAATTTCTCCACATTCTCAGCAACATTTGTTATTATTTGTCTTTTTAAATATAACTATCATAGTGTGTGTGATGTAGTGTCTCACTGTGGTTTTAATTTGCATTTTCCTAATGACTAATGGTGTTGAGCATCTTTTTATGTGCCTATTGGCCATCTGTATATCTTTGGATAAATGTCTATTCAAATCCCTTTCCACTTTTTAAATTAGGCTATTTGTCTTTTTATTAAAAGGTTTAAAATTGATTTTTAGAGAGAAGGTAATGGAAAGGGGGGGGGGACATTAATGGGAGAGCAAAACATTGATGAGCTGCCTCCTGTATGCCCCCTACTGGGGATTGAACCAGAAACCCAGACATGTGCTCTGACCTAGAATCGAACCAGCAACCCTTCAGTGCACAGGATGATGCTGAACCAATTGAACTGAGCCACAGAAGCCAGGGCTGGGCTACTTGTCTTTTAATTATTGAGTTATAAGGGTTCTTTTTATATATTCTGGTACCAGACCTATGATTTGAAAATATTCTCCCCAGTCTGTGAGTTGTCTGTGCTCTTTTGAAAGAACTCTAGCATGTAACCCCCTATCCCTCTGCATGTTGATGTAACTGAGGCCAGCATGGTTGTGGCCATCTTGCCACTGGCCTGAGAATGAGCTGAGAGAACTGTATAGACATTGAGTTGGAACCACTAAATGGAGCCAATCCTTATCTCTCGATTCCCAAATTCATGAGCCAATACATTTATTTGTTATTTAATTGTGATCATCAGTTACTTGTTACTGAATGTTTCCTAAATGACACAGGTACCATATCCAGCAGAAGTCGTGATCATTCCCTTCTCCTTCAATCAAACCATAGACTTCAAGAACTAACCTTCAACAGTATCAATATGAACAACAACATCTGCCCCAAATGTCTCTACAGCTTACTTGTGAATATCCACAGAATGATTAGAAGGATGTATCGCAAAGGTTAACAATACTGTTGCTATATTTGGGTGGTAAAATAATGGATGATTTTTATTTTCTTTCTAGAACTTTTCTATATTTCACAAATTATCTGTTATAAATACATATCACTATTGTTATAAAAAACGTTTGTTATTTAGGCGTTCAATTAAATTTGATGAGGGAAACCAGAAAACAACAACAACATCATCTGGGAGTTTATTCAAACATTACAAGAGTTGTGAGTAGTGTCACCTCAAAGACGGAAACAAAGTTGTCTTCTCAGAAGGAGTGTTTTTAGATGTTACTGTAGTCTTGTTAATTAAATGTTAGTTTAATAAACTTTTATCTCTGCTTCCAGTTTTCTGATATATAATCTATATTTTAATGGTCTTTGGGCAGATTAATAGGGGAAAGACTGAATGGGTAATTTACCTCTCCAGTCAGGAAAACATTTTGTCTGAATGGGTTTCTTAATAAAGCAGTGTCCTAGCCAATCTCTATTTCTTCTCCTTTGGCATAGAGGAAATGTTCAGTTGTTTGTTTTCAAAAACCTCAAGGTGTATCAGTTAACCAACTTCCCAAACGTGGCTTTGCTGGTTTGTGTACTGCTACTGAATGAATTACAAAAGGAAAAAAAGAAAGAGAACACCAAAAAAACCCAAGGAGTGGAGAGAAGTAATCATAGTAAAGGGATCCAAAGCACCAATGGGTGCATTTCATTCTTATTAAGAAACTCTAGTGAGAGCAGAGGTCACTCAACACCTACTTGATCTTTTCTTTTCTTTTCTTTTCTTTTTTAAAAAAGAACACCTCTGCTTTAGGAATCTAAACACCTAATCAGTCTCACCATAACTATGTTCTGTGGGTCTCTCTCAGTCCTTTCTCTCACAAGAATTTAGTAACTAAAGTTCCAGTTAGGTATCATGTTCCCAAGACATTCCTCTTAGGCACATTGAGTCAGGTGATCTAAGTGCTTTACCGACCCCCTGGCCGGCAATGGAACCTCTGAGGGAAATGCACAGATCCTTCAGGCAAAGTGCCTGCTCAGTGGGCCTCAGCACCAGACACTAAAAAACAACTAAACAAAAAACAGCACATTTCTTGCCAAGTCACCGGGGAAAAGAAAGCACATGAGTTGACCTGGGTATGCATAACATATATTCTATTTTTATTTTTTTAATGACTCAACAGGTGCATTCAGATAGTAACATTGTGTACTTTGGTTAGGGCTGCTTCCCTCCAGGAGCCTGCCCAGAACCAGGCAGCAAAGGCCACTCCAGAAAACCAGCCAAAGACAGAGCCGGGGTACTTCCAGGCTAACTTACTTCAACGACCCCAGGGCTTAGAACAACTGCCACTATGCTGTGTCAAACGACCTCCCAGGGTCTTTTGCTGCCTTCTCCAGGCCTGGGCTTGTAAGAAGCTTTAATGAATGCTTGCTTTGAATTTTTTCACCTCTCTTTTAATTGAATTATTTATTAATGGGAAAACATTTCTCAAATCATCTATAAATCTTCTGTTTGACTTAAACTGTTGAAAGTTGCTTTTCTAGAGAAACCTCCCCTGACCACACTAGCAGAAATAGCATCAACTTGCCTTCATTCTCCATCTCCCTGTCTTGCTTGATTTATCATAGCATTTATAATCACCTGACATATTATGCATTTGTTTGCTGTTTATGTCATGTGCAGGCACACACATGCACACACATAGTTATATAAGCTACATAAGTGATGGGAATTGTTTCATCTATACCTTATTCCAAATGCTTAGAAAAAATAGATGGATGATAAATTTTTTACAGAATAAGTAATTCAATGAATCTGCCTCTTTATTTACTGATTTGTCTATTTAAGACAGCATGCACACAGGTTAGAAGCATGGGTTCGGGACACAGACTGGTTGAATCACAGTTCTTCCAATTAGAAGCTGTGTGACCATGAGAGATCACACAGTCTCTCTGTGCCTCAATTTTGTCATTAGTGTAACAGAAATAACAACAATATACATCTCACAGAGTTGTTATGAGTATTAAATGAGATGTTACACATAAGATGTTACGCTGAGAACAACGTCTGGAACATACACAGCACATATGAGAAATGCCTATAAAATCTCATGTGCTCAATAAATGCTAACAATCATAGAAGGGTCCCAGGTTTGATTCTGGCCAAGGGCATATACCTCGCTTGCAGGCTTGATCCCTAGCCCCAGCCTGGGCACATGCAGAAGGCAACCAATCGATGTGTCTCTCTCACATCAATGTTTCTCTCTCTCTCTTCCCCTTCCACTCTCTCTGAAAAGCAATGGAAAAATATCCTCAGGTGAAGATTAAAAGAATAAAAAATAAAAATAAATTTTAAAATCATAAGAAAATATTGGGATACATAATTAAAACATTGTATTTGGATATAAAAGTAAAGTCAGAGTACTGAAGTCTAGATGAGTTTTAAAGATCTGGTTTTCTTATAATAACAATGTTCAGAGAGAATTTAGAGTAAATAATAAACTCATTCATAATCCCACCTCCATAAAACATAATCGTTTTTCCTTTATTGTTTTTATTTTCTGTTTTCCCTTTTGTTCTCATGCTCTTATAACTGCAGGCATAAATGGTTGTACTCATAGGACACAAATAATTTTATGTGGTGGTACACAGTCTTCGTAATTATGCATATTAACTATCATCCTGTGTTTATAAGGAGAGAAATTAGCCTTGGAACCTTAGAACCTTGCTGATTGCTGTTCTCTACAAATTAGTCATGCCCACATAACAATGTTTCAATCAATGACAGACCACATCTACAAGGGTGGACCCATAAGATTATGATGGAGGTGAATTTTCTGTAAGAACTGGAAAAATATGTGGTTTAGAAGGAATTTTTTTTCCTCTGGCCAGAGCATTATCTGTGGGGCCTGGCAGTAGATTCCCTCTCACTCACAGCACCTCAATTCTGAGAGCACAGATTACATCCCAGTCAGCCACTGACCTGTTTCAGCACCGAGAAGCCTGTCCCAGGTTCTGCATATTCAGAGGACGCTGCAGCCCCCCCAGCTTGATGGTCTTTAGAGTACATTGTTGTAAATTCTTTGTTAACGCAAGATCCTATACAAGGACACAGGTCCACAGGAGCTACCTCAACAAGTATTAAGTGCCACTGCCACTTTAGTAAAGCTTTCTGTGGTAGTGTGGAACCAGCTGTCCCTGTACTTTGTAAATATTTTGGGGTTGTAATGCTGTAAAGCATACATAAATTTTATTTCTTCCAGAAACTCGGTTTATTATTTCAGTGCCAGGGAGAATCCTTTGTGCTGGATAAGGTCAATAGAACCAAAACCGAATTTCCTAAAGTCGAAATATTGAGTCCTCAGTTCTACCCTCTCAATGCTAAGAAGCCTCCTTTTTAATGAGTACCACAAAGTCCCTTAATCTGACCACTGCTCAAACATGCAATAGCCAAAACCACATTGCCATGACAGTCCCCTATGTTCCTTTATCTCTCCATCTTCATTTATTTCCCCTACTGAACCTCAGGCCACCCTTCACTCCCTCCTGACACTATCATGATGATCCACTCCTTACCCAGCCACTTTCTTCTCAATATTTTCAGTCTATCCAGCCCACATCCCTGTTCATGGAGCAGCATTGACAGCTTCGATGTTTTATTTCTGACCTTGTTGAAAGGAAGCAGAGGGAGGGCCTGTGGGACCGTGTGTATAAATTCTACAGTGGTGTGCAGTGATGTCCTGAGCCTTCACACATTCACTCTCTACTTATTGACTCACCCAAAGCAATGTTCAGTCCTGCAAACTCCATTCACAGTAAGCACCTTATAAAAGTGCACCATTTCTTATCTTTTAACAGTATTTTTAGTGCACATTTTCCATGTTTAGATATGTTTAGATACACAAATACAAGATTGGGCAAAAGTAGGTTTACAGTTGTTTGGATGGAAAATAATACAATAATTAATAACTAATAACACAAGAATAAACTGTGTTCTGTGTACTCATAACTATAAACCTACTTTTGCCCCAGCCTGTATTTACCATTGTGTGACAATTGCCTGCAGTATTCAGTGTAGTGACACTCTGTACCAGCTTGTGGCCTAGGAAAAATGGGCTATGCCATACAGCTTAGATGTATAGTAGGCTACTTTCTACGTTTGTGCACTCTACGAGGTTCCCACAACAGAATCCCCTAACAACACATTTCTCAGCATGTATCCCCATCATTAAGCAGCGACTATAAAGGCCGATGGCCCTTTGTCAGAAAGGCAAGTGTTTGGAGCGGAGAATTGAGTAGTTGCACTTCAGCCACACTGAAGCAGGAGAGAAAGCAGTTAGGGAAGCCCTGGCCTGGTGACTCAGGTTACGAGCTTGATCCCCAGTCAGGACACGTACAGGAATCAACCAATGAATATATAAGTCAGTGGAATAACAAACTCTAAAAAATTTAGAAAAAGAAACCAAAGAAGTTAGGGAAAAACTCTGACAAGTGGAGTGAGGAAGTAGAAGCTGACATCCCCTCACCAGAGCCCCTCCTCTGGGAATGATCAAAGGGAAAGAGTTCCGGGCAGGAAGCCCCTGCAGTGGTCCTGGGAGGCACAACAACAGGGTCCACCCCCCCCACCCCCCAACCAGAAGGCGGAGTCAGAATTTGAGGCCACAAAACTTGTAGACAATCCCCCACCCACACTATTGGAAACACATAAAATTCCAAGTACTAACTGACTGCAAGCACAACTCACTCTCAGGCTGGCCTGTGTCCGCCGGATGGAAGCGTATTGTACTTTTCTTCTCGCTTCTTTCGTAGCAGTGCCTGCACCCTGGCCTCTTTCTTTTCCTCTTCTTAAATAACTTGCTTTATTCTCACTCAGATTCGTCCTTGAAACTTTTCTGGGTGAGTCAAGGACCTGGAGGTCACCCAACACTCGAAAGGTCTCTGACGGTGCTGGGGCAGGGCCAGCCCTGCGTGGTAGCTGCCCCATAACAACACGATTATATACATACATTCAGAGGTGGGGGTCAGGGGGTGCCTAGAGGGAAAACACACTGCTGTGTGTCTCCTCTACTCTCAAAACTACCCCAATAGTACTTCGCTTCTGATATAAGATGTGCAGGTTTTCTACACATCAATCCATTCTGCAACACCAGCTGTGTGCCCTACATTTTAATTCAATTCTGACACTACGTATGCACCTGGAGATAGCACCAGAGCCCATAGGTTAAGAGCTCAGCCCCACAGGACTACTCCCCTTCAGATGCCAATCTCAAGACCAATCTCAGGATGCCAATCTCAGGTTGTCACTTGTACTTCTCACCAACCGGCTGTAAATTGGAGGTTCCCATGGCCCCCAATTAATTTGCTACAGTGGTGCACAGAACTTAGAACAACAGTTTATTTACTAGATTTGTGATTTACTATAAAAGGATATAATAGCCAGGTGGAATAGATACATAGGGCAAGGTTCAGGGAAAGGGACGTGGAGCCCCCATGCCCTCTTCACATGCACCATCCTCCCAACCTCTCCACAGGTTCACCAACCCAGAAGCTCTACAAACCCTTTTCTTCTGGGTATTTATGAAGGCTTTATTACATAGGCGTGATGGATTAAATCCCTGGCCTCGATGATTAATTCGACCTCCAGCCCCTCTCTGCTCCCTGGAAGTTGGGGGGTGAGGCTGAAAGTTCCAACCTTCTAATCCTGATTTGTTCCCCTGGCAACCAACCCCCATCTTTGGGGCTTTCCAAAGTCACCTCATTAACAAACACTGCTGTAGTTGAAAGGGGCTTGTTATGAGTAATAAAAGACATCTTTATTATTCTTTTATCACTTAGGAAATTCCACGGATTTTAGTGACTCCTTGCCAAAAAAGAGGTGAAGACCAAAATATATAATTTTATTATAATTGACAATATCTTGGAGGGTCATGTTAGGGGGGAAATAGAATAGTGGGGACTAGCTATAGTTATAAGAAACATTAATCATGCTCTGTTAATCTTGATTGTTCTGTTCTGATTAGAGAAAGCACATTCTAACCTGGCTGAGAGTCGTATGCCCTGAGACATGGGAATTAACCCCGAAATGTGGTCCATGCTCCCTCTCGGAGAACTGCTTATCCTCATGGAAAGATTAACGATCTTGTTGCTGCCGAAATAATGGAGTCTTGGAGGCACCCGCCCTTTTCGACCCCCGGGCCACGTTGCCCGTAACCTGGAACCATTGCACCTTGCCTACTTCCCCATACCTGTAATTCCTACTTTCCCATGGAATCTTTGTCCTTCCACCCAGCATAAGCTGCTGGCTTATGAGAGGTGGGGGTAGCACAGATTTTTGTGGATGACCCGCTGCTCCCGGGCACTGCCGGCATTATTGGAATAAAGGCTCATACGCAATTCAGCCCGTCTCTGCTTCACTGGCTCAGGCAGTGACAGGCAGCCTAGGCCCATCCGTCGCCCCGGTTCAGTCAGAGCATCGGGCTGTGGCCAGGGAAGAGAGAAAGCACGAGCTAAACTCATGATCTTGAACACATTGGTCTCGTGAGCTTATTCACTGAGCTCAGCAGTCTGAAAAGGCAACGCCAAAAACCAAACTGCATGCCCGGCTGAGTGGCACAGCCGCTTAGATCATCCTGATATGCTAATGTGGCAGGTTCGAGCCTCAGTCAGGGCGCATACAAGGAGCAACCAATGAATAGATAAAGAAGTGGGACAACCACTCAGTGTTTCTCTTTCCCTTCCTCCCTCTAAAAAATTAAAAAGAGTGAAAATTAAAAAACTACAAATTATTACAAGCTTTGGAGGCTCAAGAATTATTGAAAGCAATCAAAATATAGTAATAAACAGGACAGTGTGATGTCAAGATGGGGAAGGGTAAAATTAAAATTCATTAACACAATAAGAAAAACTGGTCTAGGCTTGTTACAAGTAAAAGGAACTTTGCCAATGAATTATTCAAGGAGAAATGAGCTGAATAAGGACATCCTCTCTTAGCCTGGCAATAGTTCACACTTAGTTCAAACTTTCTCCCCAGGTAATAGTATAACAAAAAGTAACAAAGAAACATGTTCATTTGTTACTTGAGTACTTACTTGCCTGCAGTACAAACGCTTGGCCTTAGTCCTTCTATTATGGTCTGAATCTTTCATAGTCATCTAGGAAAAAGAACATTAGGAATGTAATCTTTTGTTTTAAAATTAATAACAAAGAGGTTCAAGAAAAGTATGGACCCCATGTGAATTCCCTTTTTCTACTATTCTAAGAAAAAAATTTAAACCATATCAATTAAACGGTTTTGAGCACCTCTTCTGCGCCAAATGCAATGCCTGCTCCACTTCTACCAAGAAAAATAAAGCTCTCTCCTCAAGAGGTTTATGATCTGCTGGGATAGAAATACACAGGCACAACTAAGGGCAACGCATCCTGGTGTGCCACACCAGGGAAGGCACTTTATCAGGAGCACAACACATCCAGCCTTTGTTCATGCTGTTTCTGAAACTGACTCCCTTTCCTCTCCACCTATCCAGCTCAGATGCAGGCTCCCAGTCCTGGCTGTCCATCAGCTTTTACATGAAATACTGGGTATTCCTCCTTCAGTCATCTCCCCCTTTCCTTCTTTTCTTCACATTTCCTATATCATTTGGAGTTTTCATTACACAAAATAGCTCTTTATGATAGACTGTTTTGCAAGAACTTGTGTCATTTTACATGCATTTGTTTTGTCATCTCAACTAATGTATGTTTCCAGAAGACCAAAGCTTTCATCAGCATTCTGTCCTGTGCTTAATTTAATGCTAAACACTTATTGTGTGATTGGGCCTGTCATTCTCATTTGATTACCTTTGTTTCTAAAATCCTAATTCTTAAGTTCTCCCATAGATCAACAGAGTCAATTTATCACCCAATTACCATTTATTTTTTTCATATATAGATTCAGTGAGTTGGTGCCTTGAATTTCTAGCCTAGATATGATATTTCCAACCTAATAGTGTCATTACATAGTACCTAAGACATTCGATTAAGAACATGTGGTTTTCACATTGTTTTTATGTTAATACTGTCAACATAAGAAATGTCCAAACCTGGAGAGAATTTTTATACCAGTTTATTTGAGCCTAATTGATGATATAAGCTGGGGAACAAGATCCCAAATGCTCTGCACAATAACAGTTTTTTGCAGCTTCTTTTATGCATTTGAAATTAAAGAGTGATTACATGGAGGTAGGAGAAAGCAAGGTGCAGATTGGATGACAGGATAGTTAACAAGATTATGTGCTTTCTTGAGGGTGGTTATTTCAAAGGTTTGTTAACCTAGATGCACAGAAATAATGGACAGAGCTTGCTTAAGGCAAAGATAAACCTTTTACTAAAAAATTATATGCTTGGGCTGGGCCTGTGTGGCTCAGTGGTTGAGAGCTGATCCATGAACCAAGAGGTCCTGGTTTGATTCCCAGTCAGGGCACATGCCTGGGTTGTGGGCTCAGTCCCAAATAAGGGGAGTGCAGGAGGCAACCAATCAATGTTTCTCTCTCTCTATCCCTCTCCCTTCCTCTCTCTCTAAAATCAATAAAAACATGTTTTTTAAAAAATGTTATATTCCTAGGGTGTGACTACCTACTATGACCTGCCCAGTTAGGAATTTATGATCAGATCACTGTGTGAGGTTACTTTTCATAGAACCTCCTTTCCCCCCATCCACAATACAACAAATATTAAGTATCTATACTTAATGCACCAAACACGTTTTGTTGTAAAATAATGGGTGCATTTGGTTATAAGTAAGGAATCACAATTACAAACTAGTCCTACTGTTCCCTTTACTTTTATTAACCCTGTGCTTTAAAGCACCTTTGCAGTGAATTCTAAGAACGGGTCCCTCCTGTTGGCCTGTCCCTGGGTTAGCTTCCTATCTCACTTTTCTCCCCAGGTCGTCTTCAGCTTTGACTAGACTCTCAGTATCCCGTCTCCTAGCAGAAGGATGAGTGCTAACTGACTCAGAAAGCATGGAAAAGCTAAATCTCAAGCTAGTAGTGGGAAAAACCCAAGAAGCAAAATGGTTGTGCTGCAGAGCCTTCAAAAGGTTCAGGAATCTGCAAAGCAGGGGAAGTGGGAGTGAAGAAGACAATACTGAACGCTCATTTCAGAAGCAGTTGGACCTCCAGATCCTCTCTGCTGGCCCATACAGATAGGCCATTGGCACCTCCATACTTTGTCAGAAACCAGAGATTAATTCTTGGGGAGGGTAAAAAATGTCTGAACCAGGGGCCTCCAGGCATAGTTGGAGGTGGTTCTTGTACTAAAAAAAAAAAAGGGGGGGGGGGGGACTGTCTACACATTCACTGTATAGACTGAGTAAAGGTCTGCACAGTAAATGTTTTCATCTCCAGCACTGGCCCTCCGCTGGCTCTGAGTGCAGGCAGCCAGGCCTATAGAGACTCACTTGTGCTCTCCTAAGCAAAGCACTCCATTCAACTGCACTTTCCCTGAGCTTAATGTTCTCATATGAAAAATGAAGATGATATTATTGTGCAAAGTAGGGTTAAGAGTGTATATGAAAGAAGCCTTTCCTGGGCCTTAAGGACCTGTGCAGATTTCAGATGTCGTCGTTGTCATCATCATTGTTATTACGTCCGTCAGTGTCCTGTAATTTGCAAAGTTGTTTCAGAAGGATGACATGAAGGAAAGGACTCTGGTAGGTAATACTAGTCTCGGCATTGTTGGATCCCGCTTTCTTCCTGAGCACGTGAAACAACAGGCTTTCTAGCTGCCTTTGCGAGTGGGGAGCCATGTGGCTTTCTCATCGAGGGGCTAGGTGGAAGGGGCCAGCTTGCTTACTTGACGGTGCCGATTCCTTCTCCATCTCCGTCTTGGTAAAGTGGCTCGAGAGGCCTCTTGCTGCTGCCACAAGCAAAGCCTGTATCAGCTGGATGCCCAAGCAGAAGTGTGGAGCAGACCTCCCTGTCAACTATGTGGGACTTGTAGTGTGAGTGAGAAATTAACTTCTGCTGTAGTGACCCACTGAGATTCGGGAGTGATGATTACCTGCAGCACGGCATAGCCTGACATGACTAACCACTGGGACGGACCAAAGGATAACAACATCCTAGCTCTAGCAATGGCCTAACTACCTATATGCCCTTGAATGGGTGAACTAAAGTGTACCGCCTCTAAGGTCCCTTCCGCTTGGAAAACTCTGATGTTACAACACAAAGCAATCCCATTCAAGTGACATACAAATATTACGCTTCGCTTAAGGGATGAAATAAAATTTCAGCTATATCAAACCACTTTAGAGAGTGAACCAAGTGAGAATAACTTTAAGAATCACAACAATTTTTTAAAATTGTTTTATACATACCCCTGCTCTTTAAGAGAATGTGTTAAACATAGTTGTATTAAACATAATCAGTGATCCATGGTCATTATTATGAAACTTAGTTATTTTACAGTGATGTTCTCAGGGCCAGTGATGAGTATAGGTCTATTTGCTCCTCCCAATGGCCTAATTTTTTGTTTTGGATTTTTAGTCTTTCTATGCTCTTGTGCCAACTTTTCATTGCTGTCAACATGCTGTTCATCCTCAGAAGCCCACTTCCCCACTTATATTGATGGTGGAGAAAAAAAGCAGATTTTAAACTCTGTTAGAATTGCAGTAAACCCTTGATTTTGCAGACCTCAACTTAATGGACTTCTAATTTAATGGACAAAATTTCTGGCCTATATGTCATATGTGAAAATGAACACCCTGTTAATTTTAAAATACTTTTAACCAAGATTTGCTTACAATTAAATTAACAGGTTATTTTTTTATTATTAACTCACTGTTATTTTTAACAAATTTTAGCAAATAGCCATATGTTGGAAAAAACACTATAGCAATTTTGCTAACATAAATAAATATTACATATCTACAACTATAGTCTACATATTTAAACCCAAGAGTCGCCGCTCACAAACAAAGTGCATCGAATGATTAGCACGTGATCACATCACATCGCTCGAAGTAACTGATTCTGTTGTCAAGTGGCATGACTTTCTCCAGCAGTTTTAACCCAATGTTCCCATGTGCACTAAGCCACACCCCAGCCATGTGCATTTGTTTACTCATGGTGACTAGTGAATGCAGGCATTTACTAGACCTATTCAGTATGAACTTAAAATTACAGTAATGCATATAGTAAACTTTTCTGTGAAATTAAACTTTTCATACATACTTAATTTTAATTACACAAATGTGTCTACATAAGTAAAAACAGGCAAACTAACTAATTTGTCAATTTTTTAACTTACCCATTCAGAAAACCTACTTTCTTATATAATTAACTTTCGGCTTTAACGGACATTCCCTAGCCCCAGTCTGTTATATTGAGGTTTTACTGTATACATAAAGGTTAGGATATATAGGGTCTGGGTAAGAGGTTAAGGAACTTTCCTAAGAGTAAAGCAAATAGGTTTTAGCCATGAACTTTGTAGCCTCTATGGGTACATATCTTTTTGCTTAATTTCTTGTTCTCACAAGTGTTGCACAAAGGTGAATTTCCCTGAAAACTGGGCTCTGGTTACACAGCATGCTAATGTATTTAATTCGTACAGCAACCCCAGCATACAGATTCATAATTAAGTTGCTAATATGTACCTGACAACTTTAGAAATATTTCTTAGGCCATTGCCAAAACTAACATTGTGGAAAGAACTGAAACAATTCGTTTCTCATGACAGTTTGCTGAGGCAATACAGTATAATAAGTGTGTAGGCTTTGGACAATATTGTGTTTAGAACCCAGTTTTACCCCTTGCCAGTGTGTGAACTTGGACAAGTAAGTCAACTTCTTGGTATCTGCATTTTCTCATTTTAAAATTGCAGGTAATCAGTTAAATGAGTAATGTGTTACATGCTTAGAAAAGTTTCTGGCACATAATAAACATTCATTAAATAATATTAGGCTTGTTATAATAGTTGTTTTCTCAGTCCTTCTAATATATTTATTGTATAGGGGTTCTCCAGAGAAATAGAACCAATATGATATATAGAAAGATTTATTATTATGAGAGATTGGCTCATGTGATAATGGAGGCTGAAATTCAAGTCCCACAATTTGCCCTCTGAAAACTGGAGGCCCAAGGATTTTACCCTTTCTCCAGCTTTTCATTTTTATAGGCTCTCAATGGATTAGATGATGCCCACCCACATTGGTGAAGAGATATTCCTTATTCAAGCTACCCATTCAAATGATAATGTTGTCCAGAAATACCCTCACAAACATGCCCAAAATAATGTTTTACCAGCTATCTGGGCATCCCTTAGCCAAGGGAAGTTGACATATAAGATTAACCATCACATTTACTATTATTGATAGTAAGATAACAAAAGCTACAAGAGTATAATTGTATCTTCTGATTAATTTATTAATTTTTAATTGGTCACTGTGTTAGTCAGGTTTCACTAGAGAAATAGAACCAATGGGATGATTTATAGATTGATAAATGAGAGATAGATTTATTATAAGGAATTGGCTCAGATGATTATGGAGGCTGGGAAGTCCCAAATCTGCAAAGTGGGTGGGCAGGCTGAGACCCAAGGGAGAGTTGGCACTGCAGTTCTAATCTAAAGGTCATCGGGCTAAAGGCCCAGGAGAGAGCCAAAGTTGCAGCTCAAGTCTGAAGGCCATTTGCTGCAGAGATCCCTCTTGCTTGGGTGAGGACAGCCTTTAATTCCCCGTCAGCACCTTGGTTATTGCACAACTAATGAATTATATTCACGCACCACATACTGATGCACATATAGGAAGGTGGTCCTATAAGATTATAATGGAACTGAAAACCTTCTATTGTCTAATGATGTAACTGTTGTAACAGCATAGCACAAATGACAAGCAACTTTAACCTGGGTGTGGTTGAGAATGACAATGAGGAGCTCCAAGAAGTGGCTCCTGAAAAATTGACTAACGAGGAGTTGTTGAAACTGGAACAGGATCACTTAAGGCAGGATAGTAAGAAGCTAAGGATATTCCTTGGAATAAGGGAAAATGAGACAAAGTAATTAAACAAGGTCAAACAATTTGAGCAATTTACAGCCAGCTGATGAATCACAAGGTTTTATCTTCCTTACCCAAAGACAGAGGCCCAAATGGTATACACATTCCAGACCATCCCAGGACAGACCTGCCTCAGTCCTGGTACCTCTTCAATGATGATTAAACCAACCAGAAAATGACCTTGACCTATCTATAGGCACATTTTGATAAATCAAAGGACATGCTCGGGAAGCTAATAAATATTGTTAAGACCCTCCCCTGAGACCTCCCCTAGGATTCCTGACAGCTAAAGAAGATAAAAAGCCTCAAGACAAAGAACTCACAGTGTCTAGGGCACACCCACCCCTTGTATCTCTGCTCTTTCTCCTAAACTCTAAAGGCCCTCACAAGACTTGTAACCAGGGGAGTGGTGGGCATCAGCAGCTCATCCCTGGCTTACACCCTGAACCTGTCTCCAAGGCCCCCTTTTTCTCTGACTTTGCGGTGAGCTAACAGCAGCTCTGCCTTGGCTCACTCTTTTTACTATGACTTTTATTTCTCGATGAGCCAAAGCAGCTCTGCCTCGGCTCTCCCCTGTTGTTTCTTTTACTTTAAGCCCTTCCTTTGTTTCACTGTCCCTAGCTTTAATAAACATACTCTCAAAATCACTTGGACTCATGCTGTGAAATCTTTCCTGCATGAAGTCAAGAACCCACACAATACCACCCAGCCCAAAGCAGACCCAGTCCAGGCCCAGTCCCCATCTGGTAACACACATAGCTGAAGAAAAGGCAAGAAACAAGAAAACTGCAGGAGAAGAAAGAAAGAATCTCCAAGAAAATTCAAAGTGAAGGGTTTAGCAGCAACTTTGGAGACTTTAACAAGCTCTTAACAATGTTTGGAAACATGGATCCCCCAACACAGAAAGATTTTCATTGACAGAGAGGAATAGTCATGGTGCATGATCTGCTTCCAGGCACATTTATGATGAAAGAAAGAAAGAAGAAAGAAGGAAAAGAAAGAAAGAAAGAAAGAAAGAAAGAAAGAAAGAAAGAAAGAAAGAAAGAAAGAAAGAAAGAAAGAAAGAAAGAAAGAAAGAAAGAAAGAAAGAAAGAAAGAAAGAAAGAAAGAAAGAAAGAAAGAAAGAAAGAAAGAAAGAAAGAAAGAAAGAGAGAGAGAGAGAGAGAGAGAGAGAGAGAGAGGGAGGGAGGGAGGGAGGGAGGGAGGGAGGGAGGGAGGGAGGGAGGGAGGGAGGGAGGGAGGATGAGAGAGAGAGAGAGGGAGAGAGAAAGAAAGAATTCAAGCAAACCACCATGAACATGATTCTGAAAAGTGACACCTCCTCAAGAAGAGCCTCAGGTGGGTCCTTCAGGAGGTATTCCAGAGGAAGCATTGTTATCATAGGAGCTAACAGCTTCCTGAGTGTTACTGCCCCTGAAGACCTTCCAGAGGGAAAAAAAACATGGATATGAAAGACAGTGGTATTGATTACCCTCACTCTATGTAGGCCTAGGTTAATGTATGTGTTTTTGTCATTGTTTTTAACAAAAACTTTAAAAACAATTTTTTAAGTAGAAAAAAGGGGTATAGAATAAAGATATAAAGAAAGATAATGTTTCTGTACAGCTGTACAATGTGTTTGTATTTTAAGCTAAATGTTATTACAAGAGTCAGAAGTTTTATAAAAATTTAAAAGTTTATAAAGTTAAATTATAGCAAGCTAAGGTTAATTTATTATTGAAGAAAGAATTTTTTTTTTTTAATAAATTTCGTGTAGCCTAAGTGTACAGTGTGTATAAAATCTACAGTAGTGTATGGTAATGTCATTGACCTTCACATTCACTTCCAACTCACTCACTGATTCATCCAATACAATTTCCAATCCTAACAGCTCCATTTTTGGTAAGTGTCCTCCTCATACAGGTGTACTATTTTTTATCTTTTAATAGTATTTTTACTGTACCTTTTCTACCTTTAGATATGTTTAAATACACAAATACTTACCATTATGTTACAGTTACCTTTGGTATTCACTACGGTAACATGCTGTACAGTTTTGCAGCCTAGGAATGTTGTAGGCACCTCTCACAGTCACCAGAGAGGTGTTATCAGACAGTCCCCTGAGTCAGAAGGAGAAGACTGTCCCCACCTTGATTCTTGTCTTCTCATATGAATGAATTCAAAGGAATGATTCCACATGATTATATTGTGATAAAGCTAATTTATTAAAAAATTAAAGCATGCACATTTATCAAAGAAGCAAGGCAAGCAAATTTATCATCCAGAATAATGTGTGGATGGGCTCTCTTGGCTAATTGAAGGAGCAAGTGGAGTGGGGGCCTAGTTAGCATTTATATACTTTTCTATCTATAGATTTAAAAATTCCTCTGCTAGATATCCTGGTACAGGTTAACTCTGAAGGTCTCTCTCCCTTTTACTTTATTATGGCTTTCCCAGAATTTATGAGAAGCACCTGGCAATTAAATCCTGAGACTGCTGGCTTCTCTGTCTAAACATTGGGATGAGATAAAACTTGACTCTTCCTTCCCCCTCCCCTCTCCTCTCTGTTGTCTTTCAGTTAGTTTTAGGGTGATTTAAGCTATGTGTTGTCTAGTTGCATTAAGATTCCTCCTCCTTTACCCTTTCACTTTCCTGCTCACGCCTGCATTCTTTGCAGAGACATTAACCATTTGCTCTCAAGTGTCCTTGGCTGGGTGAAGATCAGGGTTTGCTATTTACAAGCTGGCTGCATGCTGCCAAATTGTTTGGCCTTATTTAATTTTCTTGTCTCAGTTTCCCTATTTCTCCTGCCCGGAATTTTTCCCAGCTTCTTACTATCCTATAACAGGAGCAATAGACTGTACCATATAGCCTAGGTGTGTAGTAGGCTATACCATCTAGGTTTGTGTAATGATGTTTGTACAACTATAAAATTGCCTAATAATGCCTTTTTTCATAATATGTCTCTGTCCATAATCAGTGAATGACTGTATAGCATTCAACTAATTGGAAGAGACCCACTCACATGAGGGTAATCTGCTTTACTAAAAATTCACCAATTTAAAGTTAATCTGGTTCTCTTTCTCTATCATCATGGTGCATGAGGTTGACTCTTCTTCTCCATGTCTTCTCACAAGACTTTCAGGATCAAGAGGTTCCTGGCCAGGTATAGCTCAGTGATTGAGCTTCAACCCAAAGACCAAGAGGTCATAGGTTTGATTCCAGGTCAGGGCACATGCCTGGGTTGCCAGTGATCCCCAATAGGGGACATGCAGGAGGCAGCTGATCAATGTTTCTCTCTCATCGATGTTTCTATCTCTCTCTCCATTTCACTCTCTCTGAAAAAGCAATGGAAAAAATATCTTTGGGTGAAGATTTAAAAATATATATTAAAAAATAAATAAGGAACAGAGTTCAAGATGGCAGCAAATTGAGTGGAAGCTACACTGACACTCTCCTAGGACCAAACTGAAATTACAACTAAACTACAGAAAAACCACCTTGAATAATCAACTGCAACTGAAGACTAGCTGGAGAGCACCCTCATAACCAAGGACTTAAAGTGGAGATCACATGCTGGCAGGAAATGTGGAGGTGTGAGAGGGCTAGCTGGGTTCCCACAGGCAACAGCTAAAGTTCTGGAGGGATATCTCAGCTGTGGGAATTCCCACTGAGGACTCTGGGGTCTAAAGCCCAGGCTGGGCTTCCCAGCCAAGAGCAGCAGAACCGAGAAAGGTGCCCACATAACATCTGGCTGTGAAAAGCAGCTGGGTTTCTGTCTTCCAGGGAGAGATAGTGGAAATGCAGGCACCCTCTTAAAGGGCCAATGCACAAAGTTTTGTGTGCAGCCACTCACCTTGGGCTCTGGCAGAGGGAGGACACTGTGGACTATAGCATTGTGAGGAAAACCCAGGTGTGCTGTCAGGGGGAATAGAGCTCAGAGGGCAGCCACCTGGATCCCTGTGCTGAGTCATTTGCCCATATTGCAGAGGACATCTTTCTTAGGCAGACACCTTCCAATCACCTTTTGCATGAGGGGAAATGAATTTCCCCACCCTGCTGGAAAACCTATTGCCCTGTCCTACTCCCTGGAGTTTCTACAGCCTGAAGCTTTTAAAGAGCCTGATAACAATTAACCGCCCCACCCTATGGAGTTTCTACAGCCTGAGGCTCATTAACAGACTGAATAACAGACTCTGGGTGCTTTGAGCCATTGCCTGATTTGCTTCTGGACCCAGGGTTTGGAAAAGCAGACCTTGGTGCACACCTTGGTCCTGTCCAAACACACCAAGTCCCAGAAGAGGGAACCACAACTATGGAGTGCAAAAAACTTCAAACAAGGTACTCAAAGCCAGTCTCAAACAGCTCCTGATATTGGCCTGCACCAGAGACCACCCAAAAGACTGGGAGTCCTAGCAGATCTACCTAATATATAGAAACAAATCCAAACAGGCAGACAAAATTGGGAGGAAAAAGACAAGCCCCAAATGAAAGAACAAAAGAATTCTCCAGAAGAAGAGCTAAATGAAATGGAGATAAGCAATCTATCAGATATAGAGTTCAGAATACTGATTGTAAGGATGCTCAACAGCCTGAGAAGAGAAATGGAAACTATGAAGGAAATTGAGAATAACATAGCAGAAATAAAAAATACATTGGAAGGAATAAACAGCAGATTAAAGGAAGCTGAGGATAGGATCAGTGAATTAGAAGACAGGGTAGGAAAAAAAATCACTCAATCAGAGATTCAAAAAGAAAAAAACAAAAATACAGGAGGACAGTTTAAGGGAGCTGTGGGACAACATGAAGTGTAACAATATTTGCATGATAGTAGTGCCAGAAGATCTAGAAAATAAGCAAGTTTTAGAGAACCTGTTTGAAGAAATAATGGCAGAAAACTTCCCTTACTTAGTAAAGGAAAAAGTGACACAAACTTAGGAGGCACAGAGAGTCCCAAGCAAGAAGAACCAAGCCCAGACACATCATAATTAAAATGCCAAAAATTCAAGACAAAGAGAGAATATTAAAGGCAGCAAGAGAAAAGCAAGCTGTTACTTACAAAGGAGCTCCCATAAGACTGTCAGCTGATTTCTCATCAGAAACTCTACAGGCCAGAAGGAAATGGCATGAAGATTGCATTCAAGATAATGCAAAACAGGGATCTGAAACCAAGACTACTCTATCCAGCAAAGCCATCATTCAAAACAGATGGTGAAATAAAGAGCTTTCCAAGCCAAAAAAAGGCTAAAGGAGTTTATCACCAGCAAAACAGAATTGCAAGAAACGTTAAAGGGACTGCTGTAATAAGAAGTTGAAATAGAATGAGAAACATTGGCATAAAGAAATAAAATAGCAATAGATAAATACCTATCAATAATAGCCTTTTAATCCATTTAATACATGGATTAAATGCTCCAATCAACGGACATAGGGTAGCTGAATGGGTAAGAAAACAAGACACAAATATATACTGTCTACAAGAGACCCACCTCAAAACAAAAGACTCACACAGGCTGAAAAAAAACCTTCTGGAAGACTTTAAAGGAGAGATAAGACAGCAATACAGTCACAGTAAGGAACTTTAACACCACACTGACTTTACTGGATAGATCTTCCAGGCAAAAAAATCAACAAGGAAATAATGATTCTAAATTACACACTAGGTCAGATGGATTAAATTGACATTTACAGAACATTTCACCCCAAAGCTGCAGAATACACATTCTCCTCAAAAGCACATGGAACATTCTCAAAGATAGACTGCATGTTAGGACACAGAACAACTCTCTACAAGTTCAACAAGATTGAAATCATATCAAGCATCTTTCAGGCATTTACAACATGAATATTATGCACCTATAAAAACAAAGGATCCCTTACCCTTTGAGACAGCATAGATGAAACTGGAGAGTATCATGCTAAGCAAAATATGCCAGTAGAGAAAGACAAATATCACATGATCTCACTCATATGTGGAATATAATGAACAAAATACACCAATGAACAAAATAGATCCAGAGACATAGAAGCATGGAACAGACTAACGAATCTCAGAGGGAAAGCAAGGGTGGGGGTTTGGGGGTGGGGAGATATTAACTTAAGAAATTATATGCATATATGCATAACCCATGGACACAGGTAATAGTGTGGTGAAGGCCTGGGGGGAGAGGTGCAGGATGAAGGGGCTCAATGGGGGGAAAAATGGGACATTTGTAATACTTTCAACAATAAAGATAAATTTAATAAATAAATAGATAAATAAATAAGGTCCTAGCCACTTTGGCTCAGCAGATAGAGCATTGGCCTGCGAACTGAAGGATCATGGGTTTGATTCCGGCCAAGGGCACATACCTAAGTTTCAGGTTCCATCCCCAGCCACAGCAGAGGACCATGCAGGAGGCAACCAATATATGTATCTCCCTCACATTGACGTTTCTCTCTTTCTCTCTTTCTCTCTTTCTCTCTTTCTCTCTTTCTCTCTTTCTCTCTCTCTCTCTCTCTCTCTCTCTCTCCCTTCCACTCTCTATGAAAAAGCAATGGAAAAAATATCCCTGAGTGAGGATTATAAATAAATAAATAAATAGAAATTAAGTAAAAATGTATTTTAAAAAGAGGTTCTTGGCCTATCTCGCAAGGTAGGTCACTTGTTAAATCTTCATCCTGATACACCAGCATTGTGGGTTCAATCACTTGTCAGGATACATATAAAAATCAACCAATGGGTGTGTAAATGAGTGGAATAAGTCATTGTATATATCTCTCTCTCCCTCCCCTTCCTCCCCTAGGGGGTTTTGCTCAGTGGTTAAAGCATCAGCCTGGGGACTGAAGGGTCCTGGGTTCGATTCTGGCCAAAGGCACTTACCTCAGTTGCAGGCTCCATCTCCCCCAGGGTCATGCCAGAAGCAACCAATTGATCTGTCTCTCTCACATCAATGTTTCTCTCTCTCTCTCCCTTCTGCTCTCTCTCAAAAGCAATGGAAGAAATATCCTTGGGTGAGAATTTTAAAAAATCATAAAAATAAATAAAAATTAATTAAAAAAAGAAAAGAAGAGATTCTTGGCCAAGAAACAGAAGCATCCCTGGCTGGGTAGCTCAGTTGGTTAAGAGCTTGTCCCAATATGCTAAGGCTGCAGATTTGATCTCCAGTCAGGGCACCTACAAGAATCAACCAATGAATGCATAAATAAGTGGAACAACAAATCAAGTCTCTCTCTCCCTTCCTCTCTCACTAAAATCAATCAATCAATCATCAATCAATCATTTTTAAAAAAAAGAAAAAAAACAGAGTCTGCCCCAATGGATTCAGATGAAAACTGGTAATAAAATTAGGTACAACTCCAAGAAAAGACATTGGAGAAGAACGAAGCTGGGTAAGGAATCACACATGAGACAGTTCCCATATTTATGCAGTATCCAGGTTGCTTGCATCTTATATCACTGAAAACATCACTACTATCTGGCCAGTTGGACATTTTTATTTGGAAATTATTGGAAGAATGATTTTTATCTTTGTTAATATTTTTCTGCACTAGTGGGTTAGTTCAGTAATAAATATGTGAGACCTTTTAAACAAAAATAAAAGTTAATCTGATCTGAAAACACTCCCACAGAAACATCCAGAACAATGTTTGCCCACATATCTGGGCACCATGGTCCAGCCTAGTTGACACATAAAATTAACCATCCCTATCACATATAACTTCCTAACTGGGCCAACCTCTTCATCAATTGGTGGCTTGAACCTAGATCCAGAATATCCTGATGGGAAATTTTTACTTGCCCTCCTTCTTCTCTTCTCACTTTTCATTGATGATGGAGGAGTCCTTCTTCATAAATATTGTGACAGCAGAGCATTAGGGTCTGAAATAGCTGCTTCTTCCCTGGAAGGCATGGTTTCCCGAATCATCAAGCATTGGCAGCTTGGGTTAATCTCTCAGTCTCCCCTCTAGTAAGCAGCCAGAATTTTCCTGCCTAGTCCTCTAGTTCCAACTACTGGGGAGCAAAGCTCTTTAGGAATAGCTCTTTTAAAGAACTTACTCAGTGTTAGTCATTGACTCACTTGGTAAATACTTGTTGAAGACCTACTATGTGGGTGGCATGAGTGGGGCTGGGGATGCAAGGATGAATAAGGCAGTTACAGATTTTGTACATCAAAGTCAGTTATATTAAGGAAGCTCTTATTTTTTTCTGGCTTCCCACAAAACTGACCTAATTGGTCAAACACAATTCTTAGGTTTCTTTGGATCAATGTTGTATCCTTCAAAGAAGTTTGATGAAGATGATGAGCTATTTCCCTACAAGTTTGCTTTCAGTTTATAATGAAAGCAACTCTCAGACACTTATTTTAAGAAACACTCATTAGCAAGCAGGCCCCAGTTATACAACCTATTCAGTGATGTCCACAAGGTCCCAATTTTCTGTCTTTTCAGGTGTTCTGACTACCACCAGGGGTGAATGGTTCTTTTAAAGCAGATGTAATAACATTTCAGAAGAAAGATCCTAGGCCCTATCAGTAGGCATCAGCAGAGACTGAACAGAGAACTGTTAGGGGATCAAGTCCCAAGCCCCATCCCTCAGGGTTTTAGTTACAGCTTTCAGGAGAATTTTGCATACTGTCTCTGCAATGGTGGGAGGATTTCTGAGCTATTTCAGCTGACCTACATATCTTGAACATCTTCAAATGCACCCATTAGAGCCCACTTCTAATATCTAGTCAATAGGTTAGTCAATAGGCCACTACATTAACCAATAAAACCATTGCTAATATTCAGTATATTAACTGGCACAGTCTGGCTTGTTGATCTAGAACCATTAACAGCAGAGCTTAGAGTAAGTAGTTTCTTCTGTGTTTGGGCTTCCTGACTTGAGCAATGGTGGGTGGACCATGCCTGGACTGTATACTCTGGATCAGCACCTCGGCTATATGCTTGGTTATAGCATAACCTATGTAACATACACACAGTACTTCTCAGTGTACACTGAAGTATTACCAAGTAAAAGCAGGAATAAAAATAACAAACCTGGGTTTCACACTACCATACTCTCCTATATCCAACATTCCTCATTAGTTCTTAAAGTTGCTAAAGTAGAATTCTCTTGTATCACATTTCCAGGATAGGATTTGAAACTGAAGGACAATGAAAGGTGACTAATATTACAGCTACAGGATATTAATGAGATGCCCAAGCTGACTGCCCCAACAAAGCCTGACTTTGGGGTTCTTTGTGGGAAAGATCTTGCCTCTAGGTCTAGTCCTCATGTAAGCAGTTCTAAATGCTGTATTTATCAATTCGTTTAAGTCAGGCTACAGAATTCTCACACCAACCCAAATCATAAGTTCACTGTCTAGATCAAGTCTTCCTTGGGAATCTATGTACCTGAGACTTTGAATTAGCTATTGACAAGCTGCTTTGTGACATGGGGGAAAGAACAAAGAGAGCTAGATGGTCCTATGTGAGTACTTTGTCCAAGTTATGGAAAAGCTTGAGACAGCTCTATGGTCTGATGAAATGGAATCCCCTGGAAAGGTCTTTGTCTGATAAATTCTTTATTTTTTTAATTTTTTTAAATCCTCACCTGAGGATATTTTTTCCATTGCTTTTCAGAGAGAGTGGAAGGGGGAGGGAGAGAGAGACAGAGAGACAGAGAGACAGAGAGATAGAGAGAGAGAGAGAAACATCAATGTGAGAGAGACACATCGATTAGTTGACTACTGCAGGCACCTCGAATCTCGACTGGGGTTAGGGATCGAGTCTGCAGAGGAGATATGTGCCCTTGGCCAGAATAGAACTCGAGATCCTTCAGTCCATGGGCTGATGTTCTAACCACTGAGAAAAGCTAGCTAGGGCTAATTTTTTTAAATCCTCACCTGAGGATATGTTTATTGAATTTTTTAGAAAGAGGGGAAGAGAGAGAGAGAGAAACATCGATTAGTTGCCTCTTGTACACACCTCAACTAGGGATTGAGCCTGAAATCCTGGCCATGTGCCCTGACTGGGAATTGAACTGGCAACCTTTTGGTACATGAGACAATACCCAACCAACTAAGCTACATGGGCCAGGGTTGATTAAATCTTATTATCTACCTTTTTTCACTGATTCTAAAATACACATTTTTAGCATTTTTGGATGAAATCTTAGATTGCATGAAATATGGTAATTGCCTTTTTATTTCTCATCATTCAGGATTCTACTTTTCCTGAACCACCTCACTATGCACTGAAATGTATGTGTTATAGATTTCCTAGGTCATATTCCGACATGAAGATCCACTCCTGTCACTTGACAGGACCTGAAAAAGTTCACAAATTTCCCTCAGCAGCAGGTTCACAAAGCTTCTCTTGGACTCGCTTCTGCATATGGCTAAGCTGTACCATTTTCTTCACATTTTTACTATCTCCCTTTTAAAGATCTAAATTTAGTTCCAAATAGAGGAAACCCCCTACTACAGCATTCAAAGACGTTTGGCAGTAAGATTCAAATTCCATATCAAGGATGCTCTTGCCCAAATCCCCAGTCCTGCTTCTCACCTTGGTTTTCAGCTTTAGCCAAGTGACAAACACTTATTGATGGACTTTTTTTTTTTTTTACAACAATGGATATGTTATCTCATTGCAGCAAACTGTAAGATGTTAAAATGTTCTAGTCTCAAGAGTTTTTCCATAAAGGATTTAGTAGTGTAATGTTGCCATGGCTATCTCCTTTTCCAACCCTTTATTTGAGAACTTTGGTTATAGCCCTGGCTGGTGCTGCTCAGTGGTTAGAGCATCTGCAAACAGAAGGGTCTGGGGTTGGATTCCCAGTCAAGGGCATGTACCTGGGTTGCCAGTTGTTCCCTGCCCCTGGCCAGGCACGTGCTGAGGCAGCCAATCGATGTGTCTCTCTCACATAGATGTTTCTCTCTCTCCCTCTCTCTCTCTATTCCCTCCCTCTCTCCTTTCCACTCTCTCTAAAATGCAATGGAAAAAATATCTCCAGGAGAGGATTAACAGAAAATTTTTTTTAAATAAAGAACTTTGGTTATGGGTGAAGCACAACATAAAACAAGTTTACATAACAGGCTGCACCACATAATCATAGATTACAGCTGGAGGTAAAAGAAAAATAATCACTTTACATATGATGACTCTCTAAAAAGAATTTAAATTACAAACCTAAACTGAAACCTCTTGGCTTTTATTAGACTATAGAACTGATAATATCCAGCTGGACTATATAAATTACTATGTTTAGAGCAGCACTTGACTCTTAACCAAATCCTCATGCTATTAAATCCAAGATGTTATCACTTTTAATAATTGGTAGGTGATATTTTCATATAAACACACATTACATTTATACCTGTGTGTGTTTCAGAGAAGCATTTGAAATTTTAAAATCGTGCCTAAATCCTATTAATTTACCAAGTAAAAGTTATTTTACCTTCTGAAATATTCAAATTTTAAAACTTTCAACAATGTATTCCTTAGTTGAGGTTTAGAAGGAAGGAACACAGTCCTTGAAGGCCTGGTTGGTATTTGTCTCGCAGTGTGCTGCGTGCTTTTCTCACTTTATAAACAACTCCTCTCACCACCCCGAAAGGTTCACTGTCCAGTTTTTACTGGTGAGAAAAGAGAGGCTCAAAGATGCTTGCCCAATTTCTAAAGCAGCGATTTTCAAGCAACTGGTGTGCCACAAGAATTTTTAAAACATGCAATACCTGACTAATCAGGGGCACTGACCTCTTTTCCCTTAGATTGTCATTAAAAAATGACAACAGCCAACATTACAATAGCCATCCAGTGTGATAGGATCAGAATTATACCTTTTTTTTTTTTTTTTTGTCAGATGGACAAAAATATATTTTTTGGTGTGCTGCAGAATTTTAGTAGTTTATGTGTGCATGAGATTAAAAAGGTTGAAAATCGCTGATCTAAAGCAAGTAAGTTTCAGAGCCAGTATTTTTCTTTTTTAATGTTTACTCCAGAGCTCATGAGGTTTCCACTAAAAACCATCAATAAATTCAACATGTGATACAAGAAGCGTGGGTTTACTCTGACAATAGCTTTGGCAGTGCCAACCCCAGTTTTTATAGGTGAGACTATAATCTGAAATGAACAGTTTAATGAGGAATACACCTGAGATCTCTCTCTCTTTCTCTCTTGAGCACGCCCCTTCTTTTCCCCCTCTCCTTCCCACAGGCACGTTTCCCTTGACTTTCTTTCTCCTAAGATCCAGTGGCCCTTCTGCCTCTGTAACTTGTTTTCTGAGCCCAGGCAGCCCAGCTAGCTCACTGTTTTCCACGGTTACTTCTACTTCTGTGCTTTTTGAAAAACAAAAACAATCACCCTCATTACGTGGTCTCCTAGACACTGAAATCTGAACCTTCTTGATATGCTATAGCAAGGTTTTAAACAAAGAGGTTTTGTTCAGTACCTGTTTTTGTGGGATGGTGTAACTATGCAGTCCATATCAGTCAACAAACACTGCATGCTGCTGATTGATGACTCATGAAATCTACTGTGAGATCTCTCTGCTCAGTTTCAAAACATTCATTTAGAATTGCATTTGTAAAATAGCCAACGGCTTATCACAGTATTTTTGCTATCTTGGCATGATTCTAAACAGATCAGATTTTTAATTTTAACTTGGAATTTTACTCTTTATGTTTAAAATTTTATCTGCATTGTGGTATAAGAAAAGCACTTAAGGAAAGAAAATTTATTATAAGTACATACATATCTTTTTAAAAAATACATTTGAGTACATAATAAAATTTTCCTAAGTAAGCTTAGGAGTTAGATTTCAAAAATAAAAACCTCTGTAGAGCAGAAGTAACTTTTTCTCCTCTGTTCATCTCTCTGAAGGAAAACAATCTTTCAGAGAAGATTATTTAGGTATTAGTTATGACTTTCGTTTGCCATTTGGGCCTTTTTCTCTTTGTATTTACATATGAGTGGTGATAATTGCTACAGTAATTTCCTTTTTCCACTTTGGGCTTCTAATATCAAAATAACTTCTTTTCACATAGTTATTATAAGGAAGAGAAGAAAATATTTTCTTTTCCTATAGACAATATACTGAAATGAAAATGTAGTATACTTCTAAAACAAGGCAATGGCATATTGATGCTATTACGATAGGTGTCTCTTATCAATTGTCAGTGAATGACACATAACTGAAAACAAAGGATGAGCAATAGTTTCACGATTTAAAATTTTCTCTTATTATTGTAGAAACTTAGTAAAAAAATGAATACCACACTGCACGATATGGCTTAAATCCTAACATCTTGGTTCTGACCTTCAGTTTTACGAATGTCGGCCTATTTCATCTCTGCAAAGAAATCTGTTGTCCACAAACACTTACTTCTGTGGTCAAGCGGCAGGTGCCGGCAATTCTTCAGGCCTCCTGCTAGAGCGCAGGGCTCCCCGGCCATGAGCATCCTTACCAGATGGGTGCCCTGTTTTCAGTCCTCCCTGAGGGTGACCTTCAGCATAGGGCAGGCCAGGAAAGCAAGAGCCCCCCCAGACTACAGGTGGTGTAGGAAGCAAGCAGGAATCCCCACCCCACCCCACTCCCCAAGTGCCTCGGGGGAGGCTGCGCTCAGAGCTTTGGGGGGGGAGGGGCAGAGCGCAAGAAGAGTTGGAGTCAGTCCTTCCACCCACCCCCCAGCAGCTGCAAAGAGGGACGAGGGAATATTCTGCAGTGATAGAAATGCTCAAAATTTCAACTGTGGGATTGGTTACTTGGGTGTCTAGAGAGGGTGTCCCCCAAAAATGTATACACACTTTTAACAGCTGATAGCTCCATTTTGAAAATGAAATGTATTTTAATAAACACTGCCTTTATAATTTAAAAAAAAAAAAAATGAAGAAGAGTTGGAGGTGGTGGGATGTGGCAGGACTATCTCAGGAGGTCCAGGTTTCTGGGGCTATTTCACCAATGGCCTGGCTTGGGGTGTCCGGGGAGAAGGCTCCCTGTGGAAAGCCCCAGCGCGGGGGGCAGCGGCAGCGCCACCGAGGGGACTCCAGAACCCGCCCAGCGGTTCCCTCCCGCCCTGCAGTACCCGCAGCCCAAGAATTCCCGCGCCCGCCGGTTTCCTAGGAGTCGCCATGGCAACGGACGCGGGTTCTGGACTCGCTTGCTCCGGGAGGAACTGGCGGGAGGCTGCGGGCGGGAGGCGAGCTCCCAGGCTCCCATGGAGAGCTTGGAGGACACGCCCGAGGAGGAGGAGTGCTGGAAGAGCCTGCAGCACCTCGAGTCCGCTATTGAACAATTCCAGATCAGCCCCAGGTGACGGCGCAGGCGGGCGCCCCGCCCCGCGCCGCGCCGCCTCCCCTTCCCCCCGCCGCGCCCCGCGCCCCTCGGCGGCCGGTCCCGCCCGGCTCCACCGCTGCCCTGGGGGGCTGTCGCCTTGATTCCTTCCATCTATTGCTGTACACTGAGGGCACAGACGTGGACGGGGCTGCCTGGCTTCAATTCTGACGACCCTCTTACAGGGCCCATAAATTGGGCAAATTACTTCTCTGAACCTCAATCACCCCAATGAAAAAGAGCCTTGAGGATGATAAATAGGGCCTTCTGCATAGTCAGCAGGGAGCAGCTAGTGAGTCAACCTGTTAACGTGTTTAGGAGAGTGCCATATATATAGTTCC
This sequence comes from Miniopterus natalensis, assembly GCF_054644295.1. Classification (NCBI taxonomy): domain Eukaryota; kingdom Metazoa; phylum Chordata; class Mammalia; order Chiroptera; family Miniopteridae; genus Miniopterus; species Miniopterus natalensis. The sequence goes on along the minus strand of NC_142081.1, from coordinate 122,806,181 downwards.
ACCTGTTATTCTTTGAGCCTTTTTATAGTTTTTATCTTTCACACTGCTTCGCCTCCTCTAATACAGGGCTAATGTTTGGGGGGGGGAGTGTGTATATATATATATAATGTTTTTATTGATTTCAGAGAGAGGGAGAGAGAGAGAAACACCAATGATGAGAGAGAATCATCCATGGGCTGCCTCCCGCGCATGCCCAGGGGGGATGGAGACCCCAACCTGGGCTGCACCCTGACTGGGAATCGAATCATGACCTCCTGGTTCATGACTCCACACTCAACAACTGAGCCACACCAGCTGGGCTATATTTTTCTTTTTTAAACTCTGTAGAATTGGTAGGTAGCCAGCAGTAGGTTAACCTCTATGGGAATACTTACAATTCTCTGAGGCAAGGGCCACATGGTGCCAGATGGCCTAGCTGAGAGGGCAGCCCCTCTCACTAAAGGAGGGGTTGGGGAAGAAAGGGGCGTGGGGGAAGGAGGGGGGAAGGAGGGGGAAGGAGGGGGGAAGGAGGGGAGAAGGAGGGGGGGAAAGGAGGGGGAAGGAGTGGGAGGGAGAACCACAGCTGTAATGGCGGTCCAGCCATGGGGCCTGATCAGTGAGACTGTGCTGTGGAGCTCAGTCTCCCCAGCTCAACTGTTTTAAATGGGTGCGTTTGTTAAAATGAATCAGGCTACACACAGGACTTGGTTCATTGGTGGTTGCAAAAGGCACATACAGGTGGTACCGCGTGGTAAGCATCTTAGGCACACAGTGCCTAACCTGTTCTAGTTGTTTACTGATAGGAATGACTTCCTCCCTGGATTCCTTGGCATTCTGGGGTGGGTAGTTCTCCAGCAAAATGAACCCACTGGGCTCCCTGAGCAGACTGACCGTGCCAGGTGCTCAGTGCGTGCGCGTTGCCTGAACAAAGGAACCAAGGATGCACATGGTCATTCCTCTTCACCCTCAGTGCTAAGGACACGGTGTTGGTGCCCTGGTATGAGCATGTGAGTGGCTGAGGCTCCAGTACTGACTGCAGTCCTGGGGTTAAGGTGGAGTTAGGCACTGGGAGACAGTCTACCCATGGACAAAAGCCCTGCCTTTGTGAAGTTTACATTCCAGGCAGGAAACCAATGACAAGCAAACCATATAAATATGTAAGTTAGATAATAGTGGTAACTACTAAAGAAAAAACAGCGGGAGGGAGCAGAGGGAATTGTGTGTGGAGTGTAATTTTAGATACCGTAGTCAAGGCTTAATTTTAAAATATTGTAGTATTACAACACCCAAGGAATTACGGAAAACATTACTCCACATTTTATAATCATATCCTGAAATTATTTGGGGATTTTTTTGCACTTTTATTGTTTTCAAGTTTTTCTGAGATATAATTGACATTTAACATTATCTATTTGTAAAATTAACTACCCACATTTCATATAGCTACTGCCCATAGTAGATTTTTTTTGCTTGCGGAAAAAGAGGAAGAAAGAACACATATGTTTAAGCTTAATAAAAATGAAGTTGAGCGAGCCCTCCTAGGGGTACGCCCACTTGAATCAACTTTTCAAGTGAATTTTCTTTCTCCTGAACCTGTCTCTAAGGTCCTCTTTTCTCTGACTTCCTAGTGAGCTGACAGTGGCCCCACCTTGGCTCACTATTTTCCCATAACGTTTGTAGAAAGCCAAAGCAGCCCCGCCTAGGCTCTCTCTTCATACTTCTTCTATCCTAGGCCTTTCCTGGTTTCATTGTCTCCAGCTTTAATACTCTATCAAAAAAAAAAAAAATACAAGAAGATAAATAGTAAAAAGGCATTGCTTGACTCCAGGAGGTAGAGGATTGCATTCATAGACTGGAAGGGTGAAGCACAGAGCTCTGGCAAATGTGCAGTGTTATAGATAACAAGAAGCATGTCAAGTTTAGGTGGCTGTTTGTATTTATTATAGTGATGTAGCCTCACTCAGGGTCCAGACAGGAGGCAGAAACCTCACCAGTATTTGAATAGGGAACATTTCCTTTTTCTTATTAAACATTAACAAGGATTTTTAACTAGTAAAAGGAAGTAAGGTGGTAAAAGAGGTCTTAAGCAGTATTGCAATTGTGAATTCTAGAATGTAGTTGTGACTCCCAAAGGCTGAGATTAAGACCTCCTTAGAGAGTGTTACCGGACAGGAGACCAAGCTCTGAGTGGGTCTGCCTAGCGCCAGCCGGTAGTGTGTGGGTTCTTGACTTTGTGCAGGAAAGATTTCACACCACCAGTCCACATGCCTATGAGGGAATGTTTATTAAAGCTGGGCCAGTAAAACAAGGAAGGGTTTAGCATAGAAGTAGTAACAGGAAAGCCTAAGCTGGGCTGCCCCAGCTCTCTGGGAAGTCAGAGAAAAGGGGGCCCTGGAGACAGGTTCAGGGGATTAGCCTGGGATGAGCTGCCACTGCCCATTGTTCCCCTGGTTGCAAGTCTCCAGGAGACTCTTAGAATTTAGAAGATGCATGCCTGTAGGGGAAGAAATGGGGGGAGAAGAGAGGGAAGAAGAGGGAAAAAGGAAAGACTCGACTGCACCTCAAAGGGTCAGGGCTTGCTGGGTCCTTAGTCTTGAGGTTTTTATCCCTGTCTAGCAGGCAGAAATCTTAGAGGACGTCTTAGGGGAGGTCTTAGGGAAGGGTTTCAGCAGAATATTCATCAGATTTTTAGATGTGCTCCTTCAGGGTCAGTGGTTGCCACTGATTGGTCACTGTCAGAGGAAGGGGTCCTTAGTCAATGCAGCTGGTTCTGGTGTCGCCCACCTGGTTTTTCTGCTTTTTCTGGGCCTGGAGCTGAAATACAACTGAGGCCTAGAAGTTGTCTCTAGGGAGATGACCTTCTGCATCTGCTGTAAATGGCCAGTTTTTTCAGCTATCTGTCCCAGTTTCCCTATTCCACTTGTCTTGGCTTACTGGTCTCAAAAGGACATGGCTGGTGGCAGAGAAACTTGCCAGAGGGTATTGGCTGGAGCTGTCCATGGAGGTAGGCTTGTCCAGTGACCAAGGAACTTGCTGGGTGCCTTGGTCTGGGGGCAGCAGGACTTTGTAGGACGTACTCTCTACTTATGTGTTTCTTGGTGCATTTTTGAGTTTTTGATCCCTGAACTGATTCCCACCTTCCTGGCTAGCATTGGGTGGACAGACCAGTGGAAGCTGTGATTGGTGTCTGCACAGTGGATTGTTTGAGGGGCCAGCCTGGTGCGACCAGCCAACCAGAGCTGGGAAGGGAGGGATGGAACCTGCCTGCCTCTTCCGCAGCCTGGGAGCACCACCCCCAACAGGAAAGGGGCTTGTCCAGCTCACTGAGGCCACAAATACCCCTGCAGGGCACAGTCCTGAGGGAAGAGGGAGAACAGCTCACAGGAGGACATTACTAGAATGAGACTCTCAGGGACTATTGTTTAAGAACTGGAGGAAAAGCTGAAAACCCCTGCTGGGGGCTGGGCAGGCAGAGTGCTCACTGGAATGTTTTTTAATCGAACCCACTGAGCCCAGGCTGCTTAAATTGCCCACACAAAAAAGCAACAGACTGAAGTCAATCTGAAATTGCAGTAAGCCAGTGCATAGGGAACTAGAATCAGAGACAGGGTAGGGACTGAGGAGCTGGCAGTGGAGCAGAGACTAACTCCCTCACAGTGAGCACCTGACAGCAACACCTCTAAGTAAGGGGAGTGATACCCTGAGCTACACTAGCCATCTTGCACACTAAAGACTCTACAGAAAACCCTGGAGTAAGACCCACAAGGTTGCAAAGTAGCTGACAAGAGGAGGTGGCCCACAGAGAGCCTCAGATCAATCATCTACCTAAGGACACCAGAACCAAACCTCAACAGCTCCTCACATTGGCTGATACACAAGCACCTGCCAGGAGAAATGAAATCAGCATATAAAACAGTGAGTTGCAGACAGCATAAGCTCCCCAGATGAAACTCACCTGATTGACTTTCTTTTTCATAGGAAAAAGAGAGAGGAAAAAAATTATTTTTCTTTATAAATTTTATAATTGTTTTTAACTTTAAATTTTTTTAATTAATTTTTTTTAAGAATTTTGTTTTGCTTAGCTTGTATTTTGGTTATGTTTTGGGGGTTTGCTTTGTTTTGTTTTATCTTTGCTGCTACTATCAAGATTTTCTTGATATTCCTTGCTTAGTTGCTGGGACTTTATCATTATAACCAGTAACTTTACTGCTTGTCTTTATAGTTTCCCTCATATCCCTTATTGGACTCCCTCACTGCCCAGGCTTTATCTCTCTCTCTCTCTCCTCTCAATCCATGGGCATAACTTTTATTTTTCTTCTTTTCTATCTTTCTTTTATTTTTCTCCCTTCTGTCTTCCTGTCTTTTTGTTGGATTGTTAGATTCTGTTTACTTTTTTATTGCATTTTAATTTTTTTCATTTTCAACTATTATCCTATTCCCACTCTCTCCCATAATTTATTGCTTGCCCTTCTTTCAGAATCTTTTCTCTACCCCCTTTATCTCCCAGTATCTTCTCTATTTTTTATATTTTATTTTAGTTTATTATTTTTTAAAAATTTTTGTTATTATTAACAATAATATTTTTCTCTCTCTAGCTTTACTTTTCTTTTTCTCTTTCTTTTGTAACCTTTTTATTTCTTTTCTTTTTTTTTTTTTTTTTTTTTTTTGCTTTAGCATTTGTGTTCTCCCTTCAGTCTCCCAGTTCTATTTTCACTTAGGTTGTTTTCATTGTGATTGTCAAGATATTTTGTAAGATACCCTTTGTTTCCTGGAAATTTCATTGTGTATTATCCAGCCTTGCCAGCACCCATACAACAGCTCACAGAATGTGGTTGGGGCTGAGACACACAGTTAGCCAACCTGAAAGGAGAGTTCTCCCAAGGACTGGTCAACAACAATCTGGACCCAACCACAAGAGGAGAGCCCAAAGAACCCACAAAAGGGAAAACCACAAAAGGGACACACTTAGAGCAAAGAACTCAGAAGTATAAGGAAAACACACCTCCGGGATCCACTGGACTCACAATACAAAATCCCTCCCCATAAGACTGGGAGACAGCAAATGTATCTAATATATAGACACAAACACTAAGGGCCACCAAATTGGGGAAACAAAGAAACAACCCCAAACTAAAGAAAAGGAAAAATTGCCAGAAAAAGATTTTGATGAGATGGAGTTAAGCAAGTTATCAAAAATAGAGTTCAGAGTAATGGTTATATAGGTGCTCAAGGAAATTAATGAGAACAACAAGACACTTAATGGTAAAGTGGAAGAATGTAGCGAAAATATGAAAAGGGAGCTAAATATCATAAATAAGAATCAAGCAGAAATGAAGAACACTATATCTGATATCAAGAATACACTGGAAGGAATTAAAAGCAGGCTCAGTGAAGCAAAGGATAGAATAAGTGATTTAGAAGATAAAGCAGAAAAAAACAATCAGAGGAGCAAAAAGAAAAAAACACTTAAAAAGCATGAGGACAGTCTAAAGGAGTTTTGGGACAACATGAAGTGGAACAACATTCGCATTATAGGAGTGCCAGAGGGGGAGGAAAGAGAGCAAAGGATAGAGAACTTGGTGGAGAAAATAATGACAGAAAGCTTCCCTAGGCTGGTGAGGGAGAAAGCCACACAAGTTCAGGAAGCACAGAGGGTCCCAAACAAGAGGAACCCAAAGAGACCCACTCCAAGACACATCATAATTAAAATGTCAAATGTCAAAGACAAAGAGAGAATAGTAAGGGTTGCAAGAAAGAGACAAGCAGTGACCTACAAGGGAATCCCCATAAGGCTGACATCAGATCTCTCAACAGAAACTCTTCAGGCCAGAAGGGAGTGGCATGAAGTTCTCAAAGTAATGAAAAGCAAGAACATGCAACCAAGATTGCTTTATCCAGCAAGGCTATCATTTAAAATTGAAGGTGAAATAAAGAGCTTCCCAGACAGAAAAAGGCTAAAGGAATTCAGTACCACCAAACCAGCATTGCAAGAAATGCTAAAAGGACTGCTTTAAGAAAATGAAGGAATAGGGAGAGAAAGGTACATCAGCATAACGAGGAAAAATGACAGTAAATAAGTTTACATCAATAGTAACCTTAAATGTAAATGGAATAAATGGTCCAATCAAAAGACATAGGGTAGCTGAATGGATAAGAAAACAGGAGCCAAATATATGCCGTCTACAAGAGACCCACCTGAGAGCAAAAGATTCACACAGGTGGAAAGTGAAGGGATGGAATAAAATATTCCATGCAAATGGAAAGGAAAAAAGCTGGAGTAGAAATACTTATTTCTGACAAAATAGACTTCAAAATAAAGACCATAACAAGAGACAAAGAAGGTCACTACATAGTACTAAAGGGATCAATACAACAGGAGGCTATAGCCCTTATAAATATATATGCACCCACTATAGGAGCACCTAAATATATAAAAAATTTCTTGGGGGGACTTTAAGGGGGAGATCAACAGCAACACAATCATAGTGGAGGACTTTTAACACCTTACTGTCAGCACTGGACAGATCATCAAGACAAAAAATCAACAGGGAAACACAAACCTTAAATGACACACTAGATCTAATGGATTTAATTGACATCTACAGAACATTTCATCCCAAAGTATCAGAATACAGATTCTTCTCAAGTGCACATGGAACATTCTCAAAAATAGATCACATGTCAAGGCACAGGGCAAGTCTCTACAAATACAAGAAGATTGAAATCATATCAAGCATCTTCTTGGATCACAGTGCCATGAAACTAGAAATCAACCACTATAAAAAAAACTCAACATTCAAACACATGGAGGCTAAATAGCATGTTATTAAACAATGAGTGGCTTACCAATGAGATCAAGGAAGAAATAAAACACTTCTTGGAAAAAAACGGAAATGAACAGACAACAACCCAAAATCTATGGGACACAGCAAAAGCAGTCCTGAGAGGAAAGTTCACAGCAGTATAGCCATACCTCAAGAAACAAGAAAAAGCGCTGCTAAACTATCTAACACAACAACTAAAAGAACTAGAACGAGAGCAGCAAGAAAAGCCCTGAGGAAGTAGAAGGAAGGAAATAATAAAGATCAGAGCAGAAATTAATGACATAGAGACTAAAAAAAAAAAAAAAAAAAATCAATAAAACCAAGAGCTGGTTCTTTGAAAAGATAAGATTGATGCACCTTTAGCCAGATTCACCAAGAAACAAAGAGAGAGGACCCAAATAAGTAAAATCAGAAATGAAAGAGGCGATATAACAACCGACCCAACAGAAATACAAAGGACTGTAAGAAAATACTATGAGCCAGCTATATGCCAACAAACTGGACAACAGGGGTGAAATGGACAAATTCCTAGAAGCATACATTACAAAGCTGAGTCAGGAAGAGGCAGGAAACCTGAATAGGCTGATAACAACTAATGAAATTGAAGCAGTACTAAAAAATACCCAGCAAACAAAAGTCCTGGACCAGATGGATTTACAGGTGAATTTTATCAAACATTCAAAGAAGAACTAACATCTATTCTTCTCAAGCTATTCCAGAAAATTCAAGAGGAGAGAAAACTCCCAAACTCTTTTTATGAGACCAATATCATCCTAATCCCAAAACCAGATAAAGACACTACAAAGAAAGAAAATACAGGCCAATATCCCTGATGAACATAGATGCTAAAATCCTCACTAAAACACTAGCAACCGGATCCAGCAATATATTAAAAAGATCATACACCATGACCAAGTGGAATTTATTCTGGGGATGCAAGGCTGGTATGACATCTGCAAATCAATAAATTGATACACCACATAAACAAAATGAAAGACAAAAATTATATGATCATATCAATAGATGCAGAAAAAGCATTTGACAAAATCTAGCACCCATTTCTGATAAAAAGTCTCAGCAAAGTGGGAATAGAGGGATCATACCTCAACATAGTAAAGGCTACTACATATGACAAACCTACTGCCAATATCATACTCAATAGTCAAAAACTAAAACCATTTCCCTTAAAAACAGGAACAAGACAGGAGTGTCTGCATTCACCACTCTTATTCAACATAGTACTGGAAGTCCTAGCCACAACCATCAGAAAGGAAGAAAACATAAAAAGCATCCAAATTGGAAAGGAGGAAGTAAAACTATCATTATCTGCAGATGACATGATATTGAACATAGAAAACCCTAAAAACTCCATCAAAGTACTACTAGATTTGATAAACAAATTTGGCAAGGTAGCTGGAAACAAAATCAACATCTGGAAATCAAGGGCATTCTTATACACCAACAATGAACTTTCAGAGAGAGAAACTAAAAAAAAAATACCATTTACAATTGCAACTAAAAAAATAAGATACCTAGGAATAAACTTAACCAAGGATGTAAAATACCTGTACTCAGGAAACTATAGGACACTGGAAAAAAAAAAATAGAGGAAGATATAAACAAGTGGAAGAATATACCATGCTCATGGATTGGAAGGCTTAATATCATTAAAATGTCCATACTAGCCAAAGCAATCTATAGATTCAATGCAATTTCTATTAAAATACCAACAGCATATTTCACAGATCTAGAACAAACATTTCTAAAATTTATATGGAATCAAAAAGGACCCCGAATAGCTGCCCCCATCTTGAGAAAGAACAGAGTGGGAGGGATCACTTTACCAGATATCAAACTGTACTACAAAGCCGTTGTAATCAAAACAGCCTGGTATTGGTACAGCATCAGACATATAGATCAATGGAACAGAACAGAGACCCCAGAAATAGAAGACCATACAAGAAATAGAAGGCAAGAGCATACAATGTAGTAAAGACAGCCTCTTCAATAAGTGGTGCTGGGAAAATTGACAGATACATGCAAAAAAATAAAACTAGACCACTAACTTTCACCATACACAAAAATAAACTCAAAATAGATAAAAGACTTAAATGTTAATCTCAAGACTATAAAAATCCTGGAAGAAAACATAGGCAGTAAAGTCACAGACATCTCACATAGTGGAATTTTCACTGATATATCTCTTAGGGTAAGAGAAACCAAAGAAAAAATAAACATGGGACTACATCAAACTAAAAAGCTTCTGCACAGCAAAAGATAACAGCCTCAAAATAAAAAGGAATCCCATGGTCTGGGAAAACATATTTGCAAAGGATGTATCTGATAAGGGGCTAATTTCCAAAGTGTACAAAGAACTCATACTACTCAGCAAGAGGAAGACAAACAACCCAATTAAAAAATGGGCAAAGGACCTGAATAGACACTTCTCCAAAGAGGACATACAGATGGCCAAGAGACATATGAACAAATGCTCAATGTCACTATTCATCAGAGAGATGGAAATTAAAACCACAATGAGTATCACTTCACATCTATCAGAATGGCTCCCATCAACAAATCAACAAACGACATGTGCTGGCGAGGGTGTGGAGAAAGGGGACCCTAGTCCACTGCTGGTGGGAATGCAGACTGGTGCAGCCACTATGGAAAACAGTATGGAGGTTACTCAAAAAATTAAAAATGGAGCTGCCTTTTGACCCAGTGATCTCACTTCTAGGACTATATCCTAAGAGTCCTGAAACACTAATCAGAAAGAATATATTCACCCCTATGTTCACAGCAGCACAATTTACAAAGCTAAGATCTGGAAACAGCCCAAGTTCCCATCAGTAGATGAGTGGATAAAAAAACTGTGGGACATTTCACCATGGAATACTATGCAGCTATAAAGAAGAAGGATCTCTTACCCTTTGGGACAGTATGGAAGGACCTGGAGAATATTATGCTAAGCTAAATAAGCCAGGCAGAGAAAGACAAACATCACATGGTCTTCCTTATATGTGGAGTCTAAAGAACTTAATAAACTGATGAACAGAACTGATTCAATAACATGGAAGCGTGGATCAGACTGATGAATCTCAGAGGGATGGAGGAGGGCGGTGGGTGGAGGGGGAGAGATTAATCAAAGAACTTCTATGCATATAGGCACAACCCGAGGACACAGACAATGGTTGGAGAGGGATTGGGGAGGGGGTCAGTGAGGGGTTGAATTGGTCACTGGGGAGAAAAAGGAACATCTGTAATATTTTGAACAAAATAAAAAACAACAACAACAAAAAACAATGTCTCGGAATTATTTGGTTAGAAAAGAAACCCGAAAATCATTTTAACAAAAATGAAGTGAATGCCTTATGAACACTGTGTAAGTTCTTTCTTATGTTTAGATAAATCAATTAGAGCTTAAATTGTATGATTCACATTTTCAGCACTTTGTAAAATTAAAGTAGTGGTTGAGTAAATTAAGATACACCCCTCACCCATTCCACACACATGGGCCTCTGGCCAAGGAATGTGCTTTTCCTTTCTCTACATTTTTCTTGTGATTTGTATTACTCTCAGAAAAATGAGACTGTACAGTTCCATGGTTTGCATGGTACTGTTACTCTCTTAAGATTCCTAACAAATTAAATACATAAAAAAAGCCCAAAAAACTTACTATGTGACATGCACCCTTCAAAGTACTTCTAAGTATTAACACACTAATCTTGACAATAATTCTATGAAATAGGTGTTATTATTTTGCATAAAACAAAACTAAGGCACAGAAAGGTTAAGTAATTATGTAATGTCACATAGCCAAAATAATCAGTTACGGTGCTTTCAGCTACAGCTGCATTTATTATATAACATTACAGGGAAACCAGAGGCATGAAAGATTTCAGAGCTAGTTGAGTCGATGGCTAAACAAAGTCATCAGTCAAAATTATTTCCATCCTTTTTAAAGCTCATCATCTGTGTTCTGGCTTTGCCCTTCTGGCTGGACCCTCTTGTGGTCACCAGATGACTATGGCAGTTCTTGGCATCATTTCCACGAGTGGCAATATCCAGAGTCACAGAGGAAAACTCTCCCCTCACATCCCTGTGTAGGACAAGCACAGACACCCTGTCTTCAGAGCTGGCACTGAAAAGTCTGGTGATTCTACTTGGGCTTTTACGGCTTTCTTTTTTTAGCTGACATTTTAGAAACTGATAGTTCTGGAAAGTCTGATCAACCTCAGAAAGAGAGGTTGCATACAGAACACTGGCCTTCTGGTTACTGTTTGAGATGCCTGTCATTAAAGGTCGGTAGGAGGAGTTTACAAATAGCGCTCCTGGCCTGCTCAGACTTTTCAAGAGTTGAGTTTGAAAATCAGATACAATATAGTTACATGATCATTGCAAAACAGCAGTTCTCAAAGTTTTGGTTTTAGGACCTCTTTATGGTCTTAAAAATTATTGGGGACCTCAAAGAGCTTTAGTTTATGTTCTCTCTATTTATAGTTGTCATATTAGACATCTAAAAGAAGAAATTCAACCCTAGCCGGTTTGGCTTAGTGGTTAGAGAGTCAGTCAATCCAAGGACTGTAGGGTCCTGGGTTCCATTCCAGCCAAGGTCACGTACCTTAGTTGCAGGCTCGATCCCCGGCCCTGGTCGGGGAGCATGAGGGGGGAGGCGCCAATAGATGTGTCTCCCTCACATAGATGTTTCTCTCTCTCCCTTCCACTCTCTCTGAAAAGCAATGGAAAAAATATCCTCAGGTAAGGATTAAAGAAAATAAATAAATAAATAGAGAAATTAATTTAAAATAATGATAAATCAATTCCGTGTTAATATAAGTAACATATTTTAAAGAAAAACAAACTATTTTTCAAAACAAAACTTTAATAAAACTAGTGTCTTTTTTCTCTCTTCATTTTTGCAAGTCTTTTCAATGCCTGGCTTAAGGAAAAATAGCTGAATTCTCATTCAATCTGCCATGTAGTCACATAACCTGTGGCCTCTGGAAAACTCCACTGACCACTTGTGAGAGAATAAAAGCAGAAAAAGCAAACAAAATCTTAACATTACTATGACAATAATTTTGACCTCGTGGATTCCCTGAGTGTCTTGGAGCCCCAGGGGTCCTCAGACCACACTTTGAGAACCACTATCTTAAAGTATTTTCACTTGATATGCCTGTGCATAATTTATAATGGCTTCTAGTAGTAGCACCCATAAAACAATAGAGGAAATATTAAAAGGAAATATTAAATAGATCATATTGTTATTGGTGGAAGTGGAGTTCTTGGGGGGCTGCTAGGAAAAGAATTTCCTGAGGCCCCCATGGGAGGATGGGGCTTCATAGAAGCTTTATTGATGGTGTAAAATTAAGGGTGTTCTCCTCCAAGATCCCATCCCTGTCCATCTCGCCATGGAAGAAGCCCAATCTTGTCTTCAGCAGGGCCAGAATAAAGGCTGGGGCCCATAATTTCTGCTCCATATTAAAGTCCAGTCCAGTCCAGCATCCTGCATGTGGAGTCCATATGGCCATGGGCCATGCAGCTGCTTAAGGCCACAGGGCTATGGAGGGAGAACAGGCGAGCTCACGGGCAAATGTGTGCCACAGAGCAAGTGAGAACAAGAGCCAGTGCAAGAGAGAGGGAACTCTTTGGGGATTATAACCAGGAGTTTTCACACACTTCTGATGAGGCCCACGTCCTAGTCATTGTTCCCTAGGCTAGACTGACAGACAAGCACCTTCCCTACGTCACCCTGACTTCACAGAGCATGTGCCAATCTCCCCCTTTATTCGATCCCTTCCCCAGTGATCTGCAGGGAATGGAATGGTGGTTCCCTGAGGAGTGTGAAGCTGTAGCTTCCTGGTGACGCCACCCACATGACCATGTTTGTAATGTCTGACCTTCCCTTTGCTCTCTTCCTATTGTTAATATTAATAAACTAGCTAATTACAATGATATTAATATCTCAGAAAATGGAAATGAGTATTAGTGGAGCAAAATGCCACTAGTCCAGGGAATTGGATAATCCAGCAAAGTCCTAGTGAAAACCTCAGGCTATCAGTAGATGATTCAGAGGTTTGCTCACTTTATCAACCCTTTGAATCTTTAAAGCATCATATGACTTACACAAAAACATACTCACTAATATATATATTTTAAGGAAATATCTACTACAAAAGCGCATTTAATCTCCTTTTTCCCCCAGAATTAGCATATCAGATGATTTGAAAGTTGGCTTTTTCAGCACAGATCGTGCTACTCAGACAGATTCCAGTGAAATTTTGCCATTAAAAGAGTTAAGCTCATCTACACAAAACCTAGTGCAGGTAAGTTTGGATTAATGTGAAGCTTCTGAGATAATTTTTTCAAGTATTAATTGCCTTTATGTTTCTTTCCTTGATAGAACTGAAATGAATAAAATTTTTATTTTATTTTTTATTTTTTAAAAATATATCTTTATTGATTTCAGGGAGAGGAAAGGAGAGAGAGAGAGATAGAAACATCAATGAGGAGAGAGTCATTGATCGAGCCCGCAACCGGGCATGTGCCCTGACCGGGAATCAAACCCCGATCGCCTGGATCCTAGGTTGACACTTACCCGCTGAGCCACGCCCAGGCGGGCGATTAAAATTTTTAAAATGTTAGCATCTTTTACAAACTGAATTAGATGACCATTGTGCTTTTAAAAATTATCGATATGGCCCTAGCTGGTGTGTTCAGTGGTTAGAACACCCACCATCAGCCTGAGGGTGGTGGGTTCCATTCCGGTCAAGGGCATATACCTTGGTTACAGTCTTGATCCCCCATCAATGTTTCTCTCTCTGTGTGTCTCTCCTCCTCCTTTCCATTCTTTCTAAAAAAATCAATGGAAAAAATATCCTTGGGTGAAGATTAACAAAAAAAATTATCAATATGAACCACTACTTATATTTATGTCATATTTATGTTGTTTAGCAAGCTGTTGTTACTCTCTTTGGAATTCTTTGGACATCTGTGAACATTTTCTATATATGATACTTTAAAAAATTATAGAATGTAAAGAATAATATCATGAATAACTGTGTTATCCCACATACAGTTTTGTCAAATAGTTCCTTTGGGCCTTTTTTGATTGTAAAGAAACAGAATATTTCATATATATTAGATATCAAGAGTTACTATTAAAATCCCTAATCAATAAAACTGTCACATGGGACAGCATCCTACTACTACAAATACTCCTGTGTACTTTGTTTCTGTTTTTTCACTTAACAATAGAACTTGAAAATAATTCCATATTGGTAATAGGATTTCCTCATCTACTTCACAAGTACATCATATCACAAAATGCATAATTTATTTAGCTACCCCCCTATTGATAGACATTTTGGTCATTTCAAATCTTTTCCTGTGATAATTTTGTACATACTCATATGCCAGTCCTTCTGTGGTGTAAATTCTTAAAAGTGGAATTTCTGAGTCAGAGGATGTATGCGTTAGTCATTTTGAAGGATATTGCCAAATTGCCCTGTATAGAGATTGTACCTATTTACACTCCCACTAGTAACTTCTGAGGCTGACTCTTTTCCTATATATTTGCCAATTTGCTCTCTTTTTTAATGCCTTCAGGAAAGTTTATAACTGTACTCCTTTGCAACTAGGCATGTCCAAATGACTAAGTTCCAATCAGTAGAATTTAGATGGAAATGTGTGGCAGCTTTGGGGGACCTTCTCAAAGACACAGTTCACATGCACTGTCTACCATTTTACTTCTTCCTCTCCTCTCCCTCCCCTGCCCTTCTTTCCTTTTTATTCCCCAGCATCTTCGAGTTGTTGGTTGTGTTTTGGTCATATTGTATCTAGAGTTTATAGCATCTATGGGAGACTGTGGTCCAGCAGGAGCTTGTTTGGCCACACCAGAATCCCTGTGCCTCCCTTTTACAGAACATGCAGTCCGTACAGGGCTGGTTCTTCTAAAAGCAGTCATCTCTGCTTGTTCCGCAATTTAAGTAGTTTCTTTTATTTATTTATATATTTTTAAAAAGATTTTTAAATTCATTTTTAAAGAGAGGAAGAGAGAGGGAGAGAGAAAAACATCGATTGGCTTCCTCCTGCATGCCTCCTGCTGGGAATCAGGCCCACAACCCTGGCATGTTCCCTGACCAGGAATCGAACAAGCAACCTTTCAGTGCTCAACCAACTTAGCCACACCGGCCAGGAGTTTCCTAAGACTTCACTTGTTCTAGGACATATTTTTTAATGATTCCTCAAAATAGTGCCCTTTATAAGTTGAAAGCATAATGTAAAGAGAAAGGAGTGAGTCAATGTCTGTTGAAATCTGAGCTTTCCACTTACTGGCCCCATAATGTTAGACTAGTCAGTCACTTAACCTCTAGAAGCTTTGATATCCTTACCTGAAAAATGAAAACTTGCACAAAGTATGAGGATACTAAAATGAGATTCTTCCCAGGATGCTATTATACCAAGTATCAAACTCCAAAGTGAGTGTGAGTTATATCCCATTGGTAGAATTTGCAAAGGGAGTGTTGCACATCAGATCAAGAGTAATAAAAAAGGGGATCTGGGGGTGAAGAGGAAAAATCGCTGAGTCGGTTTCTTTAGAAAACACTATTCCACGCTCTTTGTTGGGGGTGGGGTAGCAGAAATGGTCTTCCTCCACTGACAGCCAGTAAGGCAGGCTTCTGTGGAACTCGAAATGTTTGCTGCTATTGGAAGACACAGAGGATTGGTGCTTGATCCATGTATAAGGAAGCTAAAGTGGGCTGTGACAAGAAGACGGAGTGGCTAAGTTGGGATCAGTCTACACTTCAGAGTGGTTGAGGTGAGGGATGTGTGATTGTTTTCCATGGACTATATGTGGTCTGTGAGTGAGAGAGAGAGACACAGAGAGAGAGAGAGAGAGAGAGAGAAAGAGAGAGAGAGCATGCTAGCTAATGTGGGGTCATTCTGGGTCCTATCCAGAAGAGTGATCTAGAAGGACAGAAGACTCCCCAGTAGCAGGGAGAGGGAAAAAGAGAACTCCAGATTCATAGGGGCTGAGGAAAGAGTAGGAATGATCACCAGAGTAGAGAAGCATATGCTTAGGTCAATATTCATCCTCAGGAGAGAGGGTCCTGGCAGGAGAGAGGGCCCCAGCAATGGGAATCTCTAGAGAAGCTATGCTAATGCCCAAGGAAAGAAGAGTTAGTTCTCTTGACCTGCCAGTCCTGGGTGAAACCACCCCACTAGGTAGGAACAGCCATGCTCCCTTATCCTTTGTCCATGCTGGAGACCCAGCAGCTAGAGTGTAGGAGGAGAGGTGAGAGGGGAGAGAGCTCAAGGGTGAATCACACTCTTTCCCTTGAAGACAGGCAGCTGCCAACTGCTGCCGGTAACAGGGAGAAGTCTTACCTATGAATGAAGTTGAAGTGGTCATATTAACTCATAGTGGTCATACTCCTAATGCTACTATGAGGCTGTGATTTGAGTGACAGTAGGACTTTCTGTTCCCAAGAATGAACAAAATGTCATGGAATTGTGTAAAGTTTTCATTCAGGGCAGGGACATATGACCTGGGAATACATTTTAAATGGATGGTGAGAAACAGAAATACATTGTGTTTTGATGATCACAAATAGTAACATGCTGATCAACACGCTGGTTATATATTTAAGTGGTTGGCTAGTGGATTCATAACAAACGTTGGTTTTGCTCATCTTTTCTGATCCGAAAATCACATCTTGAAAACTATACCTTTGATGTATGACAAAGGATTGTTGTTAGCGCAGGACATTTTATTCTGTATAAGAGTAAATTTCTAGAAACTTCTTCTTCCATATTCCATTAATTTATATTCCTTTAGCAGATTAATTGGAGTTCCCAATATACAGTGGTACCTTGGTTTTCAAACGTCTCCGTTGAAGAACGTTTCGGTTTACAAACGCCCTAAGCCCAGAAGCAAATGCTTCGGTTTTCGAACACGCCTCGGAAGTCGAACATCCCGCACGCCTTCCACTGAGTGCAAGATCCTGAGGCCTAGCTGTTGGCTGTTGATTCCTCGGTTTTCGAACGTTTCAGAACTTGAACGGTCTTCCAGAACGGATTACATTAGAAAACCTAGGTACCACTGTACACAGAATTTGACAGGTAATCTTAAAAGTCAGGACAATCCTCTGACCAGGTACCCAGGTTACATGCCCAGAACCAGGCATGGCGTTGCAATCTTAACATAAAGGGCCCTCTACAATAATGTATGGTTTTCTGTTTTTAGGTTATTAGATCCCTTCAGGTGGATTTTGGGTTCCTGAAAGAATTGCTTCAGCTGAAGTTTGAGGACTGTCTTAAAGAGGAGTCTTTCAATCTCTTTACTACTCTACATGACAGGATCCTAGCAATTGAAAAACATTATCAACAGGTAGAAGTTCTCTGATTTCCTTCATTTTGTGTGTGGATTGATTTTGTGCTTAGATATGTATGTACTACAGTTTTGAACTTATCAACTTTTAAGGACAATTTAATTTGTATATATATGCCTCATGTAATAGCTTCACAGAGCTACATATAGCTATGTATATATGCAGCTTTACTGTGTGTCAGGAGCTTTTCTAAGTACTCTGTATATGAATGTATTTAATCCTCACATTAACCTTATGAAGTAGGGACCACTATTATCCCTCTTTTACAGTTGAGGAAACTGAGGCTCAGAAAGGTTAATTAACTTGCTCAAGATCACCAGTTTAAAACTGCCGAGTTTAGGTTCCAGGCCAGACAGCTTGATGCTTGCATCTGGCTCTCAGCCACAGTTTTATGTGATCTTATTGGTGTTTTAATGGCTCGTTGGGAGACAAAGGCATGAACACTCTGCTGCTTTGAGAACTTTCTTAAAATCTTTGGTCAGTTTAGCATATTTATCTGTCATTACGAATAGGCATTACTCTTATTTCCCTGTTATAAAACAAAAGCCTCGTCTCCATCTATTGTCAGCCACCCCATTCTAAGTAGCATACTAAGCCTTTTAAATGCATTTCCTCTTTAAATTCCTTAACAATCCTAAAATGGAAATGCTATTAGGCCTGATGTACAAGCTCTGAAACTGAGCCACCAAGGCTGCGTAACTTGCTTAAGGGCAGACAGATAGTAGTAAATGGCACAAAGGTATTGAAATCCAATTCTGTCTAATTTTAAACCCCATTGTTGTTTACACCCCATGCTGGAAGCAGAGTTGGTATCAGAATCAAGGGTATTTTTCTAAATGTACCACCCTTCCTTGTTATCCTAAAGAGACCTGGTCAAATGTTGATTAATCAGAAAAGAAATAAGTTATGGATTAGCAGCTCTAGATTTCTTTTCATGAGCATATCTCATTCAAAAAGTGGAAGGACCGGAAGAGGCTATGAATTGCAAATAGATTTTACTACTTTTAAAAGAAGTTCTAGAAAACACTAAAAAGACTTTGATATGTAAAATGAAATAAAATCTTCAAATTATTTTTATTTATTTTATCTATATGACTCTCTATTGCTTTTGGTTAAGTGTAAGTCAAAATGGAATGTCATAAGAGCTGTAGCATAGGAGAAATGATTATAAACTGAAGTTCTTAAGAGATTGTGATGATTTGAATGGTTTTATAATGAGCTCCTCCCTAGTAGGTGTGAGAGTTGTTTTTGTAAGTATATTATGGTGTTCACTGTACTTATTTTTGGTTTGCAGAATGAGGAAAACATAAGAAAATGCTGCCAGCAGCAGTTGGCGGATGCCATAGCTATTATCCGAGGAATGTACAAGGTGGGTTTTAGTGCTGCCTGCGCAAGATCGGCTTTTTATCTGAGAAGGGCACACAGTGGGGCTCACTATGGCTTCCCGGTCTGAGTTATGTCAACATAAAAAAGTTCAAACCTGTAGATAATTATTATGAGTTTATTTGAGCAAAACTGATGGCATAAGCAGGGGAGCAAGATCTCAAATGCTCTGCAGAATAACAGTTTTGCATCTTTTTAATGCACTTAAAATTAAGGGGTAATGTAAAGAATATACATAGAGCTGGGAGAAAGCAAGGTGGGGTTGGATTACAGGATAGTTAACAAGATTATGTGCTTTCTGGAGGGTGGTTACAGCTATTTCAAAGGTGTGTTAACCCAGATGCACAGAAACAATGGACAGGCTTGTTTAAGGCAAAGATAAACCCTTGACTAAAAGGTTATAAGCTTGGGTGTGACTACCCATCGTGACCTGCCAAGTTAGGAATTTATTATTAGATCAACCTGTGAGGTTACTTTCCATAGAACCCATTTTGTTGTCTACAGTTTTTGCCTTTGAAGATCTGTTTTCTCAATTTTCAGGTTACTGAAGAGGGATTAGGCCTAAGATTGTTCATGCTGACATAAAATTTAACAAAATAACACTTTATGGTGGCAGATAAAATTTTCCAGAAACTGGAGAATTCCGATCTGGTATCCAAAGTGCCTGGGCAGGTGATAAAGCAATCCAGTTTGCTTGGTGGGCATGCAGTTGGATAGCAGCAGGTCAGATATCTTAAGAGAGTTCATCGGGCCCACAGTAAATCCCAGTGAACGGTCTCTGACTCTCAATGGAGTAACTTTTCTAATGATGAGGACACTATCTGCTAGGCTGGTGCTTCACTCCCCTACGTGATGGAAAAATGCATAGTTTTCAATGATTTCTTTTGAGGCTTAGTAAAGGTATTATACTTCTTTTAGTAGTTATTAATCTTTTATTTCATTTCAATATGCTTCCATAAAGAAATATTTTTTATTTACAGCAAATTGTGCATTGATTGCATACCTCTTTTTATAGCACTTAACACATTTGTGTTTAATTGTGTGATTGCTTGTTGCAAGTCTCTGTTCTGTGCGGGACTGTGAGCCTCATCATGGCCGGATGTTGTCTGTCCTATTCACTGCTGTGTTCTGCCTCTTAGCACTGCGCCTGGTACGTAATTAGCAATCAGTTAAGAATTGCAAAATGAATGGACAGTTGCCTGTACTTGTGGCAGATACTGGTCACTCAGCAGTCATTCTCCCTCCTAGTTTTTAAAAACTTTAATAGCAGAAGCCCTTCTTACTCTACAAGACAAAATGTTAGATCCTTTCTTTCTTAGCTTCCTTTTCAGCTATAGCATAAGCATGGGCAAGGTCAGGTTACTTTGACCATTGGGACCTGCAGGTAAGTTGGCTGTGACACTTGGGGAGCAAGTTGTTTTCTCTAGTCAAGAGAGACTCATGGGAAGAAATGCCCTTCTTTTCCTTTGCTTGACCTTGTTATATCTCCTTCTGATGCTTGAAATTGCTGCAGCCAACCTAAAGACAAGGACTGAGACACTTTGGATGTGCCAAGGGTGGCAGAGTGGAAAGTTAGAAAGCACTGGGGTCATTGATGACATCACGGAGCAACTAAAATAACTCTGGAGTTGCCCTACCTCAGACCTTTTTATTTCTTGAGATAATAACTCCCTGAGTGTTTAATCCACTGTCAGTTGGCTGTTCAGTTACTTGCAGCTGAAAATATATATCCCAGGACCTATTGTTCAGTCAGCAATCTCTGAGTCTGCACCCAATGGTGTTTCCAAAGGTGGCCTTGACATTATCTTCCATGCACCTTGTCCTCTGCAATGTTACCTAGCTCCTTCCCCACCAGAGGTGGAACATAATTCCCCTCCTGTGAATCTGGGCTGGACCCAGTGACTTGTCATAAGACGGAGTGTGGAGGAAGTGGTGCTGCATGATTTCAAAGGCCCGGTTGGTTAAAAGAGGCCTTGCAAATGCATCTTTATGCTTTTGGAATGTTTGCCCTCTGGACTCTCCTCTCTGATTCCAGCTGCTATGCTTGAGAATCCTTAGCTGTTTTGAGGGTCTACATGGGGTACCGGGTCCACAGGCCCAACTGAGCCTAGCTTTCAAGTCATCCAGTCTCCAGCCATTCATTCTTCTCATCCCTACATCGTGGAGCAGAGATGAGCCATCTGCTGTACCTGTCCTATTTCCCTGACCCACAGTGTTCGTGAACATAATAAATAGTTGTTGTTTATGCTGATAGGTTTAGGGAGATGTGTTATGCAGCAGTAAATAGATAGCTGGAACACTGACATCAATAAGCAATTTCTTAAATACATTTGTTGGAGAGATTCCTTCTCTAATGGTTCTGGCAGCACAGTCATAGCATTGTGGTTGACGGTATGGTGTGTTTTGGAAAAAGGACTCGAGAGTCAGACTACTTGGGTTCAAATCCTGACCCTGACCTCAGGCAAAGTACTGAATCTCTCTGCCACAGTTTCCTTATCTGTCAAATGAGGCTCACAAAAGTACCTGCCTCATAGGCCTGTTCTGAGGATGAAATGAATTGACCTTTGTGGAGCACTTAGAATGCCTAGCACATGATATGTGCAACATTTGCGTTTGTGAAATAAACACTTTCACGTATTCATGGCACTCCTTGGTGTTGGTATCTTTTTCTGTCCCTTAATTATCAGAGAACATTTAGGTGTGTAGCTTTCTGTCTCTAGACTGCAGATTTCAGATATGATAAAGTACCTTTAAGGGATTGGTTGGAGAGCACAAAAGGGGAGGCAGGGGGGCATGTTAACAGACTATTCAATCGCCCAGGTAAACAAGGCAAGGACTATGGTGGCAGTGGGACAGGGAAAGAAAGGATGGGTTCAGGAGAGATTTAAGAGTGGACTGAATAGGTCTGGTGAGTTGGTGAAGCTGTAGAGGGGCTTAAAAGGACAGAAAATGGGTTTCGGGGCTTGTGCTGCTATTAATGGGGGAGACAGGATGGATGACAGTGAAGATGAAGAACTCTGTTCAGACCTGTTGACTTTGAGATGCCTCGTAACACCCAGGGCACTAGTGGGATAATGTGTTTTGGCCTCTGCAGAGTGTTTGATGTGCAGGCTTAGCTACGAATAGATGGGAAGGATAGGTCTACATGATCAATGCTATTCTTTAAAAATCACCCAATTTAAAAGGCTGTTATTATCATATAGATTATTCTGTTTTCACCTTTTTTATGTCCACTGTATATCATATACTGATTTTTTTAATTCATGCTGTGCAGACTATATCAGTGTTATGCTCCTGCTGGACTATTAAGTCCACCCTGATATATTCTTCTTCTCAGTCTACTGGTATTCACTATATAATATAGAGCAATTTTATTTTAGTTATTTATTCATATATTTTTAATCCTTACCCAGGGATATGTTCTTATTGATTTCAGGGAAAGAGGAAGGGAGAGGGAGAGAGAGAAACATCTATGTGAGAGAGAAGTCATCCAGTTGCCTTCTCTAGGCACCCTGACTGGGGATCAAACCAGCACCTAGGTGTGTGCCCTGACTGGTATAGTACTATGCTACAGTCTACAGCACTTCAGCATATCGTTCAATATAAATATATTGACTAAAAATTGTGTACAAGTTACAAAAATAAATTAACTTACAAGACAGTAGCTTAAATAAAATATGAAATGGTTTCTGGTGTCGATTTTTAATGCTGCTTCTCGCCCCCCCCCCCCCCCCCCCAGCAATTCTTTCATGAAGAAGAACAGGAGACTTCCATGCAGGACTTAGCTACTGTCAAAATAAATATTTTGTTAAAAAGACTGAAGGACAAGGAGGAAATGATTAAGGAATTAAAAGAAGAATTAGAACAATATGAAGAATTGGGATTTCAAAGATTTGTAAGTTTCAAAGCAAAGAACAATTAATTTTAACATATGTAAAAAAAGTTATAACTGTCTAAAAGCTTGGATTAAGAATCAAGGAAATACAAGAAAAGTATCTTGGGCATCTCTGCACAACATAAGCCAATCCAACCCTTTTCTGCTCAATGGCACGTTCTAGAAAACCCATATTAGTTATAAATAGGAGCAATATAATTGTTCTTGATTTTTTAAATAATGGCAATAAAAAACCTATCTCCCACTGCAAATATGTTCCCACTCTAAAGGAGCATGTAAGTAGACATTTCTTTTAATTCTGAAGATTCCCACCCTTTTTGGCAGTCCAGATAGTTTGAAAGACACAAAATGATCTCCTCAAGTTAGAGGCTTCCGTGAAGCCAGCTTGGAACAGAATGACCTTAAGGCAAAATGTCAAGGAGAAAAATTCTCAGGGTTTACCCCTAGTTCTCTGTTGAAATGGGAGCCAGGAGGTGCTTTACTGCTCAAAGGACTGATGGGAACAAAATGGAAAGAGAGAGAGAAGAAATGGAAGCTTATACTTCTATCAAGAAGAATTTTTTTTGGTCTTTTTTTTTTTTTAATATATCTTTATTGATTTCAGAGAGAGGAAAGGAGAGGGAAAGAGACAGATAGAAACATCAATGATGAGAGAGTCATCGATCGGCTGCCCCCTGCAAGCCCCCGACTGGGGATCAAGCCTGCAACCAGGGCATGTGCCCTGACCGGGAATTGAACCCCGATCTCCTGGATCCCAGGTCGACGCTAAACCACTGAGCCACACCCGTCTGGGCTATCAAGAGGAATTTTAAGGGCTGTGGAAAGTGTGGACCCTGAAGATGAATTCATTTTCATCTCAAGTCAACTCTGAGCCACTGGGCTATCCTGGCCCAACCACAGTCCACAGCCATAGAAGGGTTTTATTCTTAGGTCTAAGAGCAAGAAGCTGATCTGGTGAGTAGAAGAGGGTTTTGAGAGGCTGGAAAAATAAGTCTATTGAATATCAATTAGCAGGTGCCAGGAGCCTCATCAGTAGTACCTCTTTTTTTTTTTTTTAATTGAATTTATTGAGATGACTTTGGTTCACATCATACAGGTTTCAAGTGTACAATTTAACAAAACATCACCCTCACACTGCATTGTGTGCCCATCACCCAAAGCAAACTCTCTTCCCATCACCATTTTCCTCCCTTTGCCCACCTCCACCTACCCTCTCCCCTTTCCCTCTGGCAATCACCATACTGTTTGTATCTATGTGTTATATATATGGGTTTTCACTTAATCTCTTCACCTTCTGTCATCCAACCCCCCAAGCCCCCTCCCCTCTGACAGCTGTCAGACTGTTCTCTGTATCTATGAGTCTGTTTCTATTCTGTTTATTAGCTTATTTTGTTCATGACATTCCACTTATAAGTGAGATCATATAGTACTTGTTTTTCTCTGACTAGCTTATTTCACTTAGCATAATACTCTCCAGGTCCATCCGTTCTGTCACAAAAGGTAAGATTTCCCCTCCTTTTTTTATTTTTATGGTTGAGTAGTATTCCATGGTGTGAATGTACCACAGCTTTGTTATCCACTCATCTACTGATGGGAAGTTGGGCTGTTTCCAAATCTTAGCTATTGTAAACAACGCTGCTAAGAACATAGTGGGGGCATATATTCTTTTCAATTAGTATTTTGGATTACTTTGGATCTATTTCCAGAAGTGGAATCACTGGGTCAAAAGGCAATTTCATTTTTAAATTTTTGAGGAAACTCCATACTATTTTCCACAGTGGCTGCACCAGTCTGCATTCCCACCAACAGTGCACAAGGGTTCCTTTTCCCCACATCCTCGCCAGCACTTGTTCGAAGATTTATTGGTGATAGCCATTCTGACAGCCGTGAGGTGATATCTCATTGTGGTTTTAATTTGCATCTCTCTGATGATTAGTGACACTGAGCATTTTTTCATATGTCTCTTGGCCATCTGTATGTCCTCTTTGGAGAAGTGTCTATTCAGGTCCTTTGCCCATTTTTTAAATTGGGTTGTTTGTCTTCTGGGTGTTGAGTCGCATAAGTCCTTTATATATTTTGGAAATTAACCCCTTATCAGATGTATCATTGGCAAATACGGTTTCCCATTTAGTGGGATCCCCTTTCATTTTGTCGATTGTTTCTTTTGCTGTGCAGAAGCTTTTTAGTATGATGTAGTCCCATTTGTTTATTTTTTCTTTTATTTCCCTTGCCTGAGGAGACATATCTGCAAAAATATTGCTATGAGAAATATCTGAGATTTTACTGCCTATGCTTTCTTCTAGGATTTTCATGGTTTCACAACTTACATTTCATTCTTTAATGCATTTGGAGTTTATTCTTGTGTATGGTGTAAGTTGTTGGTCTGGTTTTATTTTTTTGCATGTATCTGTCCAATTTTTCCAACACCATTTATTGAAGAAACTGAGACTCCATAAAAAATTACTAGATCTAATAAATGAATTCTGCAAAGTAGTAAGATACAAAATTAATATTCAGAAATCAGTGGCATTTTTACACATCAATAATAAACTATTATAAGGAGACATTAAGGAAACAATCCCATTTATTATTGCAACAACAACAAAAATAAAGTACCTAGGAATAAATTTAACCAAGGTGGTAAAAGACCTGTACTTGGAAAATTATAAGATACTGAAGACAGAAATTGAGGAATATACAAATAAGTGGTAGCATATACCGTGTTCATGAATACAAAAAGTTAACATCATTAAAATGTCCATACTATCCAAAGCAATCTACAGATTCTACGCAATTCCTGTTAAAGGACGAATGGCATATCTCACAGATGTAGAACAAATATTCCAAAAATTTATATAGAACCACAAAAGACCCCAAATAGCCTCAATAATCTTGAGAAAGAAAAACAAAGTTGGAGGTATCACACTACCTGACAATCAAGCTATACTACAAGGCCATAGAAATCAAAAAAGCATGGTATTGACACAAGAACAGGCATGTAGATCAATGGAACAGAATAGAGAGCACAGAAATAAACCCACACCTTAATGGTCAATTAATATTTGACAAAGGAGGCAAGAACATGCAATGGTGTAAAGTGGTCCCTCTTTTTATCTCACAGATCAGTTTACAAAAGAGGAAGCAGAGACGGGGGGGGGGGGGGGGGGGGGTTAAGTAACTTCCCTCTAGGCACACAGCTAGTAAATGGTAAGGACCGCACATGAACCTGAGGTCCAGCTGAACCCACAGCCCACAGAAGGAAGTGGAGCTCTATGCTCTACAGTAAGAATTAAAGGTTGTTTTATATATACATACATATATGAACACATATATGATTATATTATTATAATGTTTATATTACAATGTATATTATTATAATTAATAAATATTATACATGTATATATATGTAAATATTGCCACATGCATACAAATATGACAAGTTATAAGTCAAATTGTTAACACTAGGAAGAACCACTTGTGGGTTGTTGGTCCCTTTAAGTGCTATCTATGGTTTATCTAAATCCCACACTTAAAAATAAAGTTAGAAGAAACAAGGGACTGAATGTGCACCCTTCTAAAGAACTTTGTTTTCTAACTGCTGAAGGAGTGTTTGCTTTGTTTAATCTACTAGAATTATTTATGTTCTAAAAACAAAAAGTTGAGCATCTTCTAAGCAACATAGTATTGTTATTAACATAGACCTAATAAAATGGAATATTAAGTCTTTTTACATGTTCTGATTGCCTTGAAGGAGAAGGCACATCCAGTTTTTGCATTTACTTTTTTGAACCTTTTCCTGGGTCTATATTACTCTTATCTTGGGAAAAAAATTATTTAATATAAAAGGCTAAAAAACAAAACAAAAACAGTTTTAGTTTTGGCTTTTAATTGTGCCTTGGCAGCATCAATTGGCAAGGCCGTTTTGATCCATTTATTTTCCATTTGTGAACTGGAAAGTGATACGTGCCTGGCTAAGGGAGTTATGAGGATACCTGTTGTACTGGATGTGAATTGCTTTGAGTTCTTTGAAAAAAACATAAGCACATAAATTCCAGTTATCATTATGAGGAAACACATAAGCTTCTATGACCTTTTGGTTTACATTCCATGAAATGCACTGAACAGGCCTCTGGACTGTTGAAAACATCCCAACTCGATATTGAGCTCATTGCACTAAAACAGGAGGTTTTGCTTGGAGTATTTGCATCTGAGTGCTCTCCGCTGGTTAACTGGTTGTCCTGGGTAAGAACTGGAGGTGGCTTTGGGAGGAAGACAGGAGTTGGGAGTTTCCACCCTGCTCTTGTGTAGGCAGGGTGTTCTTTGGCTCAGGGTGGCATCCCAGAGACCCTGGCTCTTCCTCTGTAATTTGTCCCCAAGGAGACCACATCAGTTTCTCGGTAAACACCCCAAGATTTGAGGAAGGTGAGATGAAGCTGGTTAACTGGGTCTATAGACTTCTCCCAGCTGCTTAGGACCCCAACAAAACACATGGCCCTGGTCTCCTGCCTTGAGGGCAGGCACAGCATCCGGACTAACGTGCGCTTCAAGAACACGGAATACATGCCATGAAAGGAGATCATGAATTATAGAAAACCAGTCTCTGGAAAAGTACTTGGCTTTTTAAATCCTCTAAAAACAAGCTTTCCTAAAACCCCATGCCTCTTAAGTTCTAGATGATAGATCCATCTTTTTATTTAAAACTTCATCTTATACACCTACCCCCTCTAGTGGTATAAAAAAAAACATGAGATGACAAATATCTGAAATTAGATTTGGAAAACAGAATTTAGAGAAACAATTAGAAAGTTCCAAAGTAGCAATGGAAATAACTTGAAAACAACTTGAACCAAACAAATTGAACGAACAGCAGGGAAACACTCTAGTTAGTTCTTACTATAGTCAAATCACATACATAGCTTCACAGTTCATAAGTAGTCCTAACATCTCTCCAAGGCTGTTTTGAGAGAAATCTTACAAGAATGTGATAGAAAAGTGACAGCTTAAGAAACAATTAGTTTAAATTATATTTATAACAAAATAGAAATCAGAAAGGAAACTTTTCAAGCTACAGGAGCCTCTTGTCTCTCCGGGTCACACATCCTTAATGCTGGATTTTCCTGAGAGCAACTTCATTCAAGGACTGAGCTCCTTTTCAGGTTTAGTTCTGTAGGAAACCACTGTGACTTAACTGCATGCCCCTGTAGCTGTCAGGTTGCTGTGCTGTATGTTGATAAATCCGCTTGAGCACTAAAGCAGACATGTGCATGGGAGTTGTTCTTTTGAAAACACCTTTCCCTTTTCTTTCTTACACCAACATGTATGGGCTGTGCAGCCATCACTCACGCACCCACGCACCCCCCACCCATAGGTGAACATCACTGCTTGTTGCTGACAGTTCTGAAACAGAGCTGTCATTCAAGTGCAGGCCTTCACTGCCCCAGCGTGACACTTTCCTGGTTGTCACTCATTGGGAAAGCACCTGCTTTGCTCTGTGACTGTCGTGCAGCCCAGGCATGCACCAGAACCCTGCTCCACCCCCAGCATCAAATTGAGATGTCCAAGTAGTATACACAGAGCCTGTAGCATTGAGACACCAAACTGGCAGAAGGGAGACTGCTGTGAAGGCACATGCAGTGCTCTAAACAGTACTTCTCAGGCTTTTTTGTGCATCTGGACTGCCTGCAGGGATGGTTAAGACACAGCTTCTGATAGTTGAGCTGGGCTGGGACCTGAGATTCTGCA
Source organism: Miniopterus natalensis (assembly GCF_054644295.1). Taxonomy (NCBI): domain Eukaryota; kingdom Metazoa; phylum Chordata; class Mammalia; order Chiroptera; family Miniopteridae; genus Miniopterus; species Miniopterus natalensis. The sequence continues at coordinate 122,777,964 of NC_142081.1, read as the reverse complement.
TTTCCAATAAGCTCCCAGGTGATGCTTTGGCTCCTGGTCCTTGGACCATGAGTAGTAAAGCTCTAGAGTATACCAGTTTTCAGAAACAATTCTTTCAAGAACCGTTTGGAATTCAGGAACCTGTGAATCTGCACATCTTGCAACTGTTTACAAGTGAAGTAGTGCATAAGCCACCACCTGAAGTCCTAGTTTTCACATGATAGAGAAACTTTAAGTTGGGCAAGTTCCTTTAAAATTACAGGATGGTCACGAATCACACACAATTTCTCATCAACTATAACGTGGCTTTAAATTAGCTACATCTGGTTAACCACCTTTTAATGATCTTCCTAACCTTGGTTTATTAACGCCATATATTTTAAAGAAGTCTCATGATTTAAGTAAGCCAAAGCTAGTGATGTGGGCAGATGGCAGAAGGAACACCATCACAAAACCTGCCACTCAGAGTGTAACAGATGACGGTAGCAGCCCAGAACTGTCCCTTTGTTCATTTTGCTAATGAGTGTCCTCATTGCTGTGGGTCTGAATAGTTAATTACTTGCAGTTCCTACAGCTGACAGATGGTGGGGACAGAGCTAAAGGTTAACTTCGCAAGAACAGGAGCTGTGGATGGCTATGTGGAGAAAAATCTTTGAGTTAAATGGATTTTCCTTGTTTCCTACTTTTGTACAAGATTTTTAGAAAACAAATTTAGGCGTTAGCTGCTACCAGTTACAAATTTTACACTTCACCTGATGAATTCAGACAGTTCTTGCTTAGTTTATGGTAAGGTGCTCATGTCATCCACTGTGGATGTTCATATTCTGCCACTGTTAGGAACTGCATTTGCCTATTAGGGCAAATATTGTTTGTTTGTTATTTAAAAGCCTTTTTAGTCTAGAAATACATTCTGCAAGAATTTCAAATTTAACCACGTGGGACAAGAAATTAATAACTGGATTCCTTCTCTAGTAAGAAAACAGTGTTGTTTATTAATTACTAGGTATGTTAATGAAGAATAAATCGAGCTCAAGTAATTTAAATGAAATGGTGAATCAAACTTGTGAAGATTTGTAATTGGGATTAATGCAAAACTTAACATTATTTTAAATATTAACTCTGATATAACTACGTTATTAAGTCACTTGATTTTTAAGGAATTATTAATGTAATACAAAACATTGTAGCCACTTATTTTTCTTTTAAACCATCATGGTCACAGAGGAAAACATTTTAATAATTTACTTCCAGATATCTCTAAAGTTAAACAAAAGTACAATTCCAAAAGGAAAGCAGCATATTGGGTGGAATGGTTTTGTTTTTGAGGGGAACTTTATTCTTGTGTATTTGCAAATCTTGTCCATTTGCAAGCATGGACACTTCTATAAAAAGAATATGTTATAATTCATCTAGAGATTACTTTAAAGTTCAAAAGTATTCTTAATGTCTATCAACATTGAAGCAAGGCATATAGAACCTTCTATCTCTTTTAGCCTAATATAATGACTTTTAAGCATACTCTTTAATATTTTGAGGTGGCATAATCAGTTTAATATTTCACATCATGAAGCATAAAATTCTGCACCAGCTTCCCCAACCCATTACATCTTAATTTTTTAAATAACGTGTGGCACTAAAATGTAGCCAGCCATAAGCGAGTACATTCAGATGTTTCAATAGCTGTGAGACAGACCAGAAGAAGAAAAGCAGAGTAGCTGTCCCTATAAGCTTCTGCTGCGTAAAAATAAAGCCTCTCCCATAATGGACATGGCAAGATTTAAACAAAGGACTCACATAATAAAAATGTAAATGAGTTGGCCTTACTAAAACTATAACTTTAAAGTCTTTTGTTGTACGTTATCCTGAAACCTCCTTACAAGGTAATCACTGTTTGCACAGAGATTTAAACCGAAGTCTTCAATAGCATTCAACGGCCGCCCAGCCCCAGTGTGACAGGCATGCAAAGCCATGTTAATGTTCAGAATATGAATTGCCTCTGGGTGGCTCCTCCACCAAGCAGAAAACCAACTGTGTGGATATCCGTGTGCCTGATGGGCTCCATGCGGCTCCCAGCCTGAAAACGTCACCACTTTGACATGTGATGTGCTCCTCATGACACTGGCAGCACTGACACTGGGAAATGCCACAAAGGCAACAAGGCCCCCTCCTTAACGGTGCGCTTGGCCACCCCCTGCCGCTGCCGGGCCGCGGGCTCCCCGGCCTGCCTAGTTACAGGCGGACAGCACTTCAGACACACACAGGGGGACATGTGGGTGGAGGGGGCCCAGCTGCCTCCCCGGACATAGCTTCCATAATGAATTGACCTGAATGATGAGGGCACACAAACAGTATGATATGCATTATTCCTGTCAATAAAATGTCCCCATGTGCTGCGGGCTTTGTACAGAATGTGCTGCCGCCTTTCTTCCAGCAAGCTCTATTTACTCCCCTTTTTGCTATTCATATTATAAGTGTGTAATAGAATTCAGAAAATTATATGATAGCTCTTCTGTATCCGTCCTGTCTTGTGTTGCATATTTAAATCTTTGGTTCCTTGCTTAGAAATATGGAATTCCCCATCTTTCAGGACTCTTTGGGCATAGACATCGGCCCTGCAAAATTAACTCCAGAAAAGGAATGTTTGGAGTACAAAGTGGAAAATGAGAGACTGCTTCAAGTCATTGCAGAACTCGAAGAAGAAATCCAACTCAATCTCAAGGAAAATTCATTACTAGGTAACTGTTTAAAGTCATTTTTAAAGAAAATCTATACATTGGGCACTTCATAAAATTCATAGCTATGTTTGTCCTTTCCAAACATAGATTTGTCTGGTTATTTACATTTAAAATATCATTTTGATAGCCATCTTTGATTTTCATTTAAAATGGCATTCCTTGCTTGGGACAGAGGATATATGTAAATATTATAATTATATTCCTGAGTCATGTCATTTTAATTTAGGGCTTTTAATTTTTTTTCAAGCCAAGCATTGACATTTGAAAAAATGTGCTAAGCTATGCTCTATTTCACTTAGAAATATTATAAACAGATATAAACTTTTGTTAATTTCTGTTTCATATGCTTAATTAGTTATGTAAAATTTATAACATTTAAATACTTATAAATACATATTGAGATATGCTTTGTGGAGAAACAGGGTCAGCCTTTCAGGAAAATATACTTCAACTTACTACTTAATTATCTTCAATATTTTGGTACAGATTTTAAGTACTAATTTTTGTTTGTAAACTTGTAACCCCCTTTTTTACATACCACGAACACTGGTAAAAGTTGCATTTTAATCTCCAAAGTTAGATTGCTTGAAGTATTTTTTCCACTTACTGTTATCTTTGTATTTATGTTAATTATGTAATGTCGCCCTTCATCTGCACTATGAAAGGCCAATGAGTCAGTAATAAAAATTCACGAAATATTGATAAAATCATTTCTATTACAATACCCCTGAATATACAATTATACTGTGCCAGGGTAGTTTAGCTTCTCTTCTGATATGGTATAATAGTGCTTTCTTAGGTTTTGGTTGTTCTGACTGAGTCAAAAAGTGCCACCTGCTGAAGCACTTTGTATAGGCTGTGACTAACAGCGAAAGTGTCCATTGCGGGTATTGATGAAAGGCTGTCAGCCCTCAGCCACACTTGTATCTTGAACTTAGTTCTTAATCTCTATCTGACCAGCCGTCTGAACAGCAGGAAGAAGGCTGTGAATGTCAAGGGCAGTTGTGAAGGTCACAGTCCTGCTAGGACTTGCGTCCACCGTGCCTGCCAGTGGTGTACAGCCTGCTTAGAAGCAGGCGTTTTGAATACAGGGCATAAGCTTGTAATTTCATGGTTGCTCTCTGTCTCCTTTTGTTTACAGAAGATGAAATTATAAATCTGAAAGAGATGGCAGAAAAGGATCATAAAACCATTCAAAAGGTACTGTAACTTTTTTTACATTGATGAATGACTCTTTTAAATTAAAATAGCCCAGTTGGTGAAATAACGCTGTGTCCTGCTTGTCTTGTGATATAAGTCGGTTTTTATATTTAATCTCTCTCGTTATTTGGGTAGGGTCTTTAGTTATGAATAAGGATTCCGTCTTGATATTGGATTAATGTATAGATACTTCTTTTATTTGGGATAACGGAGTGTCTACCTTGTTGACTGTAAGGAATTGAAAAGTTAACATGATACAGGGAGGGCAGAGATGTGTTTGTGGAAAAATTATATTGTTAAGAGTGAGCAGTTATATTCTCAGGTCAAATGTTGGTTTATGCTCATTTTTCTTTATATGAATGAATTGAGTTTATGTTATCCAGGAAATTTGCATTTAGAACTGGAAATTCTTTTGGTGTCATGAAGATCAAGATTTCCTAGTGCATTCAATGCAGCAGAACCCAGGTCAGGTGCTCCTGCTTTGTGCTTTCTTAGCCCAATGTATTACCTCTATTGCGGCTCTCGAAACACTTTTGTGAGAGGGTCAGTCTTCCCTGCCATACTGTAAACCCCACGAGGGCGGAGACTGCACAGTCTCAGTCTCTGGCACAGTCCCAGTGCTGAGCACAGTGCATGGCACACTTAAAAATACTCTTGGGGCCATTCACAGAATGAGAATGTACTTCGAATCCGTAAAATTTGCACAATTTACAGGTGAAAAAGTGGATTTACCTCCCTGAATTATTCTAAATAAACATACCTGCTTTCTACAAACTGAATCTAGTATCAGTTTCCAAATAAAAATTAATTAAAAGTAGATAAAATTTAAAATTCAGTTCTTTAATTGCACTAGTCCCATTTTCAGAGCTCAATTACCACAGGGGCCTAAGTTTAGGTTCAGATTTCAACCTGATTCTGCAATTTAGGGTATTCTTATGTTTTAAGTAAAATTACTTCAAAGAACTATATTTTAAAGACATGGTTACCCTGCTCGGTCAGATTTGGGAGATGTTGTCTATGATAACTGAATCCATCAGGTTTCCACAAAGTGGTTTCCTGGTCTTGCCCTTCACCCTGTTTGCAGTGCTGATGGTACAAATCCTGTTCCTACAGAGATAGCAGAGTCTGAAAGCAGACAAGTCTAATCTTCCTGGCATCAAACTCTAAGGTTAAAAATAAAATCTCAGCTTGTTAGTTTCACTTAAGAACCTGCAAGGGAACCATCAAGTCCATTTAAATGTTTCTAAAGCTGTTCAGTCTACCTGTCACTGGTGGAGGTGAGTTATGTAAACTTACTTTCTCTGTGTGGAGTATAAGAAATTATAGCAAAAAATCCCACCGTTGGGAGCATTTGAGATCTTGCTTCCTGATGTTGTCCTCAGTTTGGTTCAAATAAATGCTTATACAAATTCCAAAAAAAATAAATTAAAAATCAATCAATCGGTCAATCTTACTGTTAAGCTACCCCTTAGAAAGAAGCGTACCCTGGGAGTGGCTGGTCATACCTGGGTGAGCTTGCATGTTTTAATTAATTCCTGCCTCAGCTTTCTAAGTCTGCACTGCCCAGTGGCAGCCACCAGCCATATGTGGCTACTGAACACTTGAATTGTGTCCAGTGTAACCGAGGATCTGAACTTTTAATTCTATTTGATTTTAAGTTTTTAAAATTTCAGTTTGAAAACTGATACTTATTCCAGTTATTGAAAGTCTTTATGTATATTTTGAATAACTTGGGTATGTGAATCTACTTTTTCATCTGTAAGTTTTATGAACTTACAGTGTAGATAAACTGAGAGATGTATGAAAAAGTGCTTCGTCAACTAGAAAGCACGTCAGGGGTTGTTCAGCAAGTGAGAGCTGATATTTACTGGTTTATTTCCAATATCCTTCACTAAATCAATTCATTTCTCAGTGTTTATCAATTGCCTTTCAGTGCCATGCCCTACTGCCTAGCTACCATATACATATTTTACACACACACACACACACACACACACACACACACACACACACACACACACACACACGGCACTGCTGTGGAGGAAATCTAGTCTAGAGGGAGAGATAAAACCATAGGGCAATGTAACAAGCACTGTAATAGAAGCCTGCGCATAGAGAAGAGATGCCTGGCTTTGCCTGGAAGGTCCTTGGAAGGGTACACAAACAGTTCCACACCAGCCTCACACTCTTTTACCTGAGCTGATTTTTCCAAGCAGGTAAGAGGGAAGAAGAGCTGGGTACAGTGTGAGTACATAGTGCATGAGATATGATGTGGACCCGTTTGTGACTTGGTGTGGCTCGAGTATGAGGCAGGAATCTGGAGAGACGGTGTGGTAAGAATTTGCATTGGGGTAGGAAGAGGGGAAATCTGGGGTATGGGGAAGAGGTAAGCAGGAAATGGAAAAATGGAAAGGGCAGCTCAGAAGCCGCTGGATAAGCCACATGTTCCCCCTTTTCAGCCTTGGATGCAATGAAAAGCAAGTTGAAAACGGCACTGAACTTGGGTAGACTGACCTCCTGCCATCTGTCTGGGCTAAGAACTATCAATTACGGGATTCAGTAGATTTTTTTGTTTTCGTTCCAATCATCTAACAACAGCTGAACCTGTACTCCAGCTGTGGCCACAATAAGAATTTCTTCCTGGGAGGAAGACAGGCCAGCAGGCAGATTACAGGCCAGTGTGTGATGAGCTCCGGGAGGCAGGCGGCGTCGAGGGCACAGTGGGCAAGCCCGACCTGGGTGCGAGGGTGCGAGGGTCGGGAAGGCTGGGGGAAGGGCACTGAGCTAACTCCTGAAGCGAGGTCAGAGTTCCAGGACAGGCCGAGGGCGCGGGGAGGGTAAGAACCATGCCAAAGAGAAGTAAGCGCGTGCCATGTGCAGCACTGAAGGGGACCTGAGAATAAGGGGTGCTGAGAAGCAGGGCAAGTGGCAGAGGACTGCTGTTTATTCCGAGGGGTGTGAGGGGCCTGAGTGCACTGGGGAGCTCTGAACATTGAGGTAGTAACTGACCTGTGTTTCCCAAGGAAAACAAATGGGAAGGAGGAAAATCGGGAGCCGGAGAGGCGAGTTAAGAGGTTACTAGGATAAACCATGGAAACTATCAAGTCCTGAGACAGAATGGGGACAGTGACACTGGGGATGATGGGAAGGGGTGCACTCAAAGGATGATTAGGCAGCAATGGTTACAGTCATTGATGAGACTGGAGGCGGAGAGATACAGGAGAGGGAGAAGTTAAGCTGGATAGCTTTGAGATGAAAGTGAAAACGGGTGGTAGAGCAGGGGGAGAAGCAGGAGAGGGCATTTCAGAAGCCATCGAGAAAGCCTCAAAAAGGAAGGAAACACTCACAGTGTGTCAAATGCTGCTGAGAGGCCAGGGGTGCTGAAGGCTAAAAGGGGGAAGGTTGGACAATGTAGCTTTGGTAACAAAATGGCCCTCATCATATTAATGAGAATCATTTCCCTGGAACGGTGGAGGAGGTCAAGTGGGGCAAATGCAGAAGTGGGGGCAGTGAGCACGGATACCCTCTCAGAGCCTGGCTGTGGATGGCTAGTGAGAGGTAGGGAGTAGCTGGAGGGCGACATGGGGTTGAAGGAGCATTTTTAGTGCTGTCGATGGGAAGGAGACAACAGAGGAGATCATGGATGAGGCGAGATCCAAGGAGGCAGGCAGGATGGGGGCTAATGGCCTTGGTGTTTGCTGGTAATTGACACCCGTTGGAAACTTGGTGACACTTCTTTTCAGACTAAGGTATGATGACTCAGCACAAAAAGAGTTTCCTTTCCATCGGCCCCTCTCATTCCTTTATTTTCTCTAAATCTGCTGTCAACCTCCCACACCTTCAACTACATGCCTCGGCTTCCTTCTGAGGCCCTCCTCTAGCCAGTCCCCAGTGTTCTCCAGCCCCGCCTGGGGACATCCCTGTGCTACCGGAGACAACCCAATCCTTGCCTTTTGGTGATATTGCAAATATATGAAGTTTTAACCCAGTGTAGTTGTGCCCTCCCTCTGCCTATGATTTCACATGAATCTAATTAGTACCCTTTCTTGCTACCTAGTCCAGTTCTTCCAGTCTTCACAGCTTTTCTCACTTCTTGTACTCCATTCCTCTGCACTACTCCCTAGTTCACAGAGAACATGATGGACACTTGGGGTGTTTTTCTCTTTGGCACTCTCTTATTCTGTCACTTAGCCTACCTTTACTCCTTGTTATCAGGAGAGAGGACAATCTTCTTTGCCCTGACATCTCCTTCCACCTGTTTGCCGGACTCCATCTCTTCCCTGTTCTCCTCCAGGACCTTTCTTCATCAGCTGTTTTCTCTCTTGTGCCTTTCAAAGCCATGGCCATTCACTGTTCTTCAAATGTCATTTAAAAGAACACCAGCCCCTTCTTCACTCCCCCGCTGCTCGTTTTCCTGTTGATCAGGTCACAATGAGATTCGTATTGCCCTTAATCCTTTCCAGTCTCTTTCCTTCTTGAATTTTCTGCTATACGTGACAGAACTATGCCTCACATCACAAGTGCCTTCTGCAGCAATGCTTACCTCTGATCTTCCGCACACTTCTCCATCCCTTCCTAAGGGATGCCTGTCAGAGCTTCTCCTCCATCTTCCACTGAAATACTACTCTTGGGGCCTTGGTGTTATTGTTTTTCCTCTGGCTGACCTCAGACTCTCCCATAACTGGCACACCTGTTTACCAGTGACTTCTAGACCTTTCTCTCCTGCTTTAGGTTTTCCCTAAACACCACCTCCTTCATTTCAACTCTATTCTCATCCTCAATTTCTTTTTTTCAAAAGTAACTTATTTATTTTAGGGGGGTGGGGGAGAGAGAGAGAAAGAGAGACTTCAGTTTGTTGTTCCACTTATTGATGCATTCATTGGTTGATTCTTGTATGTGCCCTGACCAGGATTGAACCCTCAACCTTGGCGTATCAAGATGACACTCTAACCAGCTGAGCTACCTGGCCAGGGCCACATCCTCAATTTCAGTGTTACATGCACAAGGAAGACTTCTTGGACAGTCCCCTTCCATCCCCTATGGTAGTTAAGGACCCCTCTGTGCGCCTACGTTCTTGGGACTGTTTGCTCCCTTCAGGTCAGGAACTATGTCTTGTTTCTTTATATTCTATTCAGCCCTCAAAAATATTTGCTAAAAAAATATCAAAACGTGAACTCATTACCCCTCAAACCTGGACTCTGCTGTACTCCTCATTTAAATTAATGGCATTGCCATCTATCCAGAGGATCAGATGACAAATCTAGGGTCATTCTCTACTCTCTCCTTCATATCTCATATCTAGTTGGTAACTAGGTCTGTAGACTTTCAACATTTATCTCAAATCCCCTTTCTCTGCAACAACATTGTGCAGATTGAGTTGAGGCCCTGATCATTTCCACAGATTCTTCATTTTCTTGCCTCCATTCTCCTTTCTTTTCATATCTAGCTTTCACATTGCTGCCATAGTTACCTAATACCCTAATCTAATGTATTAAAACCTTCAACGGTGTCCCATTGTCTTCAGCATAAAATCAGGCTACCCATAATGTACTGAGTGATTTTTAAGTGCCACAAACTACTAAGCACTTTCCTATTTGCTATCTCAAATTCTTTCCACAATAACTCTTTATTATCCTGATTTTACAGGTGAGAAAACTGTAAAACTTAAAAGCGTAGAATTAAGTTACCCACACAGCTAGTATGGAGCAGAGCTTTGAACCAACTACCGTCCATTCCATCTCTGCCTTGCCCTCCTAACTGCGGCAGGCAAGACCTCTCATAATATCACCCGCATCTCCTTTTGCCTTCACCTCCTGCCGTTCCTGTGGGTGAGCGCCTGGGTCTCCTAACACCAAAGGTTTCCCAGTTCCTCCCTCACTCCTCCCTCCCCTGCGTTTGCTCTGCTGTTCTGTTGGCTGTTTTCTCCACCTTCCTCCTGCTCCAGCTTCTTGAATTCCTAAGTATTTTTCAAGACCCTTGTCAATGCCCCTACTCCGGTGGAGTTAACACCTGCAATAGCATATCTTATTATAATTACGGTGGCTATGTTATGTGGATGTTTATGCTTTTCCATGACCCGAAGATTTGATTTAACATTTGTTCTTACGTTTTATAGTCGTTTCACATTGCTCTCCTACCTTACCCTAGATGCTGCGGGGGAAGGGATCTGCTCTAGCTGGTTTTTATACTTCCATAGCTGAACAAAATGCCTGGCATCTAAAAGGTGTTTCCTACATGTTTATTAAATTAATAAGTATATGAATTAATGGAATTGAATGGATGTCAAAACCAAGGGTTGCATTCTATCAGTGTATATACTACATGCAAATTTAAAATTCTGAGGTGAGTCATGAGAACGGTGGTCTTGTGGCATATGCTTTCATAGCTGTTTTTAACTGGTATGACATATGGTGTGAAATGCATGTAAATATAGCATAAAAAACAAAATAAGAAGTAGGTTATATAAAGAGTAAATAGTTCTTTTTGTCCAACTAGGACTTGCTTTATTATGTATTGATATCACATTTTGGGGGGTAAAAAGGTTGTAAATAAATTGATATGTTCTGTGTATATTTTACTTGCTTATATGATAAAAATATGATAATTATATGGTAATATGTTATTATTACATGGTAATCAATAGACATTTAATATTTTATTGAATTTATTGGGGTTACATTGGTTAATAAAATTATATAGGTTTAAGGTGTACAATTCCATAATACATCATCTGTATATTGTATTGTGCATTCACCGCCCCAAGTCAAGTCTCCTTCCATCACCATTTATCCCCTTTACCCTCTCCTGCTTTCCCCCACCCTCTCCTTCCCTCTAGTAATGACCCTGCTGTTGTCTGTGAGGTTGTTTTGTTTTTCTTAACCCCTTTACCTTTTTCACCCAGCCCCTCCTACCCTCTCCCCCTCTGACAGCTTTGAGTCGTTTCTATTTTGTTTGTTAGTTTATTTTGTTCATTAGATTCCACATATAAGTGAAATCATATGGTATTTGTCTTTCTCTGGTGGGCTTATTTCACTTAGTATACGATTTAATTTTTTCTTTAATCATATTGGGATCCATTTTTCTCATATTGAGAATCAAAATACATTTCACTAAATTCTTTTGAGTAAATTCAGGTATTCTGTTTGTTTTAATCAAAATGTAATGTTCTTCTTTTTCAGTTAACTGATGGTAGAGAAAAATTAAAGTATGAGCTTGAAGCTGAAAAAGTATTAGTTCAAGAAATGGTAAGGTGATTTACATTATTTCCTAAGAAGCTTGAATTCAGGAATTTAATCATGAGAATTTTATAAACTATTTGTAACTGTTTATTGTGAACTATTCGCTTTTCCTTTATCAATCTAAGTGCATGCATAATTATAAACATTTAAAAATGATCATTTGAGTAGTACTATAATAAATACTATGTAGGAGAGTCTTACATAAGAAATAGTAAATTTAAAGCAGTGTACGAAATTTTTGAATTTTATTATACAGAGCCCATATTTCGGAGGATTTGTTATTTTTAGTTACAAATTGCCATAAGTGACAACAAAAAAAGGGCCCAGTTAGATATTTTGGCATTCTGTGTTAGTTTCATAAGAAAACACTGCCTTTTTATGTTCTTTTAAGAGAACTTTCCAGACGGCTGGTCTTTTATTTTATCAGTTGACTACCCGCCCCCGGGCCCCCCCACCTTACCCCCCGCCCAGCTTATGGGGTTGTACTTTGGCTTTCAACTGATCACCACTAGTATGTCTTTGTTACAGTAAACTGACTGTGTTTATTATAATCAAAAATAAAACACAGCTTGACTTGCGTCCTAAATGTGCTTGAAAAGAATATGATACTGTTTAGAAGAGAAAAGGTTGTTCATAGGAAATCAACACCACTTCAGATATTGAAACATTCCCCTTTTTACAGCTTGTCACACTTTGTGCCAAGTCATGACTGTTTCCCTAACTCGGTTTTGTTACTCTCGGCACCATGTGTTTTGGGTTCCTTGTCATAGAAATTAATGCAAAACAATGCTCCCGGACTACAATGAAGCCTTCTATGAAACCAACTTGTGAATGCAGGCAAGGAAAAAAATGATGGTTAGCTAGTCACAGAAACCATGTGGTGACAAATATGTTATTTTGAACCCTTTACTTTTAAATACCTGGCAGATAAAATTTGGCTTCATTATTTTTGTACACTTGGTGAATCTCTTCTGCCCCACACCATCCCCTTCTTTCCAAAGTCCTGGAGTTGCTTCTGAAAACAACGAAATGTTTCCAAAACAGCATGTTTTGCAAAGTGCTGTTATAGAGTGGGAAGCAACTATTACGTTGTAAGTTTGTTAGCAGTGTCAGACAAGAAATTAAACTCCTTAATCAGGGAGTTTGTGCCTATGCTAGGAGCAGACCCCATAGCTTTTGAATCACTTTCTCTTTATTTGAATTGTAAGCGGTTAACCGGTGCCATTCTATTGCCCACAGGGGAACCAATCACCTTTTATTTTGTTGTTTAGAAGTTTGTTGCGCACCCGCTTGTTGCCGAGCAGCAAGATCTTTCATCACAAACCCCACAACAGCACGAGAGCCTCAGTACCTCAGACCTAGTTTGGGGGTCCATGTTTTCAGTGGAGGGAGTAAGCTTACGGTTCTTATGACCAAGGTTTCCATGGCATACCTTCGGGCCCAGCAAGGTCACTATTTGGTGCCCCTTACCCCCCACCAAGGCATTCTGTTACTCACTGCAGGGCGGCTGGCTTTGTGGTTACTTGGGCTTCCTGTGTTTTTTTGCCAGAGTGTTTTTTTTCCAGAAATGAAGATTTGCGATTGAACCTAGATGGAGGAGTGGGAGAAGGTAAAGGGACCAGAGTCATTTTATAAAAATTAAAGAACTTTCTCATTGAAGGGTTTTTGTTCCTTGCTTGCCTATAGAGTTTATTTTCTGGCCTATTAAAAACATAGTTTATAAAGTCATAGAGCTGGTAGTAAAAAGGTATGATCAATAACTATAGCTAAGCAATAAAATATGGAGCAGCGGCTGTATCCTTAGATTGGCTTGAAGGGAAGCATGTGAAATATTTTTATATTTTCCTGTGACTCCTACACTTAGTGGCATTTTTTTTTAGATATAATTGACATATAACATTGTATTAGTTTCAGGTGTACAACAAAATGATTCAATATATGTATATATTGCAAAATATTATCATGATAAGTTACCATCAATTGTCATGCATAGTTACAAACTTCTTTTTGTGATAAGAACTTTTAAGATTTATTCTCTTAGCAACGTTCAAATATACAATACAGCATCGTTAACTATAGTCGCCACGCTGTACATTACATCGTCAGGACTTATTTGTTTTACTGGAATCGTGTACCTACTGACCACCTTCACCAATTCCCCCATCCATTCCTTGCCTCTGGCAACCACCAATCTGTTCCTTGTATCTATGAGAGCTTTTTTGTTATTGTTTTAAGATTTTACTATAAGTAACATGATATGAGATTTGTGTTTCTCAGTCTGACTTATTTCACTTAGCATAATGCCCTTAAGTTTCATCCACGTTATCACAAATGGCAAGATTTCATTGTTTTTCGTGGCTCAGTTATATTCTATTGTATATATGTACCATATCGTCTCTATCCATTTGTCTACCTATGGACACTTAGATTGCTACCATATCTTGACAATTGTAACTAATGCCTCAGTGAACATGGGGGTGCATATATCTTTTCGAGTTACTGGGGGTTTTTTTATTCCTTTGGATAAATACCCAAAAGTGGAATTGCTGGGTCATATGGTAGTTCTATTTTTAATTTTTTGAGGAATCTCCGTAGTGTTTTCCATAGTGACTGCACCAACTTACATTCCCACCAACAGCGCATAACAGTTCCCTTTTCTCCACAGCCTCACAAACACTTGTAATCTTCTGTCTTCTTGATGAGAGCCATTCTAGCAAGTGTGAGGTGATATCTCATTGTGGTTTTGATTTGCATTTCCCTGATGATTTGTGATGTTCAGAACCTGTTGGGCATTTGAATATCTCCTGGAAAAATGCCTACTCAGGTCATCTGCTTATTTTTTAATTGGATTATTTGTGGTTTTTTGCTATTGAGTTGTAGATTTTGGATATTGACCCCTTATCAGATATATAATTTCAAACTATTTTCTCCTATTCTATAGATGCTCTTTTATTTTGTTGTTTCTTTTGCTGTGCAGATGCTTTTTAGTTTGCTGTAGTTGCACTTGTTTATTTTTTCTTTTGTTGTGCTTTGAGCATCATATCCAAAAAAATTATTGCTAAAACCCATGTGAAGAAGGGTTTTTTTCCATATTTTCTTCTAGGAGTTTTATGGTTTCTGGTCTTACATTTAAGTCTTTAATTCATTTTTATTTAATTTTGCGGGTGGTGTACGGAGGGGTCTAGTTTCATTCTTTTACATGTAAATATCCAATTTGATAGAATTAGGATAGCCTGTGTCTCCACCCCTCCTACCAGTCTCATTGTGCCCCTGTGTGCGCTTTGTGCACTGTCCTATTGTAACTGAGCCTTGAACACTGTTGGCATCACTGGGAGGGATTGACCCTCAGGCTACTTATCCATGACCAGAAACATACCTCCCTCAGAATGATGTCTTCATAATGTAAATATTATCATGCCACACCCTATGCTTAAAATTATTCAATGGCATCCTATTGCATTTAAAATAAAATTAAAACTTCACACCTTCTCCTTGACCTTAGCACACCCTCCCGGCTCTTCCCTCTGCTGGGGTCATGGCATATGCTCTTTCTTCTGCTTGCAATGCTCTTCTTCCCATTTTTTAAAAAATAGGCTTTTTTATTTTAGAGCAGTTTTAGGTTCACAGCAAAATCAAGAGGAAGGTATAGAGATTTTCCATATCCCTTCTTCCCCTACTTCTACCCACTTCTCACATGTTTACTCTGTTTTGTTCTTTTGATCTTAGCCAAAATGTCATCTCCTCAGGGGAGGTCTTTCCTGACTACTTCATCTAAATTAGTCCCACCTGTACTAGTCTTACTTCATTGTCTGTTTTGCTTATCACCGGACATTTGGCACCTAGGATAGCATCTGGCTTACTGTATGCACTCAATAAATACTTTTTTAATGAGTGAGGGGTGGTTTATTCAATATTTCTAGCAACTTCTTATAATGGTCTGGAGAAAGTTATTTTTAAACCATTATAATGGAGGTTAATTATAACATTGGCGTTGTATTTAAACCCACTGAGATCACCTAGACACAGTCCTTCATGGACATCAGTTACTGACCTACCAGACCCCAAGATTTTATGAGACAGAGTTGCATTCTTTTGAATTCTGATCTGTCAGTAGGGGAGAGATATTTTTTTAATTCTTTTTAATTTATTTATTTATCTTTATTGTTGAAAGTATTACAAGTGTCCCATTTTCCTGCCCCAATTGACCCCCTCCACCTTGTTCCCACCCCCTCTCCAGGCCTTCACCCCATTATTGTCTGTGTCCATGGGTTATGCATATATGCATATAACTTCTTTGGTTACTCTCTTTCCACCCTCCACCCCCTTTCCCTAGGGAAGAGATATTTTTGAAGATACATTATAGTTGATGTTTAGACACCAATGAGATTAATGGTTAGATGTATTTTTCATCATTGTTTAATTTAATAATAAGAGCACCCAGAATTAGAATCACTGGCATTACTTATAAATTCATATTATTAAAATTTGTATTATTGAAGCATGCATTAATAATATATTTTTTGCCATTTGTGACAATGCTGAGAGACTTGGAGGAAATTATGCAAAGTGAAGTAAGTCAGACAGAGGAAGACAAATACTGTAAGATCTCACTTTGTGTGTAATGTAAAACAAAAGCCCAAAACCAAACTCATAAATACAGAGAACAGATTGGTAGTAGCCAGAGGTGGGAGGTGAGGGTGGGTGAAATGGGTGAACGTGATCAAAGGTATAAACTTCCAGTTACAGGATAAGTCATAGGGATGTACAGCAAGATGACTGTAGTTAATAATACTGTATTATATATTTGAAAGTTGCTAAGAGAGTGGATCTTAAAAATTCTCACAGGAAAAAAATTGTAACTTTGTGGTGATGGATATTAATTAGACTTTGTGGTGACATTTTGTAATATATACAAATATTGAGTCATTATGTTATACACCTAGAATTAATGCAATGTTATATGTCAATTACATCTCAACTTCTATTTTTTTATTTTTATTGATTTCAGAGAGGAAGGGAGAGGGAAAGAGAGATAGAAACATCAATAATGAGAGAGAGTCATTGATCGGCTGCCTCCTGCATGCTCCCCACTGGGGATCGAGCCTACAACCCTGTCATGTGCCCTGACTGGGATTCCAACTGTGGTCTCCTAGATCATAGGTCGATGCTCAACAGCTGAGCCACACCGGCTGGGCAATTACATCTCAGTTTTAAAAAATATTGATAAAGTGTTTTTTATGCCTGGAAATTATAATTGGTTTTCTTTTGAGAAACAAAAGCCAGCCCGGCTGGGAGTGACTCAACAGTTGAGCATCGACCTAGGATCTGGGCGATCAGGGTTCGATTCCCGGTGAGGGCACATGCCCAGGTTGAGGGCTGCAGCTGATCAATGACTCTCTCATCATTGGTGTTTCTCTCTCTCTCTCTCTCTCCCTCTCCCTTCCTCTCTCTGAAATCAATAAAGATATATTTTTTTAAAAAAGAAAAAAAAAGAAACAAAAGCCAAATTTATTTGTTCATTTCTTTCATTTGAAGTACTCCTTGATGATATCCTTTGCCTGAGACCCTATGCCATAGTCCTTAATCACACAACTGCAACCAACCACTTTACGAGGTTTTCCCTCTCTGTTGATTTTAGAGGCCTTAATTAGGCTGATTTGGTGTTCAGCACAAAGGGCCTCTACCAACTTGACATACGTGGGTTCATCACAGTTGGATACAAGCACACAAAATTGGGCTTGGTGCTAAATTCACGTAGAAGTCCAGGTGCTTCTGCAACAAATTTGAAATTCCATTAAGTTAACTCGATGTTTTAGTTTTGCAAACCACTAAAAGAGGGTTTCTAGACCTTTTAAATTAAAATTACATTCATATTGCCCTGGCCAGGTGGCTCAGTTGGTTGGAGCATTATCTCATGCACCAAAAGGCTGCAGGTTCTATCCCCAGTTGGTGTGCAAATGGGAGGCAACTGATCCATGTTGCTTTCTCACATCAATGTTTCTTTTTCACCCTTCTTCTCTCTCTAAAATCAATAAACATCCTTGGGTGAGGATTAAAAAAATAATAATTAAAATAATTATTATTTTGTTAATGTAATTCATTACATTATTGAAGTTTGACTACTAAATTATCTGAACTTTCTCCAAAAAAATCTTATAAGGCTTGAGATTTATAGCTATTTTAATAATATATGAAATAAATTATTACTACATTATCAAACAGTGCATGCTTCTTTCTTTATAATCTATGATGCTTGAAGACTGTATGGGAGGCAACTGATCCATGTTTCTCTCTCACATCAATGTTTCTCATCCTTCTCTCTCTAAAATCAATAAACATCCTCAGATGAGGATTAAAAATGCTAATGACTCTAAATATTTACAATTTTGTCTATTTCTGTTCACTTTAAAATATATATATATATCTGAGGAAGGGAGAGGAAGATAGAAACATCAGTGATGAGTCATTGATCAGCTGCCTCCTGCACACCCCCTACTGAGGATTGAGCCTGAAACGAGGGCATGAGCCCTGACAGGAATGGAACCACGATCTCCTGGATCCTAGGTCAATGCTCAATCACTGAGCCACACCGGCCAAGCCGTTCATTTTTTTTTAATGTTTTTTTTTTCTCTAAGTACAAATTTATTTTCTAATTCATATTCAACATTGTAACTTATTTTCCCATAATAGTTTTGGCAGTCAGATGGTTTAAGCTGCTACTCTTTCATTGCTTAAAAAAGTTTTACAGAAAATTCTCCTTTTTGATCTTTGCAAACAATAATAAATGATACAAGCCTTTAATTTTACAGGTTAGTAAACATAAAGAGGAAATGGAAACAAGAAGAAAGCTTGACAGCCCATTTGCCAAGGTTTGCATTTAAGTTCTTTTTTTTTCTTTTTCTTTTATTCTGTGCCTCTCTTGTTTTGGCATCTGGGTTGAAGGATCTATACATAGCATATGGAGTTTGCTATGAATAGCAAACATCTGAGTTTGAAAGAGAAGATGCGTAACAGTGAGTTAGGAAGTGTGAATGGGAGACCAGGAGACTGATGTTGAGAGCAGTGAGAAGGAAAGAGTGAGTATAAACAGCCAAGAAAGAAGACTTGGCATAGGGAGAGTGAAAGGTGTCATCCTCATGTGCTGATGATCAGGCTCAATGCCTTGTCTCCAGATTCCTGTCCTTTCTCTCCTACCTTTATTCTCCCACCTTCTTACTAATAAGATACAAACCTCAAGCTACCACCTCCCCCCACTCCACTTTTCTAGGTGTTTTCAGAAAGCATTGATGTGAAGGTATATTTTTCTTTATACGCTAGCATCAATGGGAGGAGGAGGGGGAAAGCCCAACTTGCGAATTAAATCCATCCAGGGGGGATTGCAGGACTGGGAGCAGAAACAGATCCAGGTCCTTCAGGACAGAAAACTTTAACCCTGCTATTCCAGCTCAGGGCAAGGGAGGAAAAGAGAGGGACGTGAATCTGAAGAATGAAGTGAGAATAATAAAGTTGGTTCTTTCTGTGTGCCAGGCCCTGAAATCAGTCAAGGGGAAAGAGGACACTTTGTCGCCGTGGCCCTCACAACCCAAGACACCATCCAAGACTAGAGATGATTTGAGGCCACATTCTTTCTCCATCAGTCCAGTGCACTCTAAGACAAAAAGAGTTAAGTCTCCAAGGAGGTCTTTAAAGCAAGAGCACCATATGGTAAGAACTGCCCTCATGGCCAAACCCTGTGACACCTTCATCTGAACCGGGGCCCCTGCTCTGTTAGCAATATTGCAACCGCACATCACACCTCACATCCAATATCAACAAAGTCAACAGCCTTAACACACCTGATTCTCCCCACTCCTGGACAGGGGCTCTGGCTGCACCAATATGTCTCTGTTAGGTCCCTTAACTTGCCCAAGAGGATGCCACTGCTATCTCCAGCTCAGTGGTTTATCTAGCTCAGTGGATCTAAACCTCAGTGGATCTCTATTAAATTAGCAAGATAGAGAAGCCATATTCCAAGCACTTTCTAGAGTGTATGACCTCTAACTCATTACTGCCCAATATCTATTAGCAGCTTCCCTAAGCTTCCCTGAAGGACATGCAGGTGTACAAAGCATTTGCTCACAGTATTCTGAATAGGCACTGGATTAACTCACACTCTCAGCGCCACGCATGCAGGAATTATCTGCTATTGCTGTCCCTATCCATCTTCCCCCAAGTAATCAGAATTGCTTTTGCTGGATCTGCAGCAGTACAGTTGATCTACAGAAAAGGCATGTCAAGAAGTAGCTCTGTGATGTTTAGTTCAGCGTAGCTTGTTATGTGGACATTGCTGAGGCACTGCTCATGGCATCACACAGTGCCTCCTCCCTTTAGGACGGCCTTTTGGGGAGCTTTCTTCTGCCCTTAGTTATGGGAACGGTTGTATCTCTCTGAGCAATTGATCTTTCCCATGGGCACTGTGAGTTGTGTAACTAGCCAAGGCTCATTTTCCACGCTGACTCTCAGAAAGCTTAGAAACCTATTGGCAACTCATCTAGCCAATGCACAGCACTTCATAGAAAGAGTCTCTCCACCTGCAGGTGTTGATTCCCCATACTCAGTCTTGTTTCCACGTTTCCATGTTCTTCCCCCTTCTCCCACAGGGGGCAGAGTCTGCCTCCCTAACGCTCAAGGGCATGGAGGAGCAGAGCAGAGCCATGCTCCTGCATCATCCTTGCTCCAAATGGGCACAGCGAGATCTGGGCATCTCATGCCAAGTCCCCAGGAAGATGGTTCACTGTTCATACCCAGTGGAGGAGTGAGACCGCAGGTAGAGAGAGACCAGGGTGTTATACTAGTGGAGATCACTCCCCAGGAGTTGACAAAAGGCATTGTCCTCTAAAAACATTTCCATTTTGCAGAAAGTTAGGAAGTATAGACAACTGGAAACCAATGTAATTTCTCAAGGAGGACACTGACGTTTGGGGGGAAATTTGACACATAACTGGTTAGTGCTTGGGTTCTAGAAGTAAGGTTTTCAGAATCCAGGTCCTGGGAAGCTTTTTTGGGGACACACACACACACAAGAACATCAAAACCAAACAAAGAAACAAACAAAAAAGAACCCCGCCTGAATATGCAATGCTGCCTGCTGGCTGGGCAGGGAGACCAGCCACACTGGGTGAGGGGCTCTAGTCCAAGCCTGTGGTCGAGGCAGTAGCCTGTTCCAGAAGGCTCTGCGGCTGCCAGAAATCAGACCGAATGGCAGGGTTCTGTGCTTCAAGGCCCTGAAATGACTGTGGACAGGGCTGCAGAGCAAAGTTAGTGACTGGGACAGAGTGAAGGATCCTCCGTGCCTGAGGGACAGCAGCAGGGGGGAGCTGTCCCCATCCCTACAGCAAGCCCAGGGCTGTAACTAACTCCTAGAATTGCAGTTTAGAAACTCCGGTGTCCTCAGTTTACAGATCAAAATTGAGTTTCCAGTATCACAGCCACGAGGGGCAGAAATACTGCCTGTCCTCACCCCCAGAAAATGCACAATAAAGGAGAGACAAAGACAGGCAGGATCTCTGCGGAGGTGTCATTTCAATAGGATTTCCTCTTAGTGTAACAGTTTTTCCTTCTGACTGCTATTATGGTTATCTCGCTGCTTCCAAAGCATAATAGTACATTTTGTCAGCTGGATAGACTTTGAAGTTAATGTGTAACAATAAGTAAAAATTGGATCTGGGGAGAGGAGAGATGACGTAGCGCGGTGTTCACATCTTCATATTAATTAACCTGATTTCACAGTGTAATGTAGTTTTCCAGTTCACCGTTATTACCAGTATATATACTTTTGTTGTTAGTAATGATTCTGTTATTACAAGCCTCCAGTGCATTACCTTCCCACGTGGTCTAGTCTTCACCATAGATTAACTCTACATATATATATATACTCTGGTTATAATTCTTCTGTTTCTCTCTTTTAAATATTCTATTATATTTAGGTAGTTGGACACCTTAAAAATTATCTTTAAAGGTTTTATAATACCACGTGTAAATGACCAAACGGAGAGCTTGCTGCAGGAACTTTTAAATCAGTCATTTAACTTACCCAATTAATCATACTTATTTTTTGAAATCTGTGTCATTCGGTGGGAACGGCACACATGCTTCACTCGGGAGTACACAGTGATAAACTGAGTGCTTAGCCAGACTGAAAAACGCGATGTGAGCATTGCTGTCTGATTTCTATTTATGAACGATTTCACAACTTAAAATTTGTATTTGTACAGTGCTTTGTGCAAAGTTTATTTTTTGATATCTGTAAAGCATTTCAAATATTAAGGTTTCACATAACAAGGTTAAATTGGATTTCCAGGTCCCACCCCCCAGCCAGGGTAATTCGTTAATTAAGGTTGCACCCAGTGAATGCTTCCCTGGAAGATTTCTGAGCTTCCACGGGGAACCTGGTCTATGCTGACAGAACATATGGTGTGTTCTTAGATCTGCAGAAAGTATCAGGGCCCTTCTGTGTGGGAAATGGGACATGGGACAGAGTCAATCATGTTCCCATTCTTAAAGTTCATGCAACACAAAGCAGTTTGTACTTTATACAAGATTTTAAATAAAACTCTACAACATTATTCTTTTCATTCAAAAATTGTTAGGTGAAATATTTTTCCAATAGTTTTGCAATTATAACCAGTCACCTTGCAAGCTAGTATTTTTTAAAAAGTTATTATCATAGGATATAGAAATATTATTATAGGTATATAGTATCACAGGCTAAGGGGGTGAGGGGAAATCTTTCTTTCTGAAACTTCCCATTCCTTTCCTCTGCAACCTGTTCATTTGACTAAATGGCACATGACGTTTAAAATAAATGCCATCAGAGAAGAAAATAATATAATCTGTTCATTGTTTCATTATTTCAGTCTTTTTTCCCTTGGCTTGGTTTGATGAAGTAGGCATTTAATAGTTCTGCAGAGCATTGTGGCAAAGTCAGCATTTTGCTCATTGCTCATCTGGCCGCCAGGTGTGGAGCAAAAATACAGAGAAAGGACAATTCTGGACACGTGCATCGTCTTTAGAGGTTGTCAAAGAATATTTACTGTATTTTGATAGATTGTGTTGACACAAAAGAATTCTCCTTATACTGGATTTTTGTCTCATAATATGAATAACTTTAAAATATAGAGATAATTGAAATAATCAAAATTTTCACTTACCATTAAAATGAATTCATCTTTAGATTCTGCTCTCAGAGAATTGAAATTGAAAATCTGAGTAATGTCCTATTTAAAATTCAACTGAAAGGTGGCTTTTACTTTCAACAGCATTTTATTCTGAGTAATTTGATGACAAATTGAACACTTTCAATTTGTATTTTGGAACTTAAATATTTAGAACTGAAAATATTTCAGTGAAATATTTGAAAAAATAATATTTAATGCTTGTTGCACAAATAATTATTTATTGCTAAAATCACGAGGGGTTTTATGCTTTGCCTCTTGTTTATTTTGTTGGAGGATGGTTATAAAATTTTATTTGTAGAATTTATGTTTCAGTATCATTTAACCTAATATATTACCATGAAAATCAGGAAGATAAATTTGAGATTTGTATTAATTTCTGTCCTTCCCTAGACATTTTCAGTTGCTAGGTCAGATGCTAGGGATCAGATGCTAGGTCTTGACCACATGTAATGTCACCTTGGTGGTAGCAGATGAAATGTCATCCTTGACTTTCAGGAGCACATGAAGCAGCCATGTTACCCCCCCCCCCCCCCCCCCCACTGCATGGTATTGCTTCATTCCATCTGGCAGGGTTTCAGCTGTGGGCTTCTCTCCCGTTCCCATTGGGAGTTGAGGCCAGTCTTGACCACCAAGTCATTTGGCCAGGGTCCTGGCACTGCCCAGACGACTGAACAATTTGACGTGCTGTCACTCACCCTAATTGCCATTACGGCGTTTATCAATTCTGTTGCTTGGTGCTATGAGTTCTATTAAGTGCTTCACTACTCGTGCCCGAGCTAGCCATGCCCTTTGGACACTGGCATTGGACTGCTGTCTACCCTCTCTGGGTCCAACACTACCAACTCGTTAGTTTCTCCAGCCCTGATTTTTTCAGGTCTGGCGTCTCCAGGTCCCAGCTTTACCCTCAAGCCCTAAGGAGAGGTTTATGTAGATTACAACACATCAGTTTTTTTAGGAATGTATTTTCATGGAGGGTGGCATTTAAACTACTTCACTTGATACCCTTTGTTTTCTTTTTTTCCTCAGTGTAATCTCTTCTTGTTCATCAAGAAAGCCTGAACTTAAAAAAGAAAATTGTTTCCCCATATTTATTTATGTATGATATATTACCCCTAACTTGCATATTAGATCAAACTTAGATAATCAGTGATATTTCACTGAATTGATTCAATGCTAGCCAAATCTGAAGAGTTCTTGAGTTTTGTTAGTCTGTGCAACTTCATTACAGAATAAAGTACAATTTTATTTAGGCTTTTAAAAATCTTGAAAAAATAGCTTGAGGATCTCCTTCACTCATCTCAAGTGGGATTCATTCCTTTGTTGAATACATGAGTATATATATATATAAATATCAGGAATAAAAAACCAAGTTACCGACAACCAACGTTATGAACTCTTATGGAGACCAGTTAATCTAACGGTTGAGAGTATATGGTAAACCCATATTTGGTTTCATACCACCAGAATTGGTCAACATGTGTCTAAGCAACTGACAGTGTAATTCTGGTGGTCTGTTTCTCTAGTTGAGAATATGCAAGTGGATTTTGATTAAGATATATATCATTCCTATCTGGTTTACATTAAATAAGTCATAAGCATATTTTAAAGGTAACTTTTATATTAAAAGTAAAAAGATTTCAATACGTTCTTTCAGATTCTTAATACTACCATTAGAAGAGCCAGGAGAGTAAGTATTAGGAAAGCAACAAAAAGAGATTTCAGACTAAAGCACCCAAGCAGCTGGTTGATACCAGATCAATAAGAAGTCAGTACAATTTTAGGTACCTTTTGAAATCTCCCACCACATAGCTTGGTCTCAGCAGTAAAGAGAGTGTTTCTTGAATGCTCTCCAGAAAGTCACTACGAAACTCATATAAGCAAGTCCAGTGGTCTTGATTTAAATGTCTTTGCATAATCTTTCCAATTTCCCAACGACAGTATAGTTTTTTGGAATTCTTGACACATTGTACCCTTCAAAAATTTTAAAGTTTAATATAGATAATTTCATGTAACAATAACTGATATTATTTGTCACAGCAAATTTTGCATCTGACACCTTAATTTATGCCATTTTTGGAGCTTTCATTTCTTTATGTAGACTTAAGTTTCTGTCTGGTATCATATTTCCTCTTCCTGAAAAACTTTTTTTTTCTAGTTCTTATAGTACAGGTCTGCTGGCAATGAATTGTCTCCGCTTTTGTTTGTCTGAAAAAAAATTTTTTTTGGTCTTTATTTTTGACAACTATTCTGAGTGTAGAAGTCTGGATTGACATTTTTATTTTAATGCTTTGAAGATGTCACATTTTTTTTTTTTTTTTGTCTTGCATAGTTTTGTTTTTGTCTTCCCATTTAAAAAAACTTATCTTTATTGTTGAAAGTATTACAGATGCCTCCCCCCTCCGATTGATCCCTTCCACCTGTAAATTTTCATTTTGTTTCTCTAACGTGTCTTTTACTTTTGCAATGCCCTCAAAATTTTATCTTTGCTTTTCGATAGTTAGACTGTAATGTTCTTTGAGTGTTTGTTGTTTCTCTCTCTCCTTCTCTCTCTCTCTCTTCTGATTGAACTTCTGGAACTTGTGGTTTGACATTTTATTAGCCTTTGACAATTATTTCAATGCTCTCTTTTGCTCCATTCTCTCTCCTGTCTCCTCCTGAGACGCAAGTACACCTATGTTAGACTGTTTGATATTGTCCCACAACTCTTGGATGTTCTGCCTAGTAACTGTGAATTATGTTTTCCTCTTTGTTTCAGTTTGGGGAATTTCTTTTGACCTACCTTCAAATTCACTGATTGTTTTCCTCAGTTGTATTGAGTCTGTGATGAGTCCATCAGAGAAATTTTTTATATTTGTATTGTCTTTTTATTTCTAGTATTTCCATTTGACTCTTTTTTTTATATTTTCCTCCTCTATGCTGAAATTCCCTATCTATTATGTACCATGCATGTTGTTTGCCTTTTTTTCCTAGGTTCTTAACGTTTGAATTATAGTTATTATAAAGTCCCCCTCTTGTAGTTCCAAAATCTGGGTCATCTTTGAATCTAGGTCAATTGAT
This sequence comes from Miniopterus natalensis, assembly GCF_054644295.1. Taxonomy (NCBI): domain Eukaryota; kingdom Metazoa; phylum Chordata; class Mammalia; order Chiroptera; family Miniopteridae; genus Miniopterus; species Miniopterus natalensis. Next base: position 122,752,539 of record NC_142081.1, on the reverse strand, counting down.
TGCTTTGTCTCGTGACAATGGGTTCTTCTCTGCTTGCCCTTTTGTGTGTCTCATAATTTTTTATTGAATGCCAGACATCATGTGTAGACTAGTAGAGATTGAAGTAAATATTATTCATACCTGGAAATGGCATTCCTCTTTCTTTTTTTTTTTTTGGATCCTCACTGGAAGATATGTTTACTGATTTGAGAGAGAGGGGAAAGAAGAGAGAGAGAGGAAGAGAGAGACAGAGAAAGAAACATTGATGTGAGAGAGAAATCGATCAGTTGCCTCCCATGTGTACCCCAACCAGGGACTGAACTCGCAATCAAACCCGCAACCCTTTTGGTGTACAGGATGACACTCCAACCAACTTAGCCACCCAGCCAGGTGGCAGGCCTCTTCTTATGTCAGGCTGTGAGGGGCCGAGCCAATATAGCCAGAAGTTGTGTTGAGTTGAGCTTGGTTGTTGTTATGGTGCCTTTTAGAGGACCACAGCCTCCATATGCCCTTTGTGATAAGTGTGTGCTAGAGTGGGAGTGAGCGTAACGGAGCACTTGCTCTGTGTGCCGCTCCCCCCTTAGCTTTCAGTAGAACCCGTCCACCTGTGCTACAGTGAGGTTCTCTCTTTATGTATCTGTTCCTCCCTTGGTAATAGACTGCTACTGCCTGGTACTTCACAAGTGAGGCCGGAGATGGTTTTCCCTTGTTCTAACCAAAACTCAGCCTCTGGGAAGTGCTGTATGCTTGGCCCTTCGAGGTGATCTTTCTCAGGATTCCTGTCCCTCCTCCCTGTGGTGATCTACCTCTCTCTTGCATCTGAGGTTGACCTTGGTTAGGTGTTTCCTATCCCTCCTGCAATACTAGGAATCTCCACTTAGTATTAGTACAATCTCTAAGGCCTAAGACAATTTCCAACCCCTCACTCAGAGGAGGAGAATGTCTTTTATTTTCCCCTTGCCATAATATAGCTTCACCTATGCCATGTAAGCAAGAGCTGTGCTGCCCTCCCCGGCCCATTGAGAAGTGAATAGGGCTTGGCACCTGACACTTCTCCACTGATCACCTTCTTTGAGTCTGATTGGCCAGAGAGTTTGCTTCCCCTTTCCCAGGGGCTTGAGACTTTTGCTTACTAGGAAAAAAGAGCTTGAGGAAGGTACTTTTCTCTTAACAGCAGATGATCCCCTCCCCAAGCCTGCGCCATCATAAGTCTCCTGCCCTGTCCTCAGTTTTTCTGATGAGCATCTGGTAGGAGACAATGAAAAAAACTGTGAGCATGAACTCTTCTTTCAACATGAGCCCCCAGCTACTTCAGACTGCTCTGCTAACCTATACTTGCCCTTCAGTAGTTCTTTATATTTTTGGCTTATTTTTTGTACCTGTTTGTGTTGCAACTTTCATGGTGCTGCTTCTGCTATAGGTGAGACTGTTCATGCGTCATATTTCTCTTTGGAGGGCCTCACTCCTCTGGAATGCAGGTTACCTAGCTGTGATTTCATTTCTCTGATAAGTTCAAGAAAAGTTGCCATTTTGTAGTGTATCTGGATTTTTCTTGTTAGTCTGGGAATGGCTTTTTTTTTCATCCTATGTGGGAGCCAGAAGTCTGAATTTCTTTCTTGTATAAAACAGACTTATGCTTATACAAAATTTGCTCAATAAAGTAAAAAAAGAATGCTGTCACCCAGAGATAATCATTGAAAATCCCTTGTGAGCACCCTTTGAGACAAGTCCTGATGCAGATTTGCACGCACAAGGTATGGGAGGCCTCATTCAATGACACTTAATGTGCAGTATTTCCCTCCATAGAAGTAGCACAATTTAATTAACCAATTTCTATCAACTTACTGGTGCCTTCCTGAGATACTGTTTCTCTTCTATTGCTGTTATAAACAATGGCTTCATCATCTTTAATAGAGACATTTCTGTCATGGAAGGATTTGATTACAAATTTTTTAGATTGGATAATTTGATAGAAGACGTCTATGCTGCTTCTACATCTGACTTCTTGCAGTGAACATAAACTCTAGGGTGATCTGGAGCCAGGTGAAGAGTCCAAGACCCACACTGAATTTGGTGGGCTTCCAGGCCTTTGAGAAGACATGCTTGAGATTTGCATATGGCCTGGATCAACCTGATTCCATAGGGCTTCATAGCCCAGTCATCTGTCAAAATGTTTCTGAGGCCCTGGGCAGACATGGAATGGCACCCTTGGGCACATCAAATGAAGAAAGTCTTGTCTCTAGCTTAATGATCTTGTTAGAAGCAAATTCACTGGTGTTACATGTAGAAAAATGTTTTGTTTTGACTTTTGGCCTCCACAATGATTAGTGTGCATGATTGCATACAGCCTTATATTTTAGTCTCAATGTTCCTAATTCTCAAGTGTCTTCTTTCCAAATTATAAGTATGTGAGGTTGGTTCTCCTCTCTTCATGTGGTTTTGTCAGTCCTTCCTCCCACTAACCACCACCCACTGGCACATTACTGGTGTTCAAAAGGAGTTGTTTGCTTAGGAGTTATAAAGAAAAAACATTAATATAAAAGTCAAGATTTATGAAGTTTTAGGACAGAAGATCATTTTCAAGATGTGTTAGAGGGATTGTTTTGAGAGTAATATAATTGATGATTTAAAAGAGAAAGAAGCAAGGAGGCATTAAGGCCAGAAAGTCAAAGTTTCAGAAGAGGTATGTTTGTGGAAATCAGGAGAGATTAAAGAATGTAATGACTCCTTCATTGACAAGAAAAAAGAGAAAGAAGACATGATAAGGAATATGGCTGCTCTATGGTGGTTAATACACATAATTGTACTTCTATTATTACAAACCTTGGCTGTCCATTCCTAATTTAGATGATTATATTTATCAAATGTTGGTTTTTAAAAACATTTTTAAGCACTTGAAAAGGGAAGCAAATTCAATAATTATAACTCCTGTTATAAAAGAACCTCATTTCTTAATTTTATGAATTTTTAGTTATAATTATATATACAAATTTAAAAGAAAATGAGAAATGCTTGTAAGAAATTATTTCTGATCACAATTATCTTTATAATTGTTAATTTACATTTTCCTCTTTAGGAAGCTATCTTCCTAAAGCTATCTACTTTTATATTAATATTACCATTCATTCTCACCTCTAGCTATTGTTCAGCAGTCCAATATTTGCACCTGTCAATGAAGTAGCCACATAAAGACCAGCATGTGTATTCCAGAGAAAGTGGAATGTCAGCAGCTGACAAAACAAAATGACAGTTTAATGTGGACAGAGCCAGGATTCAATATAACGTGCTATAGCAAAGTTGAAAGGTCAACTCAGACTGGAGAGCAAACACTCTAGTCTACTGTGGTGCTTTTCTTCCCCCCCTGAAAAGAGAAGCTATCTTTGTCATTGTCATTGTCAGAGTATTGTCTTTTGGAGAGGTTGGATAATTATTTGCTTTACAGAAAATATGCGTTAGCACAGTGTTATCTCTATCACAGAATCCATCATTTTATGAGAGTCCCAAAAAGGGAGCTTTGAAAATTGGAACTAATTTTTACTGTATGTGAATTTAAACACAGAGTCTTTTTCATAAACTTTCAATTACTAATATGACTTTGGATATAGTAAATAAAAATAAATGTCTTTCCACATGGAAGCTTATTTCATTTTACCAATTTGTTTTTCTAACTTTCTGTGGATAAATTTTTAAAATTTGGCTTACTTGTTTTCCTGTGAGCATATTCGCAAATGCCCTCTGAAGTTTGTGGTTCTTACCCCAGTGATTTCCTAGGTCCATGTTAACCAATTGGCAGTGAATTCACTCTGAACTCCTCTGCTCTGGGAGGGAGGAATTTGAGTGGATCATGTGCCTTGTGTGAGAACAAATAAGTGGAAGGATTCCCAAAAGTGCATGCCTTCAGTCACTTTGGTGACCCCCACTTTTTTGAAGCCAAGGAAAGCTGATGATAACAAAGACTTCTCATTGTTTTTGTCAAATTGGTGGTGGTGTGTCTTAGGCTTTCTCCTTGGGTAGCTTCCTGTCATGTGAGCCTTGTGAAGACTAATCACTATGCTGATGGTGGTAGGTGGTAGTTTCCTCTAGGAAGTTTGAGATACAGTGTAGACAACTAAGGGAAAAATTATTTGGGGAATTTTAGGACCACCAAAGGGCTCTCCAGGACTGTGGGGACTGGTGGAGTAGGAGTGAGAGTTTAGAGAACTAAGTAAGAGTAATGGGTTAGGACCCAGGTTCAGGATTAAGTCAGTCCTGAGGATTCTCCTATAAGCCAGGTATAAACCAGAACTACAGGTCAGCCATGCCTAGGCACAGCCTTCTATCCCTCACCTTATGCTTTCTATTTCTGTAAATTTCATAAATGGTCTTATTCAAGTCTTCAGCTGGTGACTCCAAAATCTGTCTCGAGAATTGACCCCATTGACCCCACTCCCAGCTTCCAGGCCCTTGTCGCAGTTTCCTGTTGTGGGTTTTCATTTGATTGTGCCATGGATACCTCAGGCTGTGACTGAAACTGCATTTATCAAAGTCTTCCTCATTAAAAAGAAGAAAAAAGAAGGAAGGAAAGAAGGAAGGAAGGAAGGGAGGGGGAGGGGGAGGGGGAGGGGGAGGGGGAGGGGGAGGGGGGGAGGGGAGGGGAGGGGAGGGGAGGGGAGGGGAGGGGAGGGGAGGGGAGGGGAGGGGAGGGGAGGGGAGGGGAGGGGAGGGGAGGGGAGGGGAGGGGAGGGGAGGGAAGGGAAGGGAAGGGAAGGGAAGGGAAGGGAAGGGAAGGGAAGGGAAGGGAAGGGAAGGGAAGGGAAGGGAGGCTTGCATACAAAATTGTCCTTATTTCTATTATTTTTTTCTTATCATAATGAGTAAGTACCATTCTCCATCTAGTTGCTCAACTGAGAAATTATAGGCAGTTCTCTTCTCACTCAAAAAGTGCCCTACATTCTACCTCTTTCATAATTCCTCTCAAATATGTCCTCTCTACTTTAGCCCAGTTTTGTTTTCTGTTTTATCTTCATTGCTTTGAACATTTTCTGGCACATAGTAGGAATTCAGCAAATATTTAATGAGTGAAAGAACAAAGAAAATAAAGCCACTGGCCCTGTAGGAAACAGTTAATTTAGGAAACAGACACAACTTTAAGAGCCATTTTAAAAAGAAATACATTTTGGAAAACATTCAAGAGAAACTTTTATCCATTAAGCAGGGCAGGCTGCTATGAAAAAGGAACAGTCTGAGGAAAAGAACAATTTCTTGGAAGTGGCAAATTTAAAAAATGGCAATGGGCAGGTTGAATAATAAAACTGACAGCTGAAGATCTAATTAATAATCTGGACGATAAAGTGGGGAAAAAAGTCTCTTAGGAATAGTGCAAAATAGCAGACAGAAATTATGACAAAAGTTACACAGTGGTTCCACAAGAAAATAAAGCAAAGTGTTCCAAAGGGGGGAAAACTTTGAACCATAATTCTTATATCCAATTAAAATCTCAATTGAGTATGCAAAAAAAAAAAAGGTTTGCAGGATGAAATGGACACCATGAAAAGGAGAAACTTGGTATGGCTGAGCAGTGAGGGAAGCTAGAAAGAATTAAAAGTTGAAACATTAAGCTAACACTTGGGAGAGACTTCTTTCAGTGGCAAAGTATAGTAACAGGTTTATACTTCCTTCTTTATAGATCCTTACATTGCTTACTCTTGTAGTAAACAGTATTTACATAAACACATTGTTAATGTTCTCTAGATTGTAGTTTTTAGATCCATGTGTGATAAAGCATGGAGGACTTGATCATAGTTAGAGAACAACGCTATACACATTGACAATGTCTAAATAACATTCCTTCTAAAATCTTGGAAGTTGGGTGAGTGAATATGTTGGAAAACATAAAAGGCTAAATAAATTCCCCATTTTCTCACAGTGAGTAGTTAATATATCAAGTATACAAGTTTACATATGTTAAAATCATAATAAAAGCAACGACAGGCATGTGAGGGAGAGGGTGGAAGGTAATGTGAATGTTCTGAAATCTTAATCTTTATATGTAGGGAGCCCAAATCAATAAAGGCTATAATGATAATGATGAGAAAAACTAAAAAACAAAAACACACAAACACCTTAGCTTCTGGGAAGTAAGAGTTCTATGTTCCTGTGTACTATTCTATTTGCAGTTTGTTCTTTAAGTATGTGCATACAATAGCTATCATTTAAAAATCTACGGTCATGAAAGCTAATGAAGAAGTCAATAGCTTAGTATACAGAAATAAACTAATATTTGTGAAGTGTCTGACACAGAGAAGGCACACAATTAATTATAGTGTTATGGCTGTTACTACAAATTTTATTTTTATATGTGGTAGCTGATGTCAGCTTGGTTCTCACTGCTCTTTCAGATATAAGTATAATTTGGGTCAAACCAATATTGTGCTTTGTAGTAGCCTAGAGTGTGTCCCGTGGTTTCTGCAGATGTCACAGCATCTTCTGGTGGCTGTCACTGTGAATGGGCTCCTTCTTCCACTGAACTATGTCAGTTTCTAGTCTCATTGCGCTGTTTGCCATCCCAGTTCTCATTTTGTTTAATTAGGTGCTGAATTCAATCCAGTTCTGTGATTTCTACTAAAAACACCCACTCACATGACATCTTTGCATTTGTAAGTTTGAGGAAGTTGAAGAAAGTTAACTGACAGGGACAGCTTACATCACCATGATGCCATTTCAAGTTGAATATTGGACATCACCCCTGGCCACTGATCGGCCGTAGCTTCACCGCATATTAGACTGTGGTCTTGCCTGGCCGTTGTCTCCTCTGTCTCTCTTTTCATCTCCCACTTCTGATTGCTTGGGGGAGCTTGAGGTCCCTTTTATTTTATTCTCAGGACTCTCTGACTCCTACTCTCAGACTTGCCTCCAGACCCTCCTTGGCAGAGCCTACTCCATGAAGATGGGCAACAGATCAAGGGTCTTTGGGTCACAGAATCCACTAGAGAAGTTAGTGGTGGCAATAAGGAACACTTTTTCTTTCTATTGTTTAGGCATATAGCAATAGCTAACCAAGCCGATTTTTATATTCACTATATTTTCTCACTGCCATCTACTCTCCTCATCATCAGAGAGATATAGTAGCAAAAATTCACCTGAGTATCATTTAAAATAAAAGACTGTTTTAAAACTGTGTCTTCACACCTAATAACTGCCCATTTCATTTTTAAAAAGGATACTGGTAAAATGTGGCCAATATACAATTATACAGAAATGTATTTAAATAAACATTAGTGGGAAAGTTGGTTTTAATGGACTATAATTGTCCAATTGCAAATGAAATGTACAAACATGGAGCTTTATAAATGGGATAAGGCAGAGAAGATCCTGTGAGACTATGGTTGGCATATTTTAAGTCTCAGTTGCCTTTCTCTAAGCTTCAGAGAAACCATTTCTTCATGCATTAATTGAAATGTTATACAGGGTGGGGCAAAAGTAGGTCTATGGTTGTTCATATGGAAAGTAATACAATAATTAATAAATAATAATACAAAAATAAACTCTGTTTCATGTACTCACAACTTTAAACCTACTTTTACCCCACCCTATATTTATCTTGGTTTATTTCTTTGCCAGGTTGAACATGCAACACCTGCTGAGACCCATGAAGATGGAGCGGTAAAAACATCAGAGGATAAGATATAATAATGACTGATATAACCATTATTATTAACATCCATGTTCTGCAGATTGATGCTGGCTATTAGAAAGTAGCAATGACTCTGATGGGAAATTAGCTTTATGAAGAGACAGGACATGATTGCCTCTACAGTGTGATTCTGGGGTACATCCCTGCCACACTCAAAGAAATCTCTCTCATTCTTGAAATGCCTACAATCCCACTGTTAGAGATTCATTCCTTGTGCTAAAAAAATTTTCCCTTGGAAAGTATAAAGAATATTGAGAAATAATATAAAGCTGTAATGTGATTGAGTTGGTCAGATCCTTTCCTGAGAACAGTTTTATAGAAAAAGGAAACAGACAAGTGGAAGCAGTGGCTGCCTATGGTGAAGAGCAGGAGAGGCCACAATAAGAAAAGGAAAACAAGATTTAGAAAAAGGGATGCTGGCAGAGGGGAGGGGTAATGAAGATAAATTTGGTTGCTTCATAATGCTGTCTAGAGCTAGCTGCTTCTCAGTGAATCATTTACAGGCAGCAGAGATGTGGGATCTTAAATTCTTCTAATTTATGGGAATTTGCCAGTAAATGTAACTCACTGTTCCCTCAAATCACTTTTAATAGTAGTTAGAATGCCCACTATGTATCAGAAATGACCTTTCAGATTTATGGAGAAAAGGTGTATTGTTCATGTAATTAACTTTATGATGTATTTTCTATTAAAAGGCTGAAGGCAAACATGTTTTGGAGAAGGAAATAGCATCATTAAAGGCAAAATTAGAGAATGAGAAAAAGTTCAAAGAAAGGTACTGGAAATAATGATTCATAACTGTTCATTTGTAGCTAATACAAAATTTAACCATTTATAAATTTATCACAGGTTTCAGAAGGAAGCAGACCGGATAAGCAAAGCCTGGGAAAAGAAATTCCAGATTCTCAGGAACAGGTATAGTGTGGTGGTATATACAAATTCTAGTTATAAAAATGTGACTAATCTTTTAAGGAAACGAGGGGGAATTTTTTGGTACATGTTAATTAATAGAAAATGCCCTCAGACACTTCTAGCAAGAAGTGCAAAATAATTGGCCTAAAACAGAAGAGTAGTCAAAGTCACTTCAAGGAAAAAATAATTTAAAGCTCTGTTTCATTTCCAATGTCAATGTTTCCACTTTTAAAAGATCAACAGGACAGACAATCCCTATTGATGCCTGGTTTAATCAGACCTACATAGCCATCTTTCTTCAAAAGGCTGTTAAAATGTTTTTCTGCTCATTTGCACATATTCATATGTAACTGGTCTATATCTTCTTTGCAAAATTGCTTTATATACTAGATCCCCTTCCCTTTTTCAGACACAACACCAACTCCTTAATTCTCAGATCTAATTTTCATTCAGATAATTATTTTAATTTCTCTTCCCTATGTCATCTTTTCTTTTTAAAGATGGAGAAAGTAAAAAGAAATGAAGAAAGTAGCACTAAAGTACTGAAAAAGCTAAAAGCAATGCCAAGTAGAAAAAAATGCGTTTCTTTTTCTTGTCCTAGTATCTTAACATTAAGACTCTATATTCTATTGTCTTGGTTTCTGCCATAATTTCCCCTAGATTCTCTTTTTTATCACATGTTGGAAATTTCTTTGCAAGGTTTTCTCACAGTCAAACATCAAGACAGAATAGATTCAATGTTGACCTGATGTCCAAGGTCACACTTGAGGCTCATACCTGACTTCGTGGGGTGATAATGCCATACATTTGCACTGCTTTTCATAAGCATACACTGTGTGTGTGTAAAATTCTGTACATTGCTGTATACATGGCACTAAAATAATTCAGGTGTCACATTGAGAATCCGCATAACAGAAATACTACCGGATGACAGGTGAAGGTTCTCCTCTGTGTGGAAAAACGTTCTGCTTTCCACTCCCGCTGGTGTTTCACATCTGTGCTGATAACTACTTTGTGCTCTGAAAAAATGCCCATATTAATACTTGCCCTGATCTCTCACAGAGTTATCGCAAGGAGACCCTATAGATACAGGTGAAATGAGAGACTGAGAACCAAGGAAAGTTTAAATGCCCACTTAATTTCATTTCCCTGCGAATGGAATTCGGGTTCTCTCTAAAGCTGAGCAGAATGTCTTCCCCTTCCTTATTTCTAAGGAGCCCACGTTCATCCTAAGGTTTACCCTGTGTCTGTTCCTGTGGGATTCATCCTGTTCTCAGTGACCATTTATAGGAATGTCTCAGTTTCACTTCAGACTGATTTGCTGTTAACCAAGGTGTTGACAATCATATTCCTCATTTTAGTCTCTCCAGACTTTCTGTTGATATCTAAATATTTAGGGCTACAGGAGGTATTATTGCACCCTTTCTGTATGTTTTCTCATTTAATTGACTGACTAGAGCATAGTGTTGGGACGTAATGCATCATGCCTCTCTGGTTTGGTTTGATCACCAAGTGTTAATTCAAGGTGATGCGTGCAACCCCATAGAGAGTGTATGTATCCAGAGTGCTGTGTCACGGCGTGGTGTGGAGATTAATTGTACAGTTGCAGACTTGTGTGTGCTAAAATCGTTATTTCACTTCACAATAACAGATTGTAGATCAGCAACAATCATTTTTGTTTAGCAGAAGAAAAAAATTTACTTAGCCAGTTAATGTAACAGTTTAATCCAGTGATTTCTCAGCCAATTCATGATTTATATTCATTCCCAGCCAAATTTAGAGCTTCTTCTCCATGCTCCTTTTTTGTTTCTGCAGAGTTGGCTCTATTTCCAGGAAGAATGAACTTAAGCAGTTTTGACAAAGGCAGGGGCTAGTCCTTCCTCTTAACATGGCATGCCTGGCTCAGCTGCTGATGTCATCATTGCCTTTTTTCTTGGCACAAATGGTGCACAGGTGTGGCACATCAGCCCAGGAATAGATCACTACCTGGGTGATGCCACAGTGATGCAACCACTCCCATCTCAACCACAGGAGTTGGTCCTTAGGGACCTTTCTGAGCCAGGATACAAAATCAGTATACAAAAATCAGTTGTGTTTATTTTTTTTTCTTTCCAGTTGTGTTTCTGTACACTAACAGCAAACTCCCAGAAAGAGAAATAAAAACCAATTCCATTTACAATTGCATCAAAAAGAATGAAATACTTAGGAATAAATGTACCAAAGAAGTGAAAGACCTATACAGTGAAAATTATGACATTGATGAATGGGATTGAAGAAGACACGAAGAAATGGAAAGGCCCTCTGTGCTCATGCATCGGAAGAATTAATATTCTTAAAATGTCCATACTATCCAAAGCCATCTATAGATTCAATGCAATCCCTATCAAAATTCCAATGGAATTTTTCAAAGAAATAGGAAAAACAATTCTAAAATTTGTATTGAACCACAAAAAACCTGCAAATAGCCAAAACAGTTTTGGAAAAGAACAAAGCTGAAGGCATCATGCTTCCTGATTTGAAACTATAGTATAAAGCTATAGTACTCAAAACAATAGGGTACTGGCATAAAAGGTACTGGCATAAAAACAGACACAAAGATCAATGGAAAAAGAGAGAACCAAGAAATAAACCCACACATATGGTCAATTAATTTATGACAAAGGAGCCAAGAATTCTCAGTAGGGAAAGGACAGACTCCTCAATGAATGGTATTGGAAAAATTGGACAGCCACACCCAAAAGAATGAAACTGGAAGCCTATCTTATACCATATACAAAAGTCAGCTCAAAATGGATTAAGTCTTAAATTAAGATCTGAAATGAAACTTCTTAGAAGGAAACAGAGAGAGTAAACTTACTGCTATTGGTTTTGACAGTGATATTTTGGATTTGAAACAAAAAGCAAAGGCAACAAAAACAAAAATGAACAAATGGGACTACATCAGACTAAAAAGCTCCTGCACAGCAAAGGAAGTCATCATCAAAATTAAACTGCAACTTACAGAATGGGAGAAAATACTTGGAAATCATATATCTGATAAGGGGTTAATATAAAAAAATATATAAAGAACTCACACAACTCAATAGCAAACAACAGCAACAAATGGCAAAAGCAAGCAAACAAAAACACACACACCCAAACAATACAATTAAAAAAATGAGCAGAGGAACTGAATGGACATTTTTCCAAACAAGACATACAGATGTCCAACAGTTACATGAAGAGATGCTCAAAATCATTAATCACCAGGGAAATGCACATCAAAATCACAATAGGGTATCATCTCACACCTGTTAGAATGGCTATCATCAATAAATAAAAAAACGTATTGATGAGGATGTGGAGAAAAGTGAGCAAGTGAATACTTGTGTACTGTTGGTGGGGATGTAAATTGGTGCAGCCACTATGGAAAATAGCATGGAGGTTCTTTAAAAAATTAAAAATAGAACTACGATATGATTCATCAATCTCACTTCTGTGTATATATCCAGAAGACAAGAAAATAGGATACTGACGATATAGCTTCAATTCCATGGTCCATTGCAGCATTATTCATTATATAACATATTTTTACAAACGTTAGAATCATCTTGTACAAATTAGTCTGCAATTTGCCCTTTTTACTTAACACTCTATTTTAGACAGCTTTCCTCATCAGGACACTGAGATACACCTCCTTCATTTTAATGGCTACATGGTCCTTTTATATATGTGCATTATAATTTATCTAACTAGTTAGGCTGATTAATTTTTTCCATTATAAACAATGCTGCATTGAATATTCTTGGTTTTTCTTAATATACTATTGCTATTACTTCTGTAATAGTAATGCCTTGAAGTAGTTTTGATGGATCAAAAGATGTACAGTTTTGCTTGGCCAGTGTGATTCAGTTGTTGAGTAGGTCATGGTTCCATTCCCCGTCAGGGCACACGCTCAGGTTGCAGGCTTGCTCCCCAGGAGGGAGCCAATCAATGATTCTCTCTCATCATTGATGTTTCTATATCTCTCCATTCCTCTCTCTGAAATAAATTTTTAAAATCATATTTTTTCAAAAAGGGTGTACAGTTTTTTTAAACAAATTTTTAAAAAATGCTAATATACTTAAATTCTCTTTGTACCCTCACTCTAGTCCTATTCCTCTCATTTCTTTCTCAGACATCAACATAATAAATTTAGTGTTTATTGTTCCTTTGACATTTTTAAACTTTTTTTTTTACTATAAATTTATAGCTGAGTAAAGATAAATAATAAAAAGTATTTTGTGTGCTTTAAAACTGTAATGTACACCCAGAGAAACAAGATGGCACGTAGGTAACAGCTGCACCCGCCGCCTCCCGCAACCACATCAAAATTACAACTAAAATACAGAACCACCATCCCTCAGAGCCTCCTGAGATCCGGCTGAACAGAAGCCCCACAACCAGGGAGCTGGAGAAGCACCGAGACCGGCAGGAGGGGCGCAGACGCGGGCGGATCGGGGCTGAATCGCAGAGAAGGGGCTGCGGGCCCACACCCGGGCCGAGGTTGAAACCTGGGAGGGAATCTCAGTGGCAGAGTTTTCCCAGAGGAGTGAGGGTCCCAGCCCCACAGCAGGCCCCCGGCCCAGGGCTCCAGGGCTGGGAAGAGCCGTCCCCACAACTCCGGGCTGTGAAACCAGCGGGGACTGTCCCTGAGGGTCGCGGAGGCTGCGGGAGCCCCAGCAGCTCCTCTCAAAGGGCCCGCGCACGGACTCACTCGGACGTTCCCTCTGAGCCCAGCGCCGGGCAGCAGCCTGAAAGGACCCGGGACACTCGGGGAGGAACTAACCTGCCTGAGATCCGGGCGAGAGCTGGAGGGGCGGCTTCCTCCCAGGCAGAAGAGCTGCAGAGGCCATGGCTCCTTTGGCGAGTCCTCCCCACACAGCCGGCAGGCAGACGCCATATTTGAATCAACAGCTCCTGCCTCACACCTTTGGCCCCGCCCCATGATCCTGGAGGCCCCGCCCCGGGATTCCCGGAGGCCCCACCCCTCCCCACCTGCAGCTCATCCAGGCCATTTCCAGGGGCTTTTCTATGCAATGGGCCTTTCGAGCTTCATGCTTAGGACTTTCCTAAAATCTCTCAAATAAGCAGCAGCATGCCCCATATGGCTTGATAAGTGGCCCCAGGCCTGGCACTAGCGGCAGCTGCACTGGCTCATAGCTTGGCCTCTCCTGGACACCTCCAAGCCCAGTACAAGTAGCGGCCAACTACAGTTTGTTGTGTAGCTCATGCTGGGTGGCCCTGGGCAAGGCACTGGCACAGGCTCACTCTGCACCTCCCAGGAGGCTCCAGAGAGAGTGCACCTGGTGGTCAGACTCAACCACACTGGATTACAACCCTACCACATCCACGAGTGACACTCGAGGGGTGCACTTGGTGAACACCAAAGCTCCACTGAAGTAAATCCTGATCCATAAGGGTGTCTTCAGCACAGCAGCTCTCTGGCTGTAGTTGCAGCTGGTCCTCACAGCTGATTGGCCTGGGGGTCAGTTCCTCCCAGGGATGCCAACAGCAACTAAGGCTCAACTACAACAGGACAGTGCACACAGCCCACACAGGGGAACACCTAGAAGGCCCAGCTCAGGTGACTGGGGAGGCTGAGCCACTGGACCCTACAGGACACCTACTACACAAAGCCACTCTACAAATTCCGGGAGACATAGCAGCTGTACCTAATACATAGAAATAAACACCTGGAAGCAGCCAAAATGTGGAGGCGAAACATGTCGCAAAGGAAAGAACAGAAGAAATCTCTAGAAGAGGAACTAAATGAAATTGATCCAAGCAAGCTAACAGATAGAGTTCAGAATTTTGTTTATAAGGATGTTTAAGCAGATGGTTAGGGAAATAACTGAGGAAATCAATAACATAATAAAGTACCGATTTGAAATGAAGGCTACAGGAACTGAAATGAAGAATAATTTACAGGGAATCAGCAGTAGAGTAGAGGACGCTGAGAATCAAATCAGCAATTTGGAACATGAGGAAACAAAAAACACCCAACCAGAAGAGCAAAAAGAAAAAAGAATCCAGAAATATGAAGATAGTATAAGGAGTCTCTGGGACAACTTCAGGAGGCCCAACATTTGTATTATTGGGTGCCAAAAGAGGCCCAACATTTGTATTATTGGGGTGCCAGAAGGGGAAGAAAGAGACCAAGAAATTGAAAACCTATTTGAAAAAATAATGACAGAAAACTTCCCCTACCTGGGGAAAGAAATAGACTTACAAGTCCAGGAACCACAGAGGGTCCTAAACAAGAGGAACCCAAAGAGGCCCACAGCAAGACACATCATAATTAAAATGCCAAAGGTTAAAGACAAAGAGAGAATCTTAAAAGCAGCAAGAGAAAAACAATTAGTTACCTACAAGGGAGCACCCATTCAACTGTCAGCTGATTTCTCAACAGAAACTTTGCAGGCCAGAAGGGAGTGGCAAGAAATATTCAAAGTGATGAAAAACATGGAACTATAACCAAGATTCCTTTACCCAGCAAAGCTATCATTTAGAATTAAAGGTCAAATAAAGTGCTTCATAGATAAGAAAAAGCTAAAGGAGTTCATCACCACCAGACCGGCACTACAGGAAAAGTTGAAGAGTCTTCTTTAAGAAGAAGCTAATGAACAAAAGAATCTGACAAACTAAATAGATCCAGAGACATTGACACATGCAACAGATGATCATATTTCAGAGGAAAGAGGAAAGGGGGGTGGAGGGTGGGAAGAGATTAACCAAAGAAGTTATATGCATATATGCATAACCCATGGACACAGTTAATAACGGAGTGAAGGCCTACGGAGGGGGTGGGAGCGAAGTGGAGGGGGTCAATTGGGGAAAATTGGACACCTGTAATACTCTCAACAATAAAGATAAATTAAAAAAATAAATAGGATTCCCAGTTAAAAATATATATATAATGTACTTTAACAATCATAATGTACTTACCAATTTTTTCACTTGTTATAATTTTGAAATTTATTCAAGTTGATACTTAAGATTTATATATTTCAAGTGTTGTTTAATATTATATATTATAAATATATTATAAATATAAACATTCTACAGTTTATTTATCCCTTCCCTTTTTGGAGCATATTTAGATTGTTTCCAGTATTTTACTAATACAAACAATGTTGCAATAAACATTCTCGTTCATATCTCTTATCTTCTTGTACAAAAATTGGGTTACAAATATATATCCCCAGGAGGAAGTTTTGAGTCATAGTGCAATTCCATCAGAATCTGCTAGGTTATGCTGAAGTAACAAACAACCGTTCATTCTGCATGTCCTGTGGCACTTTCATTGTTATCTTCTCTCTAGAGTCCAGGCTGATACAGCATTTTCTACCTAGAATATGTCTTGGCAGAGAGCAAACAATGTACCAGCGATTAAAATTTCTGCCCAGAAGTGATACAAATCACTTTCTATTCGCACTTTAGTAGACAAAACATGTCATATGGGCCTTCTAAGTTCTAGATGGTGGTAACATATTGTCCTCTCTTGGGGAGGGGCATGACAGGGATGGGTTCACCAAATATGGGCAAACAGTAATCCAGTCTTCCCTTTGGGTGGCACATCTTCGCCGTTATGAGGAGACTCAGTCAGAATTTAGTCAGGAAACACCTGAACAAAGAAATTTTATATCAAGAAGTATTAGCTCACAGAAAATGGTTAATGGTTAACTACTAAAGGAGGTAAAGAGAATTCTAAAGAACAGAGGGTAATATAATGTAGGAAGCAGCTTTTACCTCCAGGGCTGAGGAACAGTGTTCTCCACTCTGAGATTCAAACCTTGTGGCATGTGTACTTGTGGCTCACTGGATGGTGGGCAAGTTCACTGAGGTGCTGTAGGCCAGGCTGCTCAGCAGGAAATCATCATCTGAGATACCAGCAAAACTCACCACCATACATCCCTGGCACACACACATTTCCTAGGGTACAATCAATTTTTTAATTGATCTGCTCTTGAGATTATTAATCCTGTGTTCTGCTATATCCATCCTACTATTTAGTTCACCTATGGAGTTCTTAATATTATATATGGTGTTTTCAGTTCTAAAATGGCTACTCTTTTTTTTTTTAATAGATTCCATTTCTCTGCTGAAATTCTCCATCTTTTTGTCCATGTTATCCATCTTTTCTTTTATTTTCTTGTATCTTTATTATAATAGTATTAAAGTCCTTCTTTGTTACTCTATTTTTTATTCATAGAATTCCATTTTTTAGCATATATAGTAACTTACTGTATAACAACTTTGTTGATACATAGTTTACATTCCATAAAATCACTCTTTTAAAGTGTGGATTTTAGTGTATTAACAGAGTTGGGCAATCATTGCCACTCTCTAAATCAGAACATTTTCATCAACCCGAAAAGGAACCCCATACCCACTGGCAGTTGCCTCCCATTCCCCTTTCTCTCAACCACTAACAGCCACTAATCTACTTTCTGTTGCTAAGGATTTGCCTATTCTGGACATTTCATATAACTGGAATCATAAAATACATGGCCTTTTGTGACTATCTTCTTTCACTTGGCATGTTTTCAAGTTCATTTATGATGCAGAATACATCAGTACTTTGCTACTTTTGACTGACAAATATTTCATTGTAGATGATACCACATTTTTATCCATTTTTTATTTATTAGACATTTGAATTATTTCTACTTTTTGGCTACTATGAATAATGCTGCTATTGACATTCGTGTACAAGATTTAGTGTGAACATATGCTTCAAAATCTCTTGTTTATACACATAGGAAGGAATTGCTGGGTTACATGATAATTCTATGTTTACCATTTTGAGGAACTACCAAACTGTTTTCCATAGTGGCTGCACCATTTTACAATTCCACAATAAGTGAGGGTCCTGATTTCTCTCTGTCCTTTTCAACATGTTACTGTCTTTTTGGTTTTAGCCATCTTTGTAGCTATGTAGTGGTACCTAATTGTGGTTTTGATCCATGAGTCACACAACTAACCTCTTCTAAGAGCCCCCCACCTCCCACCCCATGTGAGTGAATACTGCAATTATTTTTTCTCCCTGCTTGCTAGCCAAAGGTTGCCCAGCATGTACTTGGCTTTCTCTGCAGAGCATGCTTTCCTGATAGTGAATCTCTTAATTTTAGCATTATTTGCAATATAGATAGACTAAGAATTTTTTAGATTTTTAATAAGTTTGTTTGCTTCAATACATTGTAATCATTATTTTTGATGCTTAATTTCTCCAATCTTAAATTAATTGGAGCCCTTTAAAATTGACTACTTTGGGTTTTTTGACATAATCTTTGATGGCTCCCTTAATAATAAAATGTCTCAGGCTCATTTTGTACATTTATTGCTTCAGTTCTAGAAACAACCATTTTTGAAAAATGCCCTATTCGTTTTAGGAAGAAATCTTTAAAACTATGGCCTGGGCCCTCGGGGTGCTCACTGATACTGTGTTGCCATTACTTCTTCGTCTTTCAGGGCTGGAAAGTATGTAATTTTAAAAATGAAAGAATAAATTCATACTCATTTTAGAAGTTTTACTTGTATTTCTTTGCTGAAAATTCTAGTTCTTAACCACATGAACATCATGCTGGTTTGCTTTATCCCATGATTTGTATATAATCTAATTTCACTGTTGCTTTTATTTCAGCTTTCATGTCCTTAAGAATGAGATGTTTACTAGACATACATTGTACCGTCAGTTTGCAGTGCTTGCTGATACATCTTTCAATTGTATTGTAAGTACATATGATGTTTAGATGCTATCTGTCTCTTTGATATCTGCACATGACTCTCTGTTTTTATTTAACATTTATTGAACCCCTGCCCTTACAGGCTCTGGAGATAGTACATGACAGCCACTCTGCTAGATATTGAGGGCAGAAGATGAGTGCCTGAACCCAAATAGCTCAATTTGGTGTGAGATAGATGTGTAAACAAGTTGTTACAATGCAATATAGTTGAGCTATAACAGAGGCAAGTGAAAATTTCAAAGGAGGGAGGACTCATTCCAGTTGGGAAGTAACTGTCAGTCGGACTATTTGTGGGGCATTGATAGAATGTTGGGACATATCAAAGCTCAAGATCCAAGTAGCCAGTCATTTCCAAAGGGTCAAAGAAGATTAAAGAATCTGTCCCCGGTACCATGCCATTCATTTTCATATTAGAAGTCACTTGTAGATAAAGCCCAGTCCTAAAATAGGCAAATTTTTAAGCTGTTAACTTAATGATTTTACTTGAGGATTGTAAAGGTAAATCATGCCCAGTATAGAAATATATTCAATAAATTTCAAGTAAATAACTAAATTACCATGCTATAAATGCTATGATGCTAAGTGTTCTGGGGACAAGTCAAGCTTCTGGGAAAGGAAAAAAATATGTAAAATATGATCTTTTGCTTCAAGAGGCTTACAATCTAAAATCACTATCTTTTTAAATTTTTCAACATTTTTTTTCACTTAAAGACTATTTTCTAAACTTATGTAGCTGCGAGCGATCAAAGAACTTAGGGCCTTGGCAAGATAATATTGAATTAATTCGAGTATTTTTAATTTTTAAATTACAGTTGACATATAATATATTAGTTTCAGGTATATAATCCTGTGATGAGACATTTTTATAACTTAGGAAGTGATCACCTCAATAAATCTGGTACCTATCTGACACCATATATAGTTATTACAATATTATTGACTATTCTCTATGCTGTACTTTACATCCCCATCATTGTTCTGTAACTTCCAATTTGTATTTCTTAATTCCTTCACCTTTTTTAATCTATCCTCCCAAGGCCCCCTTCATCTGGCAACCATCAAAACATCCTCTCTATCTATGAGACTGTTTCTGTTCTGCTTGTTTGTTTATTTTGTCTTTTAGATTCCACATATAAGTGAAATCTGACATTTGTCTTTCTGTCTGACTTATTTCACTAAACATAATATCAGCTAGGTCCATCCATATTGTTACAGATGGCAAGATTTCATTCCTTCATTTTATTTTATTTCTTTATTTATTTTTATTTTATTATTTTATTTATTTTATTTTTTACTGATTTCAGAAAGAGGAAGGGAGAGGGAGAGAGATACATCAATGATGAGAGAGAAACATTGATTGGCTTCCTCCTGCATACCCCCTACTGGGGATTGAGCCCGCTACCCTGGCATGTGCCCTGACAGGGAATCGAACTGTGACCCCCTGATTCACGGGTTGACACTCAACCACTGAGCATCACTGGCCAAGCAAGATTTTATTCTTTTTTATGACTGAATCATATTCCATTGTATATATGCACCAAAAACAACTTCTTTATCCATTCAACTATTGATGGACACTTAGGTTCTTCCATATCTTAGCTATTGTAAATAATGCTGCAATAAGCATATAAATGCAATTTAGTGTTTTGAGTTCTTCAGATAAATACCCAGAAGTGGAGTTGCTGTGTCCTTCTTTGTCTTATGTTATAGCCTTTGTTTTAAAGTCTATTTTGTCTGGTATAAAAATTGCTACCTCAGCTTTTTTTGTTTACTTATTTCCATATTCGTGAAATATCTTCTTCCATCCTTTTACTTTAAGTCTGTGTGGTCTTTTGATCTGAAGTGAGCATCCTTGTAGACAGCAAATGTAAGGGACTTGTTTTGTTTTCTGTTGAGTCACTGTATGTCTTTTGATTGGAGCATTTAATCCATTTGCATTTAAAGTAATTGTTGATAGATATGTATTTATTGCCATTTTATTATTCATATATTTGATTCCTTCTTCTTCATCTTATTCTTATTCATATTCTTTTTTTTTTTTTTTAGTATATCTTTATTGATTTCAGAGAGAGGAAAGGAGAGGGAGAGAGAGATAGAAACATCAATGATGAGAGAGTCATTGATCAGCTGCCTCCTGCATGCCCCAGACTGGGAATTGAGCCCGCAACTCGGATATGTGCCCTGACTGGGAATCGAACCCCGATCACTTGGATCCTAGATTGACCCTCAACCTCTGAGCCACACCCGACTGGGCCTTATTCCTATTCCTATTCCTATTCCTATTCCTATTCCTATTCCTATTCCTATTCCTATTCCTATTCCTATTCCTATTCCTATTCCTATTCCTATTCCTATTCCTATTCCTATTCCTATTCCTATTCCTATTCCTATTCTTCTTATTCTTATAAGACCCTTTAACATTTCCTGTAATACTGGTTTGATGGTGATAGACTCCTTTAGCTTTTTCTTATCTGGGAAGATCTTTATATGTCTTCTGATTCTAAATGATAGCTTTGCTGAGTAGAGTAATCTTGGTTGTAGATTCTTACTTTTCATCACTGTGAATATTTCTTGCCACTCCCTTCTGGCCTGCAAAGTGTTGAGAAATTAGCTGAAAGTCTTATGGGAGCTCCGTTGCAGGTAACTAACTGCTTTTCTCTCTCTGCTTTTAAGATTCTCTCTTTGCCTTTAACCTTGCTTTTTAATTATAATGTGTCTTAGTGTGGGCCTCTTTGGGTTCACTTGGTTTAGGACTCTGAGCTTCCGGCTTGTAGGTCTATTTCCTTCACGAGGTTAGGGAAGTTTTCTCTAATTTTTTCAAATAGTTTTTCAATTTCTTACTCTCTCTTCTCCTTTCAGTACTCCCATGATGTGAATGTTGGTACACATGAAGTTATCCCAGAGGCACCTTACTCTATCTTCATATTTTTGGATTCTTTTATCTTTATGCTGTTCCTATTCCCTGTTTTTTGCTTTCTTATATTCCAAATCACTGATTTAATACTCAGCTTCATCTACTCTTCTGTTGATTTCCTGTAAATTATCCTTTTTTAAAATATGTTTTTATTAATTTCAGAGAGACAAAGGGAGAGGGAGAGAGAGATCGAAACATCAATGATGAGAGAGAGATATTGATTAACTGACTCATGCACGCCCCCTGCTGGGAATCAAGCCCACAACCCTGGCATGTGCTCTGGCTGGGAATCGAACTTCTGTCTCTGGGATCCCAGATGATGCTCAACTGCTGAGCCATGCTGGCCAGGCCCTGTAAATTATTCTTCATTTCAGTTAGTGTATCATTCATTTCTATCTGTCTCTTTTTTATGGTTTCTATGTACTTTTTCATGCTGTTGAAGTTCTCACTAAGTTTCTTGATCATCCTTATAACCATTGTTTTGAACTCTGTATCTTTTTTGAACTTTGCTTGCCTCCTTTTTATTTAGTTCTTTTTCTGGAGAT
Source organism: Miniopterus natalensis (assembly GCF_054644295.1). Lineage (NCBI taxonomy): Eukaryota > Metazoa > Chordata > Mammalia > Chiroptera > Miniopteridae > Miniopterus > Miniopterus natalensis. The sequence continues at coordinate 122,730,750 of NC_142081.1, read as the reverse complement.
TTTTCTTGTCCTTTCATTTGGGGCCTGTTTCTTTGTGTCCTCATTTTTGGCTGCTTCCCTGTGTTTTTTTTTCTATGTACTATTTAGAGCTGCTTCATCTTCCAGTCTTGGTAGAGTGGCTTTATGTAGTAGATGTTCTATAGGACCCAGTGGCACAGCCTTCCAGGTCACCTGAGCTGGATGCTCAAGTTGCATCCCCTCCCTCACACCCTGTTGGCTGTATGCACTGTCCTGTTGTAGTTGAGTGTTGATTGCTATTTGTGCATCACTGGTAGGGACTGACCACAGACAGACTAGCTGTAAGGACTGACTTTGACTATACAGCTATACAGGAGCCTACCCCAAGATTCTTTTCAGTGGGGCTTTGGTGTCTGCCAAGTCCCCCCCTTCAGTGTGTTACTTGTGGTGGTGGTTGGGTTGTAATCTGGTGTGGTCTGAAGCTGTTCACTGGGTGCACCACTGGCTCTGGGGCCTCACGGGAAGTGCAGGCTAAGGTTAGCCACTACCTGTGCTTGGCCTGGGGCCACCTGGTATAAGCTACAGAGCAACCTGCAGATGGCTGCTACTTGTGCTGGACTTGGAGGTGCCCAGGAGAAGCCAAGCTGTGAACCAAGGCTGGCTCCTTCTAGTGTCAGGCTTGGGGCCACTTAGCAAGAGCTACAGGGTATGCAAACACTATATGCTTTTTGTTTAAGAGATTTTAGGAAAGTCCAAAAAACAAGCCAATAAAGGGCATTTGTATGAAAAAGCCACTGAAAGTAGCTTGGATGCGTCCACATGTTGGGTGGGGCCAGGTCTTGGGGAATCTCCAGGGGGGGGCAAAAAGTATTAGCCAGGTTGATGGAGAATCAGATATGGTGCCAGCTCTGTCTGGGAGAGGGCTCAGAAAAAGAACAGGGTCTCTGCCAGTAATTCGGTCTGGGAGAAACTATCCTTCTTGCCCTCGTCCTAAAGCCAGACAATTCAGTTCCTCCCTGTATGTCCCTGGTGCCTTTTGAGCTGCTGCCCCAGTGCAGGAGCTCAGACAGAGAGAGTCTGAGTAAGTTTGTACGTGGTCCCTTTAAGAGGAACATCTGGGCCCTGGTCAGGTAGCTCAGTTGGTTAGAGCATCATTCCAATACATCAAGGTTGCGGGACAATCCCTGGTCAGGGCACATACAAGAATCAACCACTAAATGCATAAATAAGTGGAACAACAAATTGATGTTTTGCTCTCAGTCTCTCTCTCTTCCTCTCCCTCTCCCTTCCTCTCTCTCTAAAAATCAATAAAATTAAAATTAAAATTACAATTAAGAAGAACACCTGGGACTCCAGCAGCCTTCTGTCTCACTCAACTACAGTCCCTGCTGGGGTTTTTTGGTTTGTTTGTTTGTTTTTAAAAAATATATATTTATTGATTTCAGAGAGGAAAGGAGAGGGAGAGAGAAAGAAACATCAATGATGAGAGAGTTGTCATTGATCGACTGCCTCCTGCATGCCCTTGACTGGGGATTGAGCTGCAACCTGGGCATGTGGCCTGACCAAGAATCAAACCTTGATCTCCTGGATCCTAGGTCAATGCTCAACCATTGAGCCACACCCAGCGGCGTTGACCCTGCTGATTTTTACAGCTAGAAGTTATGGGACCTTCTCTTCTTGGCACTAGTACTCTTAGCTGGGGGTCTGGTGTGGGGCTGGGACCTGTCGCTTCTCCAGGGGAACCTCTGTAATATTTTAAATAACAACAACAAAAAAGTATTTTATGAAAATTTGGAAAAAAACACACACGAAAAAAAACAACAACATTCTTGTACAAGTCATTTGGGGAAGTAAGTTTTTGTAACTCTCAGGCTGGGACATAAGAGTATGTATATTTAACTTTATAAGAAACTGTCAATATTCCAAAGCAATTATATCATTCTACCCTCCCACCAGCAATGTTGAAGGGTTCCTTTTGCTCCACATTGGCACCAACTTGATATTGTCAGTTTTTAAATTTTAGCTATGCTAAAATACTAACTCACTGAAGCTTTAACTTGTATTTCCCTGATAAATAATGTTGATCATCTTTTCATGTGCTTATTGGACATTCTTAGATCTTCTTTTGTAAAGGTACTTTCAAGACTTTTTTTAAAATTGTAGTAAAATAGCCTAGCTGGGCATGGCTCAGTGGTTGAGCGTTGACCTAAGATCCAGTCGATCGGGGTTCGATTCCCGGTCAGGGCACATGCCCGCTTGCGGGCTCGATCAATGACTCTCTCATCATTGATGTCTCTATCTCTCTCTCCCTCTCCTTTCCTCTCTCTGAAATCAATAAAGATATATTTAAAAAATAAAAATTAAAAAAATAAAATTGTAGTAAAATACACATAACATAAAATTTACCATCTTAACCATTTTTAAGTGCACAGTTCAATGACTTTAAGACCATTCACATTGCTGTGGAACAAATCTCCAGAAACCCTTTTTTCTTACAAAACTGAAACTCTGTACCCATTAAACAACAAATCCTTCCACCACCACCAATTTGCCTATTTTTAATTATTTTGAGCTTTTAAATTTTTTCTTGAATTTTCTCTCATAGTAGCCTGAATAAGGAAAAGGCCTATTCCATGGGTTTAAAAGAAAAGATTTCCCTAGCTATATTTGAGCAAATAAGTTAAGAGCATAGTTTTCATATCTTGGGAACTAAGGGCTGAAGAACATTCTACATTTATTTGATTTGGTAATTATTTCCCCTTGACAGCACAGTGTATACCTTTGTGTCTTTCAGAAATTAAAACCTTTAATTGTGCAGTCTAAAGTGAGCTTGGCAAGAGAGTCTTTGTCTTCTACAACTGATATTCCTTCATCTTCGGTAGGTAGATTATTTTTTCCCCTATGAAACATTTAATCAGTCAATATTTTTCAGCCACAATAATGAAACTTTTTGGTTTAATCTATAGATAGAAGACAAATACATGGATACAACCAGTGATAAAAAATCCTCTCTGACTTCATCAAAAGGTAAAAATATTGTTGGAAAAAAGTTTCACACAGAATGAATGGGTACTTAGTCTAGAATAGCATTGCTTTTCTTTGTTATACTGAGGTGTTTGGTATTCTGGGTGAATGTATGACTTTTTTTGGATAATTTATAAAATTAACCCCTAGATATGCTGAATAAAAAATGCTAATATGTATTTCTGGATATTGATTGCTGTTAATTGAAAATGAATTTAGTATATTTCAAAACTATAAACTGTCACAATTGGAATTCTGTTTGATTTTTATTATTTAACTGCCCACCAACCTAATGCTCCTGTTAAATTCCTATTTTTCCAACTTAAAATTTAAAAAAATTTTTAAGTATAACTTTCTAACATGCTTTATCTCCTCTCAGTCCCTACAGGGCTTCAAATTGGGACTTTTGAGACTGGAAGTATGTTTTGTCCATAAGCTTCTATAAGTCTTTGGGGTACAACCATACTTCCTTTTAAACTTAGAAACCAAAATACAAACCCTCCTGATCACTTTCCTTAATTGTCTGTTATAAGTAGTTGAGCTGAGGGTGTTGAGTGGCAGAGTGATTAAGTACAATTAAAGAAATTCATCATTTAAAGCTGTTAGTAGGCTCTATTAAACAAGTTAGATTAACAAAATATGACATTATTAGTCTGAATTATTATTATTGATGATAACCAAAGGATGTCCGTAATTTTTAATTTTTCATGTCTGGGAATGTTTAAACATAGGCTTTTATAATAAATCTTTATACAAGGGAGAAGTGTGTGATATGAGTTTAAATCCTGAACCCCGATTTTAAATTCTTCTACTTTTTGCAAGGTAAATTCAACTTTAGCACAGAGGAACCTCTGTTCTGGGCCTCCACAGAATGGAGAAGCTATTTCTTAGTGCTTATATGTGTTGGCAGTATCTGTTCCAGAGGTGTCTGCCATGGGTACAGAGGACTCTTTCAGCAGTCACAGTGCTGGTTGCTTCCTGGGTTGGCATTTAGATTACAGTAAAGCTCAGACTGGACTCTACAGTGCGCGGCTACTACCTTTCAAAGGTATCAGCATTTAAATAAGTGATTAGATCTGTTGAGTTGTTGGAAATTCCAATCATACAGTAAGTTATTTCTCAAACATTGTAATATATTAGGAGAGGAGAGACTGTCATATTTAACATGAAAATATAGCTTGTTGATTTGTAATCTATGGTTGGCCTGAAATCTTAATTACAAAGTTTAATTAGCAGCAGCATTTCATCCTACAAAAATTTCAGCTGAGGAGTTTGCATCCAAAACTGATTTTCCTCACCCAAACAAACCATTTTTCAAAGGGCCTTCTGAAGTAGTACAAATGGACAGCTGAAACTAATGTCAGTCCCTTTCCTCAGTCCTGAAATGCAAAATGTGGGCTTATTCCTACCCTGTCTACTCAAAACCCTCCTAAAATTCATTAGTCCACTTTTTTACCTTACTAATTAAACTTATTGATGTAAATGTATTTTATGATCCATGATTTTGCAGTATGCCACAAAGCTCATCATTCTGAATATGAATCTGCATTGCAGAGAAGGCGTAGGTGACAACGTTCATACTAAGGGCCTCTTAGCGTAACCCTGAAATTTCTCTTTTTAAAATTTATCTTTATTGGTGAAAGTATTACATATATCTCTCTTTTTCCCCCTTTGACTCCTTCCTCCCTGCTCCCATGCCCTCCCCAGGCCTTCTCCACACTATTGCCTGTGTCCATGGGTTATGCCTATATGCATATAAGTTCTTTGGTCCCCACCCCCTTCCCTCTGAGATTCCTCAGTCTGTTGCATGCTTCCATGACTCTGGATCTATTGTGTTTGTCAGTTGATTTGGTTCATTAGATTCCACTTATAAATGAGATCATGTGATATTTGTCTTTCTCTGATTGGTTTATTTCACTTAGCGTGATAATCTCCAGGTCCATCCTTGTTGTCTCAAAGGGTAGTAGTTCTGAAATTTCTTTCTACCAGATCTCACATACAGCTTTGAAAGGTCTTGTTCTTCCCTCTGAAGTTAGAGAAAATAACCCAGTTAGCAAAGGTTTCTGGTTAATTGGGTTCCAGTTAATCCAAATTTTACTAGAAATGAATTTTTTGTTTTTAACAAAGAAAAACAAATAAATAAAAGCCAGGAGGCACTTTTATTACAAATTTACTAATTTGGGGAGTAAATGAATCTTTCCCTTAGAAAGCACAGCTCTTAGTGTTATGACTACTGAATGGTAGTCACACTAGGCATTCAAAGAACCAAATGGTCTTCGCTAAACAAGTCACTTTAAGCTTCTCAGATATTTCAGAAAGTTGAGTAACCCCCTTCAGGCCCCTAGGAAATAGTTTAGTAAGTTATTGGTGTTTTCAAGCACTAATTCACAAATACATTATTAAAGAGGTCTTTCGTTACATGGTTAGTATACACCTGATTTAGAGACAAATCTTTATTACTTTCTATAACATGGCAGCAAGGGTGGGCTGGGTTACGAACCCATCTGGTGACAAAAGCCAAATTGAGCTCTTTAAAGTCACTATTGTACTGAGTTCCATTTTTAGAACATGTAAATAGAATATTAATATTTTATTGTATTTATTTATTTTTAATCCCCACCAGAGGATATGTTTTTATTGATGTTTAGAGAGAGAGAGAGACATCAATTGGCCAACTCCTGTATGCATCCTGATCAGGAATCGAACCCGCAACCTTGATGTATCAGGACCAACTGAGTCACTCAGCCAGGGCCTCACAAGATAATTTTTAAAATTGTGTATAGCTGACATTTAGTGAATGTAGGTCTATTCGAAATGGCTTTCATGTTGTAACTTCAATGTTCACAAAATTCTAGAGGTTGGCGCTCTTGCTTTTTCCCAATTTAGAGACGATACAACGGATAAAAAGGGGTTTAGTAAGCTGCCAGGGTTACACCACTCGGGCAGCTTAAATTTAAGTGGAGCAGCTTAAATTTAAACCCAGGGAGCGTAGCCCCAGAGCAAGGCTGGTCATCGCTCGGTTACACTGACTTGCCCCAAGGCTCATGCATGACGTGTTATCCCATTTTCAACAATACACCGGGAACGCGTGGAGGGACTTCAGTTCCCATGCCAGTTCCTGTCACTTACTCACTGAGTGAGTTCATCTCATTTTCTCTGCTTAGTAAAATGGAGATGGTGACCTCACCTCAGCTTTGTGATGACGAATAAGTGAGATAACAGGTGATTGCCCGGCTAGGCCCTCACCTTTCTTCCTGAGCTGTTAATAGAGTCCCCGATCCCCAAAATGAAGGCTGTTTTAAGCCACATGACAGTCATAATGGCCTAAGCAATAGGCTAATGATTTAAAAGAGCTACTCTCTCCATTAGTTCTTTAGAAACTAATTTTCTACCAGGCGTAAGCATAAAAATAAAATCCACCACTAATATTAAAATATATAGTAGCTATGCAGAGTGAAGTAAAATATAAAATATATTTTAAAACGACATTATATCAGGTAATATATTTTTTCTAAGCAGATTGAAAATAACTTTTTGTTATGTTGCAGGTTTTAATCCAAAAAACTTTAGAGAACAACAGTGTCACGCAACATAGAAAAAGAGATAAAGCGATAAATAAATCATTGTTAATCACAGGGAATAAAAAATGAGGTGCAATACTATCTGCAAAATTTCAAAGCAGTTTTTTACTCAGTTGTAATTATCCCAAAAGAGCCCAGGTAACATTATTAATTTGTTTGCTACTTAAGTGTGATAAAATTTGGGAATCTAAGCTGCCCATTGTGTACTGTGCACTGCCACAGATTTTATGTACTCAAGAAGACCTTTCTCACAGTCCAGAAATTAGGTGCTATTGACATTGTAATCTTTGTAAATGTCCTTAATGAGCCCAAAAGACACGAATCTCATAGATAAAACCTCAAAGTAACAGTGACTCTTTAAGTGGCTTGTCGGTGAGGGAAAGCTCAAACATAAATATCTTAAACGCTGGAGGAACCCAAAATCAAACCTAGATTACATTGTGTTGTTAATTCTCTGAGATTTTAGGGAAGAAACAAGGCAGAGGTGATTTAAAGGCTTTTAAAGAATAGTAGGACTGTCTCAATATATATGAAAGAATTTAAAATTCTTTCTTTACACCCTTTGAAACTTTGGACCTGAAAATTTTTCTTTTTTACTAAGTGTAGTTAAGAATTTATAAAAATAAATATTAATTGAAAATACACTTTAGTTACTCCTGTTTTGGTTTTAAATGCAAAAATAATTTTAACAGTAACAAGAAATTGGAACTTAGCATATAAAAAGAAAAAGAACATTTTAGGCATAAGTGTTAGCATTGTTTTATATATTGTTCCTAGACTTCAACTATAATTAATATATCCAAATGTGCATTTAATATTACTACATATGTATATATTATATATAAATACATATATGTGTAATATGTCTATACACATATACACATTACATGTATATGTAATATGTAAATATAACACATACATATTACATATATATATGTAAACAATATATAACATCACTTAGCATGCTATTGATGGTATAAAAATGGTACCAGAACTAACCTGATTTACTAAATATAATGTATTAAGGGGTGTGTAAATGTTAATGATATTACTGCTACCAACTTGTCTACCACTTTTTTTTATTGTCACCTATTACCTATTATTCAAATAGTATATTTCTAAGCTACATATGTCATTCTTGTCTTTGAGATTTGAAATTACTCTCAATCAACTTTTCCTAAGAATTTCCTTGTTCTTTATACCTATATTCTAAGATATTTTCTTTTTTAAGTATTTTCCAACACTTAAATTTGAATTTTAAAAGTTAAATTTATTAGGGTGACATTGGTTAATAACATGATATAAGTGTCAAGGGTACATTCTATAACACATCATCTGTATGTTGCATGGTGTATTCACCACCCAGAGTCTAGTCTCCTTCTGTCACCATATGTTTTACCCCCTTTTCGCTGGTGACCACCATACTCTTGTCTGTCTTTATGAGTTTGTTGTGCTTGTTTGTTTGTTGCTTTCTGTTCCACATCCCACAGAGGAATGAAATCACATGGCTTTCGTCCTTTCCCATCTGACTTATTCTGCTGAGCATGATACTCTCAAGATTTATCCGTGTTGTCACAATGGCAGTATTTCATTCTTCCCTATGGCTGTGTAGTATTCCATTGTATATATGTGCCACACCTTTACCCAGTTATCCATCAGAGGACACTTAGGTTTTTCCATGTCTTGGCTACCAAGAATAATGCTGCAGTGAACATAGGAATACATTTATCTCTAAAGATATTTTCTACCTGAGGCATGGGATCTACAATGTTAGATGATAAAACCTGGAAGATCAGCAGTGCATCTCTTAATATACCTTTCCAAATACAGGGACTTCTCAATGGCATAGAAAAGAGTCAAGATGACCAGCTGGATTAGGGAATTAATCACAAAAATCAGAAGTTCTCTATCTAACTGACTGACACAGGTTAGACAGGGGATTGAAAAATGTGAAAAATGAGAATGAAAGGTAATTCATGCTTTGAAAATACAGTATTAATCTTTGAACTAAGTAAGCAGGCAAATTACTTTTAATTTGTAAGATTGTAAAATATTTAGTAAGAAAAAGTTCAAGACTAATAGATATTAAGGATGTACTCTATTAATTTCATGGAGTGTCTTGTACTAATTCAGTCTGATGATGCTTTTAAGTATATGTAGACAATGTTTCATTTAATAAATGTTAGTAAGCACATTCCTAATTATGCCCCAAACTGGTAATTAGAGCTTTCCAAAGCATGAAGCATGAGGCAAGAATGATTTCTAGCGTGTGTTGTTGTTCAGCTGTTGGGCCATGAGTTGGACTCCAGCAGATTCTCTGGACCCTGTTGCTGCTGATTTCTTCCTAAACATCAGCTGTCCTGTTGCTGCCCACTCATTTCACAGGCATTATAAACCATGTAAGCCTTTATGGTGTATGCACTCCTATGTTCCTTGCAGCATTATTTACAATAGCCAAGATATGGAAACAACTTAAGTGTCCATCCATAGATGAATGGATAAAGAAGAAGTAGTACATATATGGAATGGAATATTACTCAGCCATAAAAAAGAATAAAATATTGCCATTTGAGATGGACTTAGAGGGTATTATGCTAAGACAAATACCTTCTGATTTCACTTATATGTGGAATCTAAAAACAAAACAAAGCAGACACAAATCATAAATAACAGAGAACAAGCTGGTGGTTGCCAAATGGGAAGCAGTAGGGACATGGGTGGAAAAGGTGGAGGGGATTAAGAAGTACAAATTGCCAGTTATAGAGTAAGTCAAGGGAATGTAATGTACAGCATAAGGAATATGGTCAATAATATAATAACTATGTATGGTATTACATAGTTACTAGACTTATCATGGTGATCACTTCATAAGGTATATAAATGTCCAATTACTGTATTGTACACCTGAAACATATTGTATATCAGCTATAATTTTAAAATAAAAATTTAAAAACTAAAATGAAACTTGATATCTGGCATAGTAAGTCCCTCCATCTTGTTTTTCAAAATTGTCTTAGCCCCTCTTGGTTCTTCACTTTTTTATATGAATTTTAGGTTTATAATTTCAAGATCCATGGAAAAAAACTGTCAGTATTTTGTTTTAAAGATTGATCTGGAAATATTTAACATTTTTATGTCTTTGAGTCCTCCCAGTTATGAATATAGCATTCCATTGATTTGGAGATTTTTATATCTTCTCTAACAATATTTTGTAATATCTTTATAAAGGTCTGGCACATCTTTTATTAGGTTTGTTTTTAAGTAACTTATAGGTAGAAGTAACATAGTTTTGTTACTATCATGAATGGAATTTGTTTCTATGACGTATTCTAAATATCTATTACTGTGGATTTTTTCTTTTAATCTTGGTTCCAACAAACTTGCTGAGCTCTGTTGGTTCTAATACCTTGTCTGAAAAGTCTCTTATTTCTATTTGCAGCATCTCTAACTTAAAACACTTGTCTCTTTCAATCTTTAAGTACTGCTTGTCTTTTCTTTTCTTGTTGCATTGGCTACAGTTGTCAGTATAATACTGAATAGAGCAGTCAGTGGCACCTTGTCTTGCTTCTCTCATAATTGGACAGTTGCTACAGTGTCATCATTAAGTATGATATAGGTTTGTCATAGCTATTCTTTATCAAGTCAATAAAGGTATCTCCTATTTGCAGATATGAATTCTACAATCTCTGCAATTATGTCCCTTTTTCTGTCCCTAACATTATCTTATGTATTTACCATCCGTTATTCTTAATCCAGCTAAAGTTTTTATAAATTTTAATTTTTCTAAAATACTAATTTTTGGTTTATTTGCTCTACTATTTTTTGGTTTTCTGATTTAACTTACGTATTTTATCTATTATTTCCATTTTGAGAACCTTTTCTGTTCTTTTTCTCTATTTTACTCATTTCATTTTTACTATATTTTAATAAATTCATTTATGACTCTAAAAAGTGTTTTAGTTGTATCCCATAAATTTTGACATATAGTATTTCAATTGTTTGGTTCTGAATATTTTATTACCATCATGATTGCCTGTTTAACATGTAAGCTTTTAAACTTGCTTTGTTGAAGAGATTGCTTTACTTTTTTTGTAGTGTATTTCATTTTATTTATTTATTTATGTATTTTATATAGAATTTATTGGGGTGACATTGGCTAGTGAAATTATGTAGGTTTCAGGTGTATGATTCTATAATACATTATCTGTATATTGCATTGTGTGTTCACCATCCCAAGTCAAGTCTCCTTCCATCATCATTTATTCCTTCCATTCCCTCCTTAGCCCCCCCTCCTTTCCCTCTGGTAATCATCATACTGTTGTCTGTGAGGTCTTTTTTTGTTTTTTGCTTAATCCCTTCACCTTTTTCACACAGTCCTCTGAACATCCTTCCTCTCTGACAGCTGTCAATCTGTTCTCTGTCTCTGTGAGTCGGTTTCTATTTTGTTTGTTCATTTTGTTCATCAGCTTCCACATATAAGTGAGATCCTGTGGTACTTGTCTTTCTCTAACTGGCTTATTTCACTTAGCATAATACTCTCTAAGTCCATTTGATTGCTTTACTTTTAAGGACCTCTAATTTAATTGTATTTAAGTCAGAGGCTGTGGTTTGCTAAGACATTGAAAATGTTTGTACAGACTTCCTTTGTGAAATATTTTGTAAGTATATTACCTTGAAGATGGCTTTTATTTTCTATTTTTTGAGTGCATATTTCCATACCTATTAGGTCATCTTATTAATTTGGATATTTCCTATTATTCTAAACTATTTAGTGCTTAAGATCTTATTTTCTGAAAGTATGTAAAAATATCTCACTATGTGTAAGAATTTATCAGTTCCTCTTAGTAACTGTTAATTTTTGTCTTACCTATTTCAAGGTTATATTAAATACATCCTAATTTATTATATTTTTCTTGGTGAATCATTGCATGCAGTGTTCCTCTTTATTTCTAGTAATTCCTTGATGCTTTAAATTCTTTTATGTCCACTATAAACTGTAATAGCTTTCTTTTTATTAGTATTGCATTATACTTCTTTTTCCATCCTTTTATTTTCAATCTCTTTTTAAATTTTTTATTTTTATTCTCATTCAAGGATATTTTTACTGATATTATAGAGAGAGGAAGGGAGCGAGCGAGCGAGAGAGGTTGCCTCTTGTATGTACTCCGACTAGGGATCAAACCTGCAAAACAAGTATGTGCCCTGACCAGGAATCAAACCTGCAACCTTTTGGTGTATGGAACAATGCTCCAACCGGGGCTATTTTCAATATTTTTATGATTCTTTGTATTTGCTTTTTCTTTTTTAAGCAAATTAAAACTAGATATTTTCATTTTCATTTTCTCTGATAAAATCTACTTTTAAACTATTCCATTTACAACTTATTCTATTTATAATTATATGAATTTATTTTATTATATATTAATTTATTCTACTTACAATTATAATTATTGATAAGTTTAGACTTATTTCTACCATTTTACTTTTTTATTTTCCGATATTTTGCTTTACTTCCTATTATTTTCTTTCATGCTTTCTTTTGGATTGATAGTTTCTATATTTCTTTGTTTTCCCCTCTGCTGGTTTGAAAGCTACAAGCTTTATTTCTTATCTTTTCCTTCAGTATATATGTATATGTGTATGTTTTAGTATATATGTATGTTAAAAAGTATTATTATTTTGGCAATTTGTTTCATGAAGGCCAATCATTGGTAAATTGTTTTCATTTTTACCTCGCTTTTTATGGTAGTTTAGTAAGACATGAAATTCTAGATTGGCAATTACTTTTTCCTCCACATTTTGTTATGTACTATTAAGTGAGCCACTGCTCAGGGTTATGTGAAGACTGTTGTCAATTTGTAATCACTTGCGGTCATTTTATGTTTTCTTTATGGTAGCTTTTAAAGTAGTAGTAGGTTAGTTTTTATTCTTGATGGCCTGCAGTTTTATTACAGTGTATTCAATGGTATATTTATCTTTATTAATATTCAGAGTATAATTTGCATCTGATGATTCATACCTTTCTTTACTTCTAGAAGTTTCTCAGCTACTGCCTTTGTAGTACAGATATTGCTTGTACAACATTTGCTACTTTATTTTCTTCTTTCTTGTCAACTTCTCCATGCCTCTAATCTAAATTTTCTAATTTTTATGTTTACTTCTCTATTGTGCAGATGGGTGGATTCCTCAAATATTACCTTCTAATTTTCTAATTTTCTCTTTAGCTGTACCCAGTTTATCCCATGTTTTAGTGTTTTATTTTAGTGACTTTTTTAGTTGGTTCTTTTTCATAGCCACTAGTCCTTATTTTATTTTGACCTGTTTTGTATAATAATTTTTTTTAACAAATGCTATCAATTATTTCTTTGAGTATTAAACACAGGCATTTAAACATCTTAGACTATTTCATCAACTTAAATTTATTTGGAGTGAATTCATGTTCTAATGGCTTATCTTGCTGTTGTGTTTCCAAGCTTTCTATTATTTTGTTTATATCAAACTTTGCTTTACAGGCTCAAATTTCTCTCATTCTCTACTCTCTTTCTTTCTCCATCTGAGTGCAGTTATGTGACTGCTCCTATTTGTGCCAGCAGCAGTCACTCCCAATCCACAACCCATTCTTATAAGCTTGAAGGTGCCTGATCTGTTATGACATTAGGGTCTTGAAGTCCCCAAGCCATCAAGTGGCTTGACTCAGTTCCTAAACGTGAAGCAAGTTTTTCCCTAGAGCCTCCCTAGGCTCATAGCTTTGTATAAAGCCATAGCCCCATATTAGAAACTGTTCTTGTCCCCCGCCCCCCCCAAATTTCCTTTAATTTCAGCTTCTGGTTTCAAAGAGTGAATTTGTTCTTCACCTAACATGAAGTACATTTAGCCTCTGTTGTCGAAAACAAGTTTTATTCCCAGCTGTCAGTATGAATTTCTGCAGCTGGAACCAAACAGTCTGCAGTTTCAGCCTGTGTATTAGTTTCCTAGGGCTACCATGAACGGGGTGACTTAAATCACAAACGTGTACTGTCTCACAGATCTGGAGGCTAGAACTTTGAAATTAAGGTGTTGACAGGGTTGGTTCCTTCTGAAAGCTAGCTGTGAGACAGAATCTGTTCCATGCTTTTCTCCAAGTTTCTGGCAGCCTTGAACCAATTCTTTTGCTTGTAGATGGTGTTCTCCCTGTGTCTTCACATCATCTTTCCTCTGTGTGTATCTGTGTCTGTGTCTAAATTTCTCCTTTTAATAAGGACAAGGACATATTAGATTAAGGACCACTCTAATGACCTCATCTTAACTATATCATCTGCAAGGACCCTATTTCCAAATAAGGTCACATTCACAGATATTAGGAATTAGGACATCAACATCTTTTAGGGGACACTGTTCAGTCTGAAATCCTGGTGCACTGCTTTACATGTCTTTACGAAATAAATGTTTATCTTGTTTGCCCAGTATGTCTTTTTATTTTTAAACTGTATTTATCATGAAATGCAGTGTGTACTAAATCATGGATTTGTCATACCATTATACAAAAAATTCTTATATGTTCAAACCAGTTTTCTTCATGTTTCTGGACCAAAGATCTTCTTTTGATTTCAGCCTTACCTTACATATACACTCTGTTCTAAGAACATTTTACATTGTAAACAATGGCCACAGTTATCATTATCCAATGTATCAAAAGCATGCATTAAATATCTACCATGTTTTGTAAAAGAACATTTGAAAATCTCTGTTGCATCTTAGTAAAAGTCTTTTCCCTGGTGTTCCATCTGTGAAGTAGGCAATGAGTTATCTTTTACAGAAAAAAGATGTGTTATGTGCTGAACTGTGTCTCCTCTCCCAGCCCCCTGCCCTTAAAAGATATGTTGAAACCCTAACCCCCAGTTCCTTATTTGTAACATAGGATCTTGACAGATATAATCAAGTTAACATGAGGTCATTAGAGTGGGCCCTAATCCAATATGAAGGAAATCAGACACAGAGATACACAGGGAAAATGCCATGTGATGACAGAGACAGAGATGGGAGTGATGCAGGGGCAACCCAAGGGACACTGAGGATCTACGGCCACCACCATGATGTAGAAAGGATCAAGGAAGGATTCTACCCAAAGTCTGAGAGGGAACATGGTCCTGCCAACACCTTAATTGGGAACTTTCAGCCTCCAGAACTGTGAGACAATAAATGTGTGTTGTTTTAAGCCATCTCTGCAGGTGCCACATGTGCTCCTGGCCCATTGTCAAGCCAAGTCTCATGACCAAGACCAGAATCGATGTGGGGAGGAATTGCAAAGGCCGTGTATACTAAGGGGGCCACAATACTTAACCTTCTAGTTTTGCCTTTTCTTTATTAATCTATCTACTCATTCAACAGATTTTACGAACACCTACTAGAAGCAAAGCCCTGTGCTAGGCACTAAAGATGCAGAGAGACTTCTCAGTTCTTGGAAATTATTTTCTAAGACTGACACTCAAAGACAAGCACATTCAATAAAAGTAACACCAGGATTTTCAGAGGTCCCCCTAGGTAGGGTGGGGCTGAGACCCTTCTGCATTCTTCACCATTGCTGCAGAAATTGCTACCTCATTACTCAGGATTATTTTTCAGTAGCCCCTTCACCCATAAGAATTGGGGGAGTTGGATGAAGATAGCCAAAAGAGACAAACTTCCAGCTATAAGATAAGTAATGTTATATAAGACATGATGACTAGAGGTAACACTGCTGTGTGGTGTATTTACACGGTGTTAAGAGTAGATATTAAAGGCTCTTATCACAATGGAAAAAAAAAATTGTTTTCTCTTTTTTTGTATCTATATTATATAATGGATGTTAACTACATTTATTGTGGTAATGATGTCACAGTATATGTAAGTCAATTTATTATGCTTTATACTTAAATTTACACACTGCTGCATGCCAATTATAGCTTAATAAAACTGGGAGGAAAGATTAATCAAAAAATGCAAATATAGAAACAAAAATCTAAAATGTTTTCAGTGTGTATATTTTTAAAAATTATAACTGAAAAATTACCGTATTTCTTTGGTAACATATAAATTCAAGCATGAAATTATGTAAAAACAGCATTTCTACAAAATATCCAAACATCAAAGGTGGGGTACAGGAGCAGTTAAAACTTTAACCCTTAGGACACAAGTTGTTTGTTTGCTTATAGGAATGTACAGCTGCTATAACTTCAAATTCATCCCTATGCAAATCGCATAGACCAAAAGCCCAAATGAAAATCCCTTTAAAAATAACTATCTGAAGCATCTATATTAAGTATATTTATTTTTCCCTAGGATTAAAACAGATTGCACTGGGAGCCCAGTGTTTCATAAAGAGGGGGGTGGGGAATAGAGTTGGGCCTTCATTTTCTCACAAAAGGCACAATGTGAAACGCATCTGTGAACATTGCATAATTTGTTATGTTCTACAAAGAGGTGGGTTTTTGTTATACACATACCAAAGCTATTTGGTACTGTTTCACCAATGATCTCTATTCAGGTCCAGAAAAGAAATTGGCCTCAGAAGAGTGAAAGGAGAGTAAATTTTTCTTTAAAAATTAGATACAGATTATCACTTCAAAATGCAAGAGGGAATTTTACAAGTGATGGTGCACTGATTAGCTTTCCAATGGACATCCAGTCCTTTATGAAACACATACTAGCTGTGGTCAGCTGTGACCAATGTGGTTTATTACTCTCCAGAAGAGCTGAACTGAGAATACCCATCTAATTTAATTGAGAAATGTTGGGTGAACTTGAACTATTTCATGGACATGAATGACCAGAGAATTTATTCTATAAGACATTAAAGGCTGAATATGGTAACTATCTCTTTGATGGTTTGATACAGTCATTTCTTTAGTTCATTAGCATCTCTTTCATATTTTCGTTATTACTATTCCAATAGTTACAGGAGCAGTTTAAAAAGGGAAAAAACGTTTCTGTACAATATCATTATGAAAAATCATAAACATTACTTGGTAAATACTTATGACAGTTTTTGTGTCGTGCAATCTTTAAAAAGTAACATCAGTTTTCAGGTAAAGGAGCCTAACAATAATTAAACTGTGGGAAAATTAATAAATCCACTGTCTTTTCATGTAATAGTCCCTAAATTATTTTTAAATATTGTTTTCTGATTTCATTAAGAAAAAAAATGTCAAGACGTTGACGTTTTATTCACCAATCTCTTGCATTTTTTTGGAAACTGGGCAGTGTGAGCTATCATTATAATAACTTTATTAATAGTATAAGACTCAAGGTGGCATCAGATGATAAAGTGCTTTCTCTTCATATGTCTGCTAACATTTAAGAGAAAGTCTGCTATATCCCTAATGACTAATGCTAAGGTATAATTTGGATATATGAATCTTTTCTCACTGTATTTAAATATTATGCCTTTAAACTATTCACAGAAATGCAGAGATAAAAACTATAAAAATAAATTACAAGATCACATTTTATGTACTCGTGACTCTTTAAGTGGAATTTTTCATTGAAACTTTGTCATTAAAATAGAAAGGCCTTTTGGTTGTGCCCATACAAGCATAATAAATTGTATATGTTTGTGATACTGAATGACTCTTGCCCATATGCTGCACTGCAAAGCTACATGAATGAGGCATTTACCAAATCAGGCCCACCACATTAAACAGAAAAACAATCTTTATTCATGGTAACTTATCAGTTTCAATTAATCAACCTTAACAATGGAAATTCTGATGTGTTCAAGCAACTTGAAAGCAATAGGTCATCTCCAGGGCAGCCATGTTGTGTCTTTGTGCCTAAGGTTTCAAACAAAGCAACATCAATAAATAGACATACATATACATACATACATGTGCATATATATACATACCAATGGATGGCTACAGCTATGCCGTGTGTTGTCAATAAAAATGCATGTTTATTGTTGATTATTTTTATCATAGCAAATGTAATTGTTTTCCTTCAAGTATTACTTTTTCGAGCCCTGCAAGTTTAAACAAAAGGAAAGAAATTTCCATTGGATGACCATCCTTTCAGTTTCTGTGCTGCTATGTGAATAGCATTGTGCAAACCATTCCAGTGGTTTTGAAAAGGGGTAACCATTGGTTTGATTTGGTTACACGGTTTAGTAAAGAGCTCCCTCCCACTGCCTTAGGGTCTGCGAAAGGTCTGTGACCTGTTTAGAACAGCCAAGTGAAATGTCATGTCGCCCCTCCCAAATGGGAGTATCTGCATTCATTTGATCAGTATAAAAAATGATTGGGGATGGCGAGATCAGTGCTTTTGAATTGCAATTTATAGCAGTTTACAAAAATGCACATTGTTGGAAAAGAAAACATGGAAGTGTTTCTTTCTAAATTGCATTACCTGTGAAATGTCATTAGTCTTTTAAGGATATTTACATCCTTTTTTTAAAATTATTTAGGAGACTTATTTCAACTACGGAAGACTAGAATTTTATTACGTTATGATTTTGTAACTTGTATTTTGGTTTTAATAGCAGAATTTAAGGAAAACAATGTGTCTGAGTTCTTAGGATAAACATGGTTTATCATTTCCATCCATTAATTTTCTAAGAGAGTCTTTACTAATCAGTTGCATTAGCAGAAGATTCCCAATTATCTTTTCCAGATTATAAAGGAGTTTCATTTACTGGTAAATGCATTGTCTGCTGATTTCTAATAGTGAGTCTGAAATCCCTGGCATCCTGAACTCTACCAGGTTTCCAGTATTCCTTGAACAGTTTACTACCGAAACTTCTTTGTCAGATGAATACTTTCTAAATTATGGTACCATTAGACTCCTCTACATGTATGCATTGTTTCATAAAAGGGAAGGGTTATTTCTTTTTTATTTAATGTGTAAATAATACATGAACTTTATCCAAGAAGTTGAGGCAGGCTGTTCAAGTTCATAAAGGCTTAATGCAGCCACCTGGGTCTCTAGGGTACAGGAAACAATGCCTCTTACACTATGTCCAGGAATCTTCAAAGCTCCATCTCACTGCCTTAGGCAGTGGGTGGAAATGGACATCATTTTAAAGAATTTTTATTTTAGTAAGAAAAGTTACCTGGAGAAAAGGACTTTAGAACTTCCCTGGTTGATCCTTGACTAGAAAAAGAAAGGCCCTGCTTCAGAAAAGACTTGACCCAGATAGTCTCCCTAGCATTCCACTTTGAACCTCCCAACCATTGAAAGCCGAGGTTGTCACGTTTTTATCTTTGTTCATGTTAAGCCTTGAAATGACAGCCTGGCTCTGTGTTCCCCTCTCCCACTACCCGGGCTATAAGTGTCCACATTGACACCTACCGGTGACCGCAGGCTGCAATTCTTTGTTGCCTTCTCCACGCCTCTGGCTTTCACTGGGATTAGCTCAGGGCCTTTGTTCCCCTTCAAAGCTGGAACATCGCATCCCATGTTGTGGCTTTCCTGTCTCAGACCCCCAACGCTTTCCTCACAATTTACACACCAGGTAAATGTCCCTCCCTACAGAGCAGAGAGCCCAGCCTGAGGGGATGGGGGCAGGGCGAAACCGCCCCATTCCCCAACTTCACAACCCTTCCAATCTGGTTTCTTTCCTTCTTACTCATAATTTTCTATTTCATATGGAGGGAAGATTGAATACACAAGTGGCAATTTAAATCTTAGATCTCTGGACCTCAACACAAGACAACCCCCTCCCCTTTAAAAAAAATTCTGTTATAGTGGCTCCTAATTCTAGGGAGGGCACTCTCAGCAGAAGTTATTTAGAAGCACCTAAGAGCGTTTCTACAGTCTGGGGCAATGGGCAAACTGTCTCAGAAAACTTGACTGACACATGCCATTCTGAAGGCAGTGGTGGATCTGACCACCTGACCTACGCGCTCTCCCACCCCCACCCCCTACACACTTCCCCAGGTTCCTGAAGAGGCCCCCAGCTGGGGCCTCACCTCGGAGGACCCACTAACAGTGATGGAGTGGGGAATGGTTTATGTATATTAATTAAAACAAATTTCACATCTTTTCATCTTTCTGTATTTTTAGCGAGGTTGTCACGGAAAGAAGAGCCTTCGCAGAGCTCATTGAAATCCCAGAACACCCCCGTCCACGATGATGGTGCTACTGAGTAACGCCGCAGGCCCCTGGGCTGCGCAGAGCAGAGCGGGACCACAGAAGGAGGCCCCTCACCATCCTGGCCTAAGGGCTGTCTCCCTGGCATAAGATACTATCTCCATGATGTTTCCAAAATTACTGTTCTGTCCCTCCGACTTGTATACCAACTCGAGTTCTGCACTGGAAGAGACCGGGGAAGTGCTCCCGCTGTGCGCACCTTTCCAAGCCCTTAAAGGAACTGCTCGCTGGTGCTGGGTGAGCGGCTGACAGACTTGGGGGGCTGCCAAATCTTTTGGTGCTTGCTGGGCTCAGCGGAGTGCCCAGGCGCCTTAGGGTGGGAGGGATCGCACTTTGATTAAAAAGTTTGGCACAGTAAACTCTCGAATCCTTCCAGTCTATAACACAAGTCAAACTGATTTGCTGCCTCTCGCCTGTCTGCTGATCCCCAAGAAGGCGCACTGTAAAGCCTGGAAGGGGGTTGAAAATTTTCTCTAAAGAGGTCCACTCTTACGTGGCATAGGGCTCCTGGCCTTATCTTAAAAGCTGTAAACAATTCTTTAGTAAGTGGGAAAACTCTTCGGAGTTCTGCTTTTCGGAAAGCTTCAAGATGAAGATTCAGGTATCTATTCTTTGTGGAGTGTCAGGTGCCCATTTACTGAAAGGCAGGTTCCCTTTCTTCCGCGTAATGTTCAACTTGGCCAAGTTCCCCTAATGCCAAGTTAGGCCCCATCCGTAGCCCAGTTTTAGAATGGTAGGTCATGGGTTACAGATTTCTAAAGCTATTTATTAAGTCTCAAGAAATATATTTGTGGTAGCTGTCACATAAAGTTGGTATACTCTGGTGCAAAAGAAAGCTGGAGAGGCGATTTATTTGTGCGTAAAAGGCACAAGATTTAATTGGAGGGAGACGTGTTATATTCAACGCAAGTACATGGGGTGGCATGGCGCCCTGGAGCATTATTCGAGCTTCATCTACTATGCACTATATGCCACCGTCTCTAAAGGAGTGTTGCCCTAGAAACTTGTTTTAAATCTGCTGCTATATATCAACACCTTGTTTTAGCAGTCCTTGGCTGAATTACAGTTACACAGTTTGGCGCTTCTTTCAAATTTCCTCCCATCAGTTTGGCTAAAGAAAGGAATTTTTCTCCTTTAGAAATGAATTGGCTTAATTAGTAAGTAGATTAATGGCAATTGCTGGTGAGTTGGTTTCCAGCAGAGTTTCACCAGAGAGGGTTAATCGGAGTCAGGTCTGGAATCTTTCCCAGAACTGGCTGCCAGCCATTTCCACCAACCAATCAACCCTACAAGAAACGGAGGAAATGAAATAGAATTTATATTCTCTGTACTATTATCCTAGACAGAAATCCCTTGGAAGCAGCCTCCTGGTTGGGTGCACGACAGACTGTTTCATTTCAAAAATTTCACACAAACCTTGAAAGGTTCCACCTTCAAGATTTCTCTGGGTACCAAAGCAAAATTTCATATGGCACGAGTGTCTCCACAAAACACTGAGGGTGCACTGGAAACGCCTGAGGCTCTTAGTCAATTTCAGGTTTTAGAAAAGTTGCAAAAAATCTTCCAAGTCTCTCACTAAATCTGTTATCTACCAGAAGCTTTTAAAAAACTTAGTTGTATGTTTTGCAGCCTTTTCACTAATTTTTTCCATAGTGATAAAAATGCATTCATAGTTTAACTTGCAGCTGCATTAGTCTTGCAAAAAAAAAAAAAAAAAAAAAAAAAAAGGCCCTGCTGAGAAATGCATATAATAGGAAAAACAGATCGGCTGGACAGCAGTGTAATTAATGCCAGAAAGGGCTGAGGCCGGTTTCATAGTTTGTCTTTTGAGGATATCAAGACGAGACCTGGTGAAAAATGACGCATGCTTTAGCATTTCAGAAAGCTGGCAACTGGCAGTGCTTTTCCTTTTTTCTTTGACTTTCTGCCTCGGAACAAAGAGGTCGGCAGAACTAGCTAGGTTGTAATGAGTTCTATGTCCCTAGCACATTAAGTGCATCATGGAAACATATTGTATCGAAATAGTTTGGAGGAGAATACTGGGGATGAAAGAGAATGGGTGCTTTGATCAGCTCCCTGGGGTCCTGAGCACGCACAGACTGACTTGCAAGGAGTTATTCAGCTCCAGCTAGACACACTTACAACACCATTCAAAGGAATTTGCATATCTGTAATTTATCACATTGGTCCAGAACATTTTGCAAGGTAAATAAAAGTTGGCTGAATAAAAAAAAATCAATCATCGCAGATATAGAGGAAACTGTGAAGCCAGTCTTTGCACTAAAACATAAATAAATATGTACAGAAAATATGATGACTTAGAAGCTGACCTTATTTTTAAAAGTGTCTTTAGAGCAACAGGTTATAAGCACTGACAAAGACAACAGTGACCACTATTTCTTTGTACTTCTTTAGAGGAGTGTCTTTGCAGCTTTCCACTGGAATAAAGGCAGAAAGTTGAATCAGATGCGTGTGGCTTTAACCAGCCCATGACATGCAGAGAAAAATTAGTACACACTTTGTGGAGATGATCTCCCTGGCGTCTGCAAGGGCTACGGTTAAATCTCATTTCTTCTCCTGTGGATTTCATTGCCAAGCCCTGGTTGCTGAAGTCCAAGAGGATGAAATGTCTTCATACCTGGTCAACAGGAAAACTAGCTTTCCAGTGCCCCATGAGAACAAGTGAAAATTTAACAGGCAGGCATTGTTCAGAGTTTTTAAACAACCCAGTTAAAGAGCAAACAAGAATCTTCAACTTGACCTTGGAAAGGGCTGTGTGCCTGCAGATAATCTATCAAACAACTCTGGATGACAATGATATATTTCAAAGTATTGTCAGATGAAAAGATTGATAAATTTGCTGCTGCAAAGAGAGAACTTTGGAAACAGGCAACAGGCACTTTAGCGCCCTGCTGCCTCCGCCGCCTTCTTCTCCGTCCTCGCCGCCCCGTCCCCAGCCCTCCGCCCTCGGCCTTGGGGCCAAATCAGTAGAAGAGGGCCAGTAAATCAGCTCTGTAATATTTCTTAAGGGGCACGGAAAAGCTGTGAACAGTACTTCTCATATTAAACGCAATATTTCTTTGCTTTCGTGGGGAACAAAAGTCATAGCAAGACGTCTTTATGGCTAATTCAGTCAAAGGCACATCTCGGTTCCCCCCGCAGAAAGGTCAGTGTCGTTGTGTCTGGTCCACCGAGGGGGTGTTTTCACACTGAAAACTGAGCCAGCTGTCCCTGTCATACCCTCGCCATTGGGGAGCGCGCCCTAGCCATGGTTATTAGGCACACTCTACACCTGCAAAATATACCAATTTCCAAGACTTTTCAAGACCCCTCCCTGTTCTCATGCCCCCTCCTTTCTCGTCTACTAAATGTTGACAACACAATTCAAGCCCTGGATGAAAGCGCTGCCCCAAAGAGCAGAGCCGGGGAGGGGGCAGCTCAGCTAGCTTCTCATGGTGGCTATTGAGCAGCCATCAAAGAAATGAGGCGTCAAGCATGTTTTCAAAAGTAAGGAAAAACTTCCAAATAATTGCTTGGAGGCATCACACGTTTGCTATTGCCACAAATGAGAGCTGTTGCGCCCTAATATCTAATCTTACGCACCAGTGTTAGTTGTGGTGCTGCAGTCACTTCATTTAGAAGCGGCTCTTTAAACTTTTTTGTATTTAGTACAACACTGACCAAC